>NC_069144.1:16096452-16396452 GCF_943734635.1 Anopheles cruzii | reverse complement strand
TACCACAATCAGGTTTACCGTTTACCAACAGTATTACAGCAATGAGGGTATGTGATCAACGGGTGAGAGGTGCGACACCCGATTCGCCCCCGCTCAAGATTTGCGCCCTTTGGAAGTCACTTAGGGAAATTAAAATGTCACATTTCTTATCTGACACTTCCTTAATCGCTTCCTCCGCATTGCGTTCGGTGAGCTGGGCTCAGCACCACTAAGGAAGGACACGTGTCGTACGAAGGATTTCACAGATTTGTGCAGGTTTTTTTCTTTCCGTCCGGGACTCTGGATTGTTGGACCTCCACGAAGCACGGCCTTTGCCTTTGGGCCGCTGTCCGCGTCCGACAGGAAACGCCACGTCAGGATGATTAATTACCCACAAACACATGCACCCCCGTTGCTGGCCCCGTTTAATTTTTAAACTCTCCGGTTTTGAGCAATTAGGGCTTTTCTGGTGGAAATTTTCTGCGGGAACCATTATGTGGGAGAGCGTGTGGAGAAGAATTTTTCCCCCGATTCGACGCAGCGCAGGGAAATGATTTTTAATTTCGTATCCTTCCTTCCGTTTGAAACCGGGTCGGCGAGTCGTTTATCCTTTTTAATCATTGTCTGGAAGGCGAGGGGGGGATGCCGTCCGAAAGCAGCGGCGCAGCACTAATTGATACCCGTTTCCGATTTACATTAGCATTCGTTTGGGAATTCTTTCCATCCGTTCGAGGTAATTTCATTTTCGCGTTGTTAGCGAACCTTTTTCACGCGGATTATAAATTGGAATGATTTACGTAACTCAAAGTGCTGTCTGCCTAATACGTCCCTTTTCCTTTCCTCTTTACAGCACTTTGATTTGTATTAAAGCAGCCACCAACCAACCAAGCAAGCAACGATCCGCCACGGAGCATAATATAAGAAGTTGATAATAACGACAAAGCAGGCAACGCATACACAAATAACTAGAGTACGAAAGGCGGTGCGCCGTGTGTTATTTATGCTTAAATGCGCGTGAAGGTGGCCGCATTTTCTGTGCATACACTCCCCAACCTGCTGGCCCCATTCTGGTGCGTGTGTACGTGTGAGTTTGGTGAGGGTGAGCAATCCGGTCGCCGCTCCGAAAGCATCAGAAGCATTGCGCGGAGTGCAAATTCCGCTAGAACGAATTGCGTGCGGCGAAACCGATCCGCGGAAGTTGGGCCGCCACTTCCCGCGTTTGATTGAGTCAAACGTCAAACGGTGCCGCCGCCGGAACTTGATCTCCGCCCGCCTCCGACGAAATAGCAATAAATCGAAAATTCGATCGCAAACACTGGTCGACACTTCATCGGTGGATTTCCAGTCACAGGCCCAGGAAAAGGACGACAAGGCAAGTGACGGAAGCGTAAAGACAAGTAAAACTATCAACCCGTAGCATTTCCGTGGCCGATATTAGTTTCAGCACCAGGTAAAAGTTGCATAAGCAGTGCGAAGCGACCCCGGGAAAGCGCTCGAAGTGCTCGAAGCTGGAAAAGTAACGCAAAATAGATAAAGCAAAGAAAACGAAACAAACGAAGCGAATGGTGGTAGAAGAAAATTCCTTCACTAAAGCGTGCCTTGAGTGTTGAAAAGCAAGCAAGCAAAAAAGCGCCGGCTTCCGGTGAAGCCGCCGTCGCGAAGAAAAAGTAGAGAGAAAAGTGTCGTCAACCGGCATCCGGGTCCGGGGAAAATTAGAAAAGGAAGCAGAAGCGCAAATCAAGGTGAAGATAAATTGATTCCGTTCAGTGTGTGCGCCATCTCTCTCCCTCGCAGCTTCGGTGTCGGTGGATGTGCCCAGGGTGTCGTGTGTGCGGGTCTGGGAGGAGATAAAACGCGAAAAAAGAGAAAGAGCGAGAGAGAGTGAGAAAGTATAAATTGGAAGAAGTGATAGTGAGAAAAGGGTGTCCAAGGCCCCCAGAAAGTGATTGTAAGAAGGGGCGCCCAAAGGGTTCTGCGGAATCCGGAAGCAAGCAGGTCCCCGGAGTGAGCTGAGCTGAGCGTCCTTCCGGGCACTTTGTCTGCCACCTGCCCCAACCGTCTTCGACTTTCCGGTGCAATGGCGTCCCGGAGTCGGAAAATCTGGTGTCTGCCACTACTGCTGCTTCTCCAACACGCCGGCTGCACCGCAGCGGAGGACGTCGTAACAGGTGAGCAAATCGATGGCGCAAAGTTCATGTAAAATTATTCACTTAACACGCCGTGTCGGGTGACCCGGGCGTGTGCCCGGGTGAAAGATTCAATTTCAATTTCGATCACGTTTCTGCCCAGGGCGGCCGAAGGAGTTTTTCTTGCGCTTTTTTTTTTGTTCACATCTTATTCGCTTATTGATGTTTCGCATTTGTCGCTATGTTTGTTGTTTTTTACCGCTTTCTTTCTTGCGCTAGAAAGTGCACTTTCTCACCGCGCCACGCCGGATTTGGCGTTAAATCGATTTGTGCATAAACAGCCAAACACCGAACACACAAATGATGTCGGAATCGGGTTTGGATTTTGTTTTTTAATTATGTTTTCTTGTTTGCCTTCGATTTTGTATCGGTTTTTCTGTGCCTTCGGCATTTCTTTTCGTCTTTCTATGTTGTCGATTGCCGTTTCAACACATTCAACCGAAGGCACCATTTATTTTTTCAATTTTGAGGTTCCCTTTTTACAGGATATTGCGAATTGCGCGTTGTTGGACCGTTCCCCTTTGCGAACGGTCCACTCCAAAATTGGTTCCCAACAATTACGCCGCCAACCTTGAGGAGGCTCTGCCAGTTTTCTACAACGTCTGCGCTGGCCTATCAGATTGCCAGCGACGCCACCGATAAGATAGCCTTCGTAAGGTTCTTGCCACCGGCACACGCAGTGTTGCGGAGAGGACCGAGCTTCGTTGTCGTTATGCTTGCCTTATGCTGCGTGAAGGTGATGTTTGTCACGATTTTCGACCGCCCACAGCTGGGGTCGGTGGCAGAAAGGAGGTCGCTCAGTGGGGGGCGGTCCACAACACGTCGGCCTGCTGGCCTGCTGTTTCACGCCACACCGTGCGTGCGTATCTCGCGTAGCATTAAACGAGATACGATTCGGCGTTGCTGGCGTTGTTACCTCTTCGCGTCAAGGCTCGCTACCCTAATTTACTTCGTCACTTGGTGTGCCATCCGCTTGGTGCGCTTTTCGGGCCCACGGTGTCACGGGCAATCAATAATGTTTGATTAGATTAGCCGTGACTGTGTACTTACTCCGGAAGGCCACCAGCCAGGCCGGGATGGCTCCAGCGCCGCGTGGCTCACTGCCGTTCACCAGAACGGGGCGGGGGTTTGTCACTACGAAGAACTTCCGGGAGTTGACCTTCGTCACGCCGCAGATCTCGTAGATCTCTCTCTCTCTGCTGCGCTGCGCGCCAGTGACCGAACGCTTTTCTCACCCTGCCCCGGGGGCGGTCCCGACCCAACCGTACCGACCCCACTAGCGGTCCATTTTCTTTGCCTACTTCGTACCACCGGTTTCAGCCGCCAGACACGTGTGTAGTTTGCGTTGCCCTTGAGAGAGAGATGCAGTCACTGGCTGGCTGGCTGGAGCGATAAAGGGCGAATGTTTCCTGCTGTGGCCGCTCTGATGCTGTTACTGATCGGGTCCGGTGGCCGGTCGAGGACACCGGGCACATCAAACGGACCGCGGCAGCGGCCAGAGTCGGTGCCAGCGGCAGTGCAGGGCCGTGTAAGATCACGGCCCTACCGAGCCGAGCCGAGGTTATGCATCCGACGGTGCACCGTCTCGGGCTGGCAACGGCATGCAATCTTGTAGGTGTTCCAAGAAAGATGTTGCTGATTTAGTTAGCTCCCTCGAGTGTTTATTGATCGAGTGTTTTCTTTATGCATGTCTACATCTGTATCAACACTTGCTGTTTTCAACGAATTTTTTGCATTGCATCTAAAGAAGCCCAGCTAGTTCTTGCTACGAGTTTATGAAACATGATACTTCATGTTTTCGCTTGCAGTTTACGAATTTTAAAATCATTAAACGAATAATGTTTACAGTATGCTTATGCGTTTCAAAATATTCCTCAGTTGAGAAATATATAAATTTCGTTTCATAACTAGTTTCGTTAAATTATTAACACACTCCGTCACAGTAATGGCAGAGTATAATAAGTTTAATGAAAAGTGTAACATCTAAAGCGGTTTGAAGGCGCAAAAAATCACCCTCCCAAACTATCCCACCACCAACCAACCGGGCGGGCGGCCCAATAATCGTTACGGCTGCGCTTTGCTCCCGGTCCCCGTTAACCCTTCACTGCTAATGGCTTCCCCACGAACAGGGGCCGCGCTAGGGGGCCCATCAGCCAATGCTCTTCCGTCTCGTTTCACCGTAGAACCTACCGAAGGGGCTCGATCGATCAAGATTGGGAGCCACCGTGCTCACTCGCTGTCCTGGCCGAATCCCGCGCGTTCTTCCGCCACAGCCACCGCCACGATTATGCTGCCAATTGGCGGCAGCCGGTCGTCGGTCGTCGGTTTGTCGGACAAAGTACAAAGCGGCCAGCCCGCGTGCTCGTTTCGCGGGCTCGTGCGCGATCATTCCGATTCCGATCGGTGAATGGGAAAATTACACCCTGCTGCCCGCCTCGACCGAAAAAAGGGTCCGCGCGAGCGAAGCGTTATGATCTAGGTTATGCAACCGCAATGCTCACACACACACACACGCGAGCGCGATTGTTGGCACGATCAGTTGATCGGAGCGCGGCCGCGGTCGCCGGCTGATGCTGCCAAAGTGCCGAGGCATTAAGGTAATACGGCGAGTGACTAATGCATGGCGGCGAAGCGCGGAAAGGGACCGAGAAGCCCGACCGAGAGGGTTGCTACAATACTTTCCCTGCGAAGCGATCGCTTGTGCCGGTTGCCCCCACCGACAGGGTGCCGATGCCGATGCCGGGAAAGCTTTAACGATTTTTATCGTGCCATTGAGTGGTTGATCGTTTTGCCTCCTTTTTTTCGATTACTTCGCCATCGACGATCGGAGTTCGTTATGGCCGCGCTCGGCGATGATTAGCCGTAGCATGTAAAGTGGCTTGCGGTACCTAGCCATGCGACAGCACTGTTGGGGGAACCGAGCAACATAGATTTCGTGTTTAAGTATATGTAAGAAAAATCGCCAAAGCAGTATCTGTTTATTTTTTAACATGGTGTACGTTGGATTCAGCTACTGAATTAAATCAAAAACATAAATTTTAATCCTGCAAGGTTGGATAGGAATATATTCACAGTACAAGCTACCGAATAACTTAACCTTCAAATTACTGTTGACTCGAAATCGCTGCACACCGAAGGGTTAACGGTCAACCGTGGCTTGGCTTATCTCCTGCCATTCAGCTTGAGACAAACAGTGCTGCCACCGTCGATGGCGAAATTCGAAATGGCACCGGAGGATGGAAAGCAAAAAACAGCATGAAAACCAACCAAACATCGAGAAACCGAGGCCGACGCCACCGCGGCGGTAAATGTCAAAAATCTGACAGCTGCTGGCTGCGCTCCGGCCGGACTTTCGGGTCACGGCCCGTAAAGATAACGATCGGCTTGACCGATTGGCAAGATTGCACGGACGCCACGCGGGGACCTTGGCGGCGACTTGGTGGTGGTGGACTTGAGTTTGACAGTCGACCCACCCGGCCCCCGCCCTGGTCGACCTTACGTACTGCGGGTGGCTCGTGACTTTGCTTCGCAAAATCCGCGATTTACGCATTCGCAGGGCGCATTCGCGTCCCGGTAAAGATTCGAATCGAACCCGGATTCGGTTCCAGATAGGCGGAACAACATGCGTGGCCCACCTTATCGACGGGCGATTATGGTTGATAAGAATTCAATTTCGTCTCCATTAATGGGTGCGTCCGGCGATAATGGGCGCCCCGAGGAAGTTCTGCATCAACAAATTGAGGCGCCATTCTAAATTAGGAGACCCAAAACCAATTATATGGGCCCGTTAGGCGAGTGGCGCCGTCCTGTTCGTCACGCTGTCGATGTTACTCGTAATCGATCGTCCGGGAGAAGGTGGGCTATTTTTAACAACCTCACCCTAACCTTTGTTTTCGTTTCGGCTGAGGGTATCTTTTGGCCCGGCGCGGATAGGTTCGTCAGTTTTATGGTGGGAAATTTGTCGTAGTAAAGCTGTATTTTGAGTCACTGAAAACATGAGAACAAAGTTGACACAGGGATCCGCAAGTTCGGACGATGACACGAAGCTGGCGCTTCTTATAAAAAATCTATGCATTCGAACATCATTCAAAAATATCAATTAAGACAAGGTCGATTGGAAAACGTGTAGGAAAGTTAAGGCTACTAAAAACCAAACGCCAGTCTATTGAAACGCTGTTTTTATGGTTTCCGCTTCTAAACTGAAAGAGAAAATTGGTCAATTAATTAGTTGGTTACCGAACGTTTTGGTGTGCACGATCGAAACGCGAAAAACATTCCTTCCTTCGCTCTCCTACAGTCTTTTGGGACGCTAATTTTCGGTTATTTTTTCACAAACCTGCCTGCCGCTTTTTCTGTGCACGCCAAAAGTGGCTTCTCGAAGGCCCCTGGTCGTTTCTTTCGTTGTGTTTATTTCGCCCACATTTCAGTCCGGCGAGGACACCCGGCAATTCTTCGAAACGTGGTCCGAACTTGCCGAAACCGGAAAGGATGGGCACCGTTCTAAATATTGCCATCCAATCAGGCGCACCCGAAACCCTGGGATCTGGGATTTTTCGGGACTGGCTGTCGTTGTCGTTGTTTGGAGCGCGCCCGTGAAAAATAATATCCTTATCGGTGTATCGGGCTCGAGGGCTCGACTACGGTGCCCTGGAGCATGTTTTTGCACCGTTCCGCCACGCGATTGGGCGCACTCAATTAATTTACCAATTATTTTTAATTTCCATCGGAAACCGTACTCGGGCTCGCGAAGTGTTGTTGCTGTTGCGTCGTCAAGCAGCGTCAAATGGAGTGTTGTCGAGTTGAACGGCCGTTCGGAGATTGAATCGAACAACGTTCGCTTCATTTGCTCGATTTAATTACGAAGAATTGCAAGTTCTATGGAGCATCAAAATTTGGTTTGTTCTGAAGCATGATCGAGAAAAATGTTGGAAATTTAAACTTACGTAAAGCGTCAACAGTTTCCATTCACCTTTGAATACTTTCCATCAATCGAAATCCGCTTTCTTGTGGCTTTAAAAGTACATAAGGCTTCATCGTGAATGCATCGTCATCACAACACTCTAACAGCACATAAAATGGTCGTCAAAATGCTCGCGTCCAGACGGGTCCAGTCCTGTTCCTCGGGTCAGTCAGTGTGACTTCCGTGCAGTGTTTCTGGTCATCAACGCTTCGAAACGGGGGCCATCAGCGACGATCGTCAGGGGCGTCATATTTTTTTATTCATAGCTCCGTTGCATTCCAGGGCGACTTATGCTGGCCGAATCCCAATATTTGGCGTCCAACGGAGCGGTCGTCCTGGAAGCTCTAGTTTTACTTTTCGTTCTCGAACAACAAAAACTCACTTTCCCAGTGAATGAAAGGTGCCCGCGGTCAGTCCTCGCCAGTGTCGCCGTTAAGATGTTCCTGGCAGGTTGTCGATGCCATCGATGGAATTTCGTCCCGCTAGAGGTGGTCCGCTTCTGTGTTTTGCAGCCCTCCTGTAGCAGGTCGCAAGCTTTGTTTAACGTAGTTTGTGAGCATAAAATTTGAATTTTGTTTATCTATTTTTTATTCCATGCGTTCCATCCGGTTCACCGGGTTTAGCCGCTTTCAGCGCCGAGCCGCTCCGTGCGTTAGGCTTTTCGGCATCGTCGCCGCAAGTTTCTTGTTATATTTTATTTTCACAATAAACCCCCGGTTTTTGCATGCGTGATGCTAGTTTAACCCCTTTCTGGGTTCCCGCCTCTCAGGTTTGCCGTTTTTTTTTGCTACGCAACGAAAGAGCCTTCTGGTTTTTGCTCGCAAAAATTGGTTGAAATAGTGGAACCAAAGCTGCCCGGCAGGGACAAGTAAAACCGGGTCTCTCGTCTATTCGTTTTGTTATGAGAAAAAAAAAACCCGGCATCGGTTAACCGGAAGTACGGACAGCGAGTTTGTCGTCGGCAAAATGCGTAGGGCTAGTAGCCGCCACACACTGGACCGCCGTTGGTGGACCAGCTGTTCCGTAGTAAAATATTTACTAACCCAGCAACGAAACGCTTGGTTAGTGGTTGGCACCTTTTTTTTTGTTGCACCGGCTCGCGGCCCGGAACTATGGTCCGGCGAGCGGATGTGAGTGGCCGCTCTGGTCCTGGTTTTTTGTCGCCCAACAGTTTCGCGAATTTTATGGCCGCAGAAATGACCATCTCTGGCCACCGTCGCCGTTTTCGATTATGAACGATCGGCCTCGGCTCAACCACGACTGTTGGCCGTAGGGGCAGCTCATCGTTATGTGCTAATGAAAGCAGCGAAAAACAGGGAATCGAGATCGATGGGGACGGTGCCGGTACACATGACCTGACACATTCCGATAGAGCTCGTCAATGGGGGCGACACGCGGCAATGGCAATTGGTAATCAATTTTCATAAACCTTGGTGGCCGGTCTGGCCGAATGGCCAGCGTTACCGCCAATTGGAATGCAATTGCATCGGTGCTCGGCTCGGGTCGATCGCAAAACCGCATCTGCTTCGTTCGCATCCAGATACGGCGAGCGGTCCGAACCGAACCAGGAAAGGAATTCCATCACTATTTGTCAATAGATAAGCAACTCGTGCGCCCGCCTACGTTCGCAATGGCTGCATCAAGTGCATCGATGCACATTCCTATGGCGACGGTGCACCGCTCGTTCGCGCCTGCTCGACACCGACCGGCCGACCGACCGACTGGCGGTGAAATAAATGAGGAAAAATGAAACCTCCGTCATCCGGAATCGGTCGCGTCTTGACGCATTAATGGGGACCACTTGAAAACGCTTGTTTGCTTCCTAGAAGAATGCGCGCATCATCGTGATGACGTTGGTCGGACGATGCGTGAAAGGGTGCAATGTGTGCAATATTGGCCCGGCCTGGTCACCACACGTCATTACTCATTCGACAGCCAATAGTCGATGAAGGCTGGCGCGATGAAGCGTTTCTTTCTCGATTGTAGCTTTAATTGAACAAACATGTACTCGAGGATGTTGCGCATCCGATTACGCTATTCCTAGTCGCATCTCATACTTTGATTTTTGTCTCCGCTCTCGGTTGCACCAAATCGTGGCAATCTCCCAGACGGAGGCAGATTCTTAAGCGTGCAGCTCATGCGTGCGTCGCACACCGAGGACACCGCAACGGATCGTTATCTTTCGCGCGCACCCGCTGGATAAGTATGGCAATTAATCACACCGTTTCGCTGCATATGAAACGGAATCATGCCGAGGACTCATGCCGCTGCTCGCGGTGCTTGTTGCCGTTTCGCGCTGGTTGCTGCTGCTTCTGAGAGATTCGTCTTTGGCCGTCTGTAAGAAGGGGAACAAAAAGCGCCGAGATTCCAATCGTGTGACCTCATTTTGTGATCCGATCTAATGCTCCACCGCTACCGGTTGTAGGGCAAGTTTACGGCTCGACGATAGAGAGATACAGAGAGAGAGAGAGTCGGTGGCGGATGACTGTGTTGGTCGTGCGTCGTGCTTGCCGTGCGATTATAAATTGTTTTCTGCTGTTTTTGTCCCGCTCGTGACGTGAGCAGCCCGCGTGTGGTGCAGTTCGTGGGTGTAAATTCCGATCCGAAATTAGTAATCACGGTTCGCTTATCCGCGCAAATCATGCCGCTGTCTGTCGTCATCGTCGTCACACGCTGTTCACTGGAACGGCACTGGGTGTTATAATGTTGCCACACGAGGCTGTTGATTACTGATTGAAGG
This sequence comes from Anopheles cruzii, assembly GCF_943734635.1. Classification (NCBI taxonomy): domain Eukaryota; kingdom Metazoa; phylum Arthropoda; class Insecta; order Diptera; family Culicidae; genus Anopheles; species Anopheles cruzii. Next base: position 16,386,587 of record NC_069144.1, on the reverse strand, counting down.
TCATTGCTCTAGTGTTCCTTCAACAATAGCCCCCGTCCGTTTGGCGTGGTTATGTAACATTATTCCGAAACGCAAAAGAGGTTGTTTGGCTTGAAATAAATTGGAAATAAAATACACTTCTTTTTGCAAAGAAACACATAAATTGGACATAAAATAGTCATGTTTTCTAAAGCGCTCTTACCGTGGGTCTTAGCTAATTCCGAATTCCCTATCCATTTACACGCAAAATCGGCTGCTCCACTATGCTCCGCGTTGGGACTCCTGTGGAGTGCTAATTAGTGCACTTTAACTAACCACCATCACCGAGCATGGTGGCCGATTATGGTGGCGTCACGGAGCGTTTTACCGACTTTGGAGCAGGGGAGGGCATTGAATTTAATTATCCCGTTTCATGAGAATCAAACGCTACCGTCTCACGTCGGGAGCGTTCAGCAAAGTGGCAGTGGCCACAAACAGGGGCTGCCGCAGACAAAACCACAGATTCGGTTTCAAGGTTACGAGGCGAGGCGATAGTTAGAGCTTTGCCACCCAAAAGCGTATCCCAAAATGCATACACACCACTGACTTACAAGCGACGTCCCGTGCGAGGGCTGCATTGAAAGGAACCACAATGATTGATTACCATCACACGGATGCCGCAGGATGCTAACGAGAAGATGTTGCAACTGCTTCGTTGGGGTTTCCGTTTCCAGGAAAAAAAAACACCTACACAGACCGAGAGGTCGATGGTTCTTAAATTTTTTAAGACCACAGTTTACCTTTTTTGTGGCCCACAGTTTACGGCCCCAATGCAGTCACTTAAATTTCGATCAATCATCCTAATTGAGTTTAACTCGTTGCAATTTGATTAAATATGCTGCCACATTTCGATGCAATTACGCACCCGCAGTTATGTAGTGTGTTTAAAATCCTCCGCATGGCACTTAATTGTGCATTAATCATCATTGATTAGGGTGATGGTAAATATTTTCCAAACTATGCACCCTCTTACCATGGCACCAACTAACAAGTATGCAGAGTGCGAGTTTGTTTGTTCTAAAGCTTCTAAAGCACGCCCACCAGGAAGTGGATCGATCCGGTTACTGGCCTTGGTACTGTACTGGCCCCCGGATGTTGATGTCTCTGGCCGTGCCAGTAATACGGCGCGAGCTATCTTATCTTGACTCGGCTCGCGTATCGGTTCGCGTCGCCCTTCCAAGGAGCGGGTGTCACATTGAACCCTGCGCACTCAGGTGCTGATTTTGCGCTGCGTTGCGCGTCTTGACAGTCAACATTTCCGCTTTTGCGCATCTGATCGAAACGATAAATCATAGCCCGGAGGGGGGCCCAGCAAACAACAGCAAACTTCTTGGCCGTTTGGGCCGTTTTCTTTTCTTCGGTTATTTTTCCACATCGCAAGGGGCTTAAAATACGACCACCCGGCTTATCAACTTCGCCGCGTTTCGCGACCAGTTTTGAAAGTGCGTTGCGAGCGCGACAAATTTTATACGCATCGATCATCGGGGGCACCTCTTACTCGGGGTCCCGGTGGTCTCGCCCGGATCTTGGCCAAAAATGACGCCGGCTTGTCGACGGGTGATTGAATAATTTTGCGAATTGATGTGAGCTCTCGAGCACTGCGCATGAAGGCACCTACGGAATTAATCGCACGCGTCTTATCCTCTCGTTAGCGAGCGATGAGCTTGCAGTGAGCATGAATAATCGCTGAACCGCGCCCAGGTCAGTCGGCGAGCCGGCGAGACTGACCGGCCTTCCTCTAGTCCCCATGTGCTCCCCGAGAATCATGACAAATGATGCTCATTACGAGCGAGAGAAATCATAACCAATATGAGGCCGAGGCGCCACCAGACCGTCGTGGCTCGATCGATAGGGCCAGCAGCTATCGGTTGAGCGGTCCGGTCCGCGGAGTCGCGTAATCCTTCGCTGTGATTGATTTAAAGTGGATGTTGTGCGGATTTGTTTATATTTTTACTTTCCAATCGGGGCGCGTCTCCCGTGCGCTCTGCTCATAAAATAAACACTCGTCAGTGTGTTGTGCAATTGTGCGAATACTGTTGAATAGTAAACAAATAAGCACCACAAGGCACGCCGTGTGCCGATGCCGATAAGGGTTCAGGCCTTTACGGAGCCCGTAATCTCGGTCCACTCGAATCCCGGGGTCGAATGCGGTCCAGTAAGTGAAAGAGGGAGCAAAAGTATGCCCTGTTAAGTAGGGTGCGGCAATTACATTAAGCCACAATAAGATTTATACCACTTCACCTCAGTGGAGGATCAGTCCGATTGCTTGCTTACAATTAGGCCGAATCTCTTCGGTAACGTTAAGTGTCCCCGTACAGAGGCGGGTTATTGTGCAGCCATCAATTATTGCTGATTTTTCAAATTGTCAGTACAACATGACAGTTTTATTTACTCCCTATTTGCTGAGATGCGAAAAGTTCTAATGAAAACACCAACTGCAACAGAATTATAGCGCGTCGCGGACAATGTCGACGAAACGGGTGTCGCTATGTTCCGAGCAGCGCGCTCTCGGAAGCTCCGGTTTCAAGGGCGGGCCACAAAAGCGCTAGCAAATGAGAAACATAAACATACTCTGCCAAAGGCCCCCGAACTCCTTGCGCTGCACATTTTTATTCTACCACACCGAGCGGGGCCAAGAAAATACGGCTCTTTGGCGCATTGGCACACGGGCGAGCAGAAACGCAACTGTTGCGCTGCTCAGAAGCTGCTGAAGACGTGAGCAAGAAGCGGAAGAAGACAGAAACGCACCGTGTGCAGTATTCGGTCGAAGTGCAGGCGGCGATGCAGCGTGCCGCCGAGCGTGGAGGAGATGCAAATGGTTCGCCACCAGCACCGGCGGCACCAGTTGATGCTGCCTGCCTGTCGGCTGGCTGATGAATAATGCATTCTTCCGTAAAAGTGTCGCCGCGACAAATGATACATACCGTCGATGACACGTTCCCACGACGGAGGGTGTCGCAAATCCGTCACCACGCGAGACACTCGACACCCTCTCGGCAGACGCGGAGCGAACATAATCGACCGGTAGTGGATGGGAAGATTGATCAGTCATTGGTTCAATTTGGCTCAAGATTTATGGTCACAGATTGATTTTTATTTCTTCCATCGGTCAATAAGCTGTTGGGCTAGTGTTGTCGCTTACTATTTTTATCGCAATCACTTCTCTATAAAATGAAAATTTGTTTACACTTCATTACTATTTTCGTTAAATGTGTTTGGCGCTATGCAAACGAACGGAGCATAATTGAAAGCAAACGTTTCGGGCACGCACGTTTCCACGTTTTTAATGAAATACCGAATTTAAAACTAATATTATTATTCAGATAACCAATTATTCAGATAACCAATGATGCTCGAAACGCTTTGTTCAAGATATTTCGCATCAAGCGCATATTGCCTAGATTAAGCCAGAACGACATAAAAACTGTTTGCCTACAAATCATTCAATACACTTTCTGTAAATTAACCATAAACTACAGAAGAATAGTTTGCTCAATAAAAAGAATGTAGGACGTAGAAGACAAAAAAGAAAAATAAAGAGGATTACAATGGTATTGAATAGATGTTGCCATTCAAAACCAGACGCCAAACATTTGAGAAATCGATGAAAAACCGTGCGAATTGTGGCATTTGTTGAATCACAAGCAAGCATAAGAAACTCTTTGTTACTGATATGTTCACGCTTCACGCTAACGTCGGAGTATTTTCGCAAAGCAGCTGATCCCGAATCTGCGCCATTCGCAAACTATCGCGGACCGTCGGCAGAGGAGCTCTTTCATTCATCTGTTTTTACTTCGCACAGCGAAGGCGTAGAAAATGCGTTTGTTATTACCGTACCGTAAGACGTAGAACGAACCCGCGGCCGCGGCCGAACTCGGAGAGTGCAAAACCCGGCCAAAAATGTAAACATGCCGCGGACCACTCGATACACTACGCCGAGCGCTGAGAAAACCTCAAAACTCCCGTCGGGCCGATTTCGCTTCGGTGGTCCGTCTGGTGCGTCTTGGTTTAATTGCAATTTTGCGCCGTCCAGGTTCAAGGTGAACTCTCGGTACCGGGAGGCGCGTCGGATCGAGTGAAAAGTAAACAAGGCCGGTCCGGGAAGAGTTTATCAACTCTTCGGATGTTCGTGTACTTTAGCTTATCAAGATCGATTGCATCTTGCAACGTGCATCATTCGGCGGGTTGTTTTTTTTTTCGTTTCACTGTTGACTCAGCTTCGTTCACGAGACACGCCTTGGGGCCGGATGCAAGAATGAAGACCCGACGACGGGGGGCACTTAAGCAAAAGCTGTCTGACGAAATTTTCTTTGTCCCTCAATGGGCGAATTTTGGAGATAACTTCGGTCTTCGGTTTCGTTTCTGTTTTCCCCCAAGGTTCTATTGCGCAGTGGAAAAATTTCACATCCGTCACGAAATGTGGCGCAAACCGCGGACGGGATTCGCTCGCTCGCGTTGTTTACTTGAAGAACGGCCCACAGATGCGAAAATGAAGTTATTTTGAAGGAGCAACACACACACTGAATGGGAATCAGTTTTTGATTTTTTTTGCCTCCCCCCCGGCTGGCTGTCGGGTGGTTGTGAATGAAAGTGGCCGCGGGGTCCCGTATCCTTTCCGGGAACAAAACAAAACCGGCAGCCACACCGGCTACTGGACCATGGAAGTTCGGCGGCAGTGTGTCAAGATGCCGGGTGGCAAAAGGGATCCGGGATTGACGGATCCCGGCTACTGGCCGGGCCGGGATCGATGACAAGCCGATAAACGCTTCAATTTTGGCTGCCAATTGCATCCCGGGCGGCTCTCTCTCTCTCTCTCTGACGGTCTCTGACAGTCTCTGACAGGGTGATGGACATAATTTCAAGTGGGGTTTCGGTATTGTTTGTGCCGTGCAAATTTACTCGCACTGCCTCGAAGGAATGCCAGGAATTTGTTTATACGCTGCAGGCGAAAATAATATTTCAATTAAAACCAGTGCGCGCAGTGCCGAGACGGAGTTGTTGATTTTCGGTTCGTTGATGGTTCTCCGTGCACCAAAAATTGCGCCTTATTTGATTCGACCGGCGCCGCAATTTTGCTGACTCGCCCTGCTTAATCGGGAGTTTAACCTTTATCGGACCATTCAATCTATCCGCCGTTTGCTCTTCGGCATCGTGTTTTAAGCAAAAGGAACCAATAAAATCGACATTTCGCGATGCAATTAATCGTTGCGCGCCGTCATTGAGAGTCCCGTTGAGGTCGCAATTTATTGACGTTGTATCCTGTGCTTCTCGTGGGGTCTTTTATCATCAAAAAATTATCTAACTCGCCGTCGGTAAATGCAACCGCGAGCGGGTGAATCGGTATGTCGGTAACCTTCCGGTTTGTTTGTAAGCCTCAAATCCGGGTTGAGAAGAGGTTGCGAGCAAGGCGAAATCAAACAACAGCTCACTCTGCACTGCACACTGACGGACAAAAATTGTCATTGCGTTTGTTGAGTGAGTGGGGTTTTAGTTGAACACGGCAGCAGTCAGTCCCTCTCTTCGGGAGGCGGGACGCTTGACAGCCCACCACCGCCGGCAGTGACACTTTGTTCGGACGTACGAGAGGACGGATGAATGAATGGCGATCAGATCAGGAATCACCATAAATCTCCGGGGAACAATAAGTGCATTGAAAAAGTGCAACACCAGGCCACTCGACGCTACCGATGAATGGCGCAATAAAATGCCGGACCAAATGGCCCAGACGCGCGCGACTCACAACATGTCTATCTTGGGGTGCCATTAGTAGCGGGTGACCCCTTCAACGGGCCACAATGCTGAGCTAGCGAAATCCTGGAGACCTGTATTGTGTAGATTTGGATTTAGATGGAAAAGTTTTTTTTAACTTAAAATTCTGTTACTTTTTTCGGTATTCAAACTTCAGATCATCGCGTGTTAGTCAAATGAGAAGATTACTTTCCTATCCCGGTGATGATTAGAGAGCTGCTTCTAATTCGTTTACCTTATGTCACAAACGTTAGCAAAGCAAAGGACAAAATTATGACAATATTACATTGAAAATAATCAATTGAAGACGTTTCCCCCCGTAGGGTTGATTTGCCAAATAATAAAACAGTTCGACCCGGTGCGTTACGAAAATTTTGCCCATTCCTGTTGGCGACCGGAGACACGCCAAATGGGCCGTGCAGCAAATGTACCCCACAACAGCCAGGCGATAGCTAAATGGATTATATAAACGTTGGCGCGCTGTTGGCGACTGCAATCGGCTGGCGGACTGCAACGGCGCAGCGTCACACTGGTCACGGTTTCGCGCACCAAACCGCGTGTCAGAGATTTTGCCTGTTTTCTTATTCGCTCGCTCGGCCTTTTCGGTCTTTTTATGTTGTCCTCTGCATCGCCTGCCAACGGCCAAAGAAACGCGTCAGGCCGTTTCTGGGCGCTTTATTTGGCCCGCGTTCCCGTTGACACCATTTTGTCATCGGCATTCTGCGCGCTGCGATGCGATCATCGTTCACCCGTGGCGAGCCGTTAGCGGGGCGGTGTTTGACGGGAATCTGTCAAAAAAATGGCAACCAAAAATGAAAAATAGTCAAAAGTGCCAAACTGAGGGACACACGCTCGAGTGAGAGATGTTTGGCCAGATTATCACATTTGCGCATTTTTTGGCTGCAAACCACATTCTTCGGTGTTCGGTGTGCCACAAAAGGAACGGAGATGCATCCGGGCCACCGGGTTCGGGCGGAGTGCTAAAATCCGATTGCAACGCAACACACCTTGAGCGTCGGCGTCGTAGCGTCGGCCAGTATCTGCGCGCCCCCCGGGGGAACCAGGGTCTTTGTTCGCGTCTAATGGCGCGTGACGCTCTCGGCTCGGCTGCATATTGCGTCGAGACAGCGTCCTTGACCTTACGCAAGTGCATACGGGCGGCGCGCGCGCGCAGAACCTTATGCGCATCATCATCCAACGGCGGCGGCGCCTTGATGACACAATCGATCAGATTCTTTGCTGTACGATCCTCTTGCTCATCGCTGCTCCTCTCGTGCGGCGGTTATGTGCTGCGCTGCTAATTGCGCGTTGATCGCCCGGAACGCCCGGTTTTAAGGCCCGTTTCGACCTTCCCAGCGCCCAGACCTTGCCAGCGCCAAATGTCAAGGAGAGGGTCCTGTCGGTGGGGCTTGTGAACTCGATACGGGCAGCGTTAATCTGTCGGGATCCTTTCACTTTCCGACCCTTCCAATTTTCTTCCAAGGCTGCGGACGTCCAGTAAGTCGCCGCTCATTAAATCGATTATCGAGTCGAGTTAAGGCAGTATCCCATCGTCGAGCGAAGCATGGGGCGCGGAAGCGGACGCGGAAAATAAACAATAAACACTTCAGCAACCGCGCGATCCCTGAGATCCCTTTCACCTTCGCGGGCTGACACCGCGTGGGACAACCAGCAGCCACGGCGTTGCGCGGATAAACGCGGATTTCGCGGACACAAATTATCAAGGGGGCTACCGACCGGGCGGCCGTTGACGGTTTGGTTCGGGCTCGGGCAGCATTTGGTGGTGCGAAAATAAATTAAAACGATAATATTGAAAGTGGGCAATAATGATGCTAAACGGCTACCTAACCGGCCGGTGGCGGCAGCTCCGAAATCGAGGCCACACTTAAGGACGATGGAATTCGTTGGCGAACTCGCGGTTGACGGGGGGAATAAATGGGCCGCCCGAAGGAAACTTTAATTAACGCAAGCTATGCGACAACTTATTGAGTTTTCAAAGTGCACAAAAAATGGCATCTGTGACCAGGTCTTAAATAACGCCTTTGGGCTTATGCTTTTGGCACTGCCAATCGTTAATGGCGTATTCGAACAGTTTCGTGTAGATTTCTTCTAATATCAGAATTCTGTCCATTGTTCAGTAGTGTAGTTCGGTATCGGATATAAATATTTGTTGGCAGCCGGCACCGATCGTGAGGTCCAGTTTGGCAATCTTAGATCGTTCGTAACGCACGGCATTAGCAGGTTTAGCGAGAAATCTTTAAGCTTATAGAGTTATAGCCTGAACGAAGAAACATTTTGCATTGATATTGTTGGCTCTTGATTTGAAGTTCTCCGTTCACCACCAATGTAACAAATAAGCACTGATTTATGCACCAAAAACCTAGCGAAATTATGACTTCTTGACTTGCCCCATTATTTGATAAAGCTTTAACGAGTCAACGTTGTTTCGTGTTCGTAGTTTTAATATCGTGCGAAAATTGAAGCCAAAACGCACTAACCGTTAATGTTAACGAACATCAGCCCGAGCAAGACCCCCACAAACACACACACACACGGTGATCTCTTCTAATACGCGTTCCTGGCAAATGGAAAGTGATTTTGACATCTCCATCGCAAACAGAGGAGGCTCCAGAAGTAATGCTCCGCCCACCGTTAGAGGCCGTCAGTACTAATTTTCGACCCAAATTTCATACCAACCTCGGCCTCGGCGGCAGCTGAGCTGAGTTTATTAGAGGATAATTTTCTCATTTTCACTCGAACACACTCCGCCGCCACATCGCCGCTGGGTGGGCGGCTGGTGAGCTTGAAGACCATCAGCATCAATCGCCTTTGGCGCTTGGCTGCCGCCGGCGGAAGCGCTGTTCGGCCTACGCGCCGTGGCCATCAAACGGTGGGGGGTGCAAAGATGAGGCTTCCGTACGTGTGAGGGATACTGGGAAAAACGGCTGTACAACTAGACTACGAACCGTTTACCGCTCTCTCGCCTTACGGCCAGTGATTTCAGTGGAAATTCTTCGCTTCCCGAGGAGCGCCCTCTGGCGATACAGCGAATAAAAAGGAAAACCTCACGGTGGGCGATGCGCCGTAGGATGGTAATGCGCTTCCGGGTGGAAGCGTTTCGGTACTGAACACTCTCCCCGCCGGACGCAGACCCACCCCGACTGCCATGTTACGCCAACGCCTTAATCGTACGCTCTGGGGCCTCGGGAGCCCGCGAGCACCGAGAGGCGTTTCCGGTGAACAAATTACAACGCATCGCCAGCGAGGACTGTTTGCGTAGCAGCAGCAGCTATTCCGGTGGCCGGCTGTCCCGGAAGGAACCTTCCACCAACTGGTGCTGCTGGTGCCAAATGTCGACTTTCGAAGCTTTCGTCGAGTTCCTAGCTACGACTCTAGTCGGGCGGGAAGAGTCAAACAAACTCGCACACAGCACAGTGAAACGCAACAAATACCAACCTTCATCGTGATTGATTGATTGACTTCGCTGCTCGCTGGTGGTGGTTGTGGCCGCGCTGCGCTGATTTCACGATCCGGCCATCCGGCAGCAGTAGTGACAGCTCCGGGATGAAGTCGCGAGTCGTGCCCGGTGCACGATTTCGGGGGCCTACCGTTGTTTTGGGGCTCGTCAAAAACCATATTAGCGAAGCCATCGATCGCTGACGAACAGCCGACGTTGTGTCGGGTCAAATAGCCGCTCTAGCTTCCCTGATTTGATTCGCTTCGTTAGATATTGACGCCCGTGTCTGCCCTCTAGCCCTTCTCGTTAGTAGCGCGCTCTAGCCACACCACGCGGAGGGCGTTGTTTTGCGGACACCCGAATCCCCAGCGCACTATTTTAGGCCACAGAGACGGTCCAGCAAACCGGCCGAGACGACGGCTGATCTTCCTCGGCCGCTGGTTGTCTAATAAATTTTGTTTCCCATTTTTTGCATCCCCCACGGGGTGTGGTGGGCTAAGAGATGGATCGTCAAATATTGTGAATTTCCTCCCTGAGCGCCTGCCAGCCAACCTAACCTAGCGCGGGAGATGCGGGAACCATCAAATCAAATCGATAACTTCATTTTTCTTCATTTTCGTGTCCGGCCACGGGTGGGCCGTAGCCAGATCTGCCGTCGGCCAGCATCGATAGCACGTGGTGTGTGTGTTTTTATTCGATTGCCTTTTCGCTTCATTTTATCGGCTCCATGTTGTGCGTGTGTGTGTGCACTAGCTTTTAATATTCAGAACCGGCCTATGGTCCCGAGCCAGCATTCTGCACTGCTTCCGGTAGAAGCCATCCCGGGTGAGCGTTCGATCTGATTGGTATTGATATGGCTATCGTATGGCAAAGGTGCTTCAAGGTGGGTTTCATCTTTCGAAATGGGGCTAGTAGAAAATAGGCGATCAAATTGTGGTTCGTTTATCGATAACAAGAGAGCGCCTTAGCCTTGTGAAGCAGGAGTTGAGTTATCAACTTATTGGCGTAAACGATACCAGTAAATTTTCCCTGCAAAAAGCTTCGTTCGATTGCTCAATGAAGCAATAAAGTTGTCGACCAAACGGACTCTCTGCTGTCTCGACTATCGAGACGCAGATGTCGGCCACTTTCGTACTTTCACATTCGCCTTCGTTTTTTATTGCAAAACAAACGAGTACTACGGAGTACGGAGCCACGTTTACCACCCGTAAACGTGGCCCCTTGCTTTGCCCAAATCTTTCATTAGTTGCCTATTGCGTTGTGGAGTGGCCGCTGTTTCCCCCCGTTTCATCCTCACCCCCCCAAGAGACATGTAATGGGTGATCGTAATACGCGATAACCATCGCACCATCATCACCATCATCGCCAGCGACATCTTTATCACTCGCTCTGCGCGCTGGGGCGACGGCATCGGCAGCGTGTTGTCATGTTTATCGCGCCTTCTGCCTGTTATCGAGTATCTATTGGCCGATGTTGTTGTGATTTCCACGGCCACCACAGCGACTGGCACCCTAGTTTTTTTTTCGGGCCTTATTCGCCTCGCCTCTGTCTTCGTTCCTTGATCGAGAACCGACCCCACGAGCTGGCTGGCTGGCTGGCGACGCCCCAAACATATGCTGGGGACACTCTCGAACTCGAACTGTCAAAATGATTTCGTTCGATTTCGGTTCCGTTTTCGGTTGGACCGGTTTTTGTAGTGAGCCGGGTGATGTGCTATTGTTGTCTGGTGCCGGCCGCCGGAGCACCAATTGTTATGGTTCTATTTCGCCGTAGCATAATATTCGTTCCCCTTCCTGGCGCAATATGATGATGCACCCGCGTGCGTTGCTGACGTTCGTTCGTTTGGAGGGAATAGAATTGATGGTTTTTTAAATGAACTAACACCAAACGGACGCCCTATCGGGCCGCCTCCCCCCCGATAAAGTGACGTGTGATAAGAGGGTGGCCAGCCAGGCAGAGATGGCGATGGCGGGTACGATGGGCCACAGATCGATGCCGATGCCCATGAATCGATTCCTAATGGTTGCAAATGGCCACGGTACGATGAATCCATCACGATGGTCCCAGCTGCAGACGGAATGGCGAGCAACGAATTGAACGGCAAATGGTGGAAGGTCGGTCGACTCTCGTGCCTTCGTCCGTGTCATGCCAAACGAACAGAGCCTGGGCTGTTGTGACGTGCGCACGTCGGTAGGGCAGCAAAAAGCTAAACTCTTCCTAATGACTGTCGCTTCATCAGGTCTTGGCCGCTGCAGAATTGAGAACTTTATTGCTCTTTGAATAGAGCAGGACTCCGTTGTCCCAGCCGTCGGTGCCGGGCGGCGAAGACGGATCGGATGGCACACATAATTTAAAATGCATTTTGATCAAAACTAATGGAAAACTGATTCACGACTATTCGGGGACGCGCGTCTCGATTGAACGATTTGCCAGCCGACGGAAGTCTACATTCGGAACGGGGCCATTATCAATTCATCATCGCCTTCGACCCTCGAGCCGAAAGGGTGTCTCCGAAACGTTTGTCCGAAGACTTATTAAGAAGCTCACATTTTATAGCAACTGTGGCCTTAAATGAAGATTACAGATTCACAACATTGCGAAAGTTATTTCTTGAATAGAATAGGCTAGAAGGCGCTCTCGAGGCTTAATTGCAGTCATTAAACGAATTACGCGACGAATTATTCGCCATCGACCACCGGCGACCTTGTCGGAGGCGTAATCTCACGCCCCGCACGATTTATGGCAACCTTGAAGGAAAGTAACACTCATCTGTCACAAATGTAACACACCGTATCATCCCGCACGCGTGTCACGACCGTTCCGTAGCCCGTTGTGTCTTCAGTCGTAGCTACGTTTTGTGACCGTTTGTGACCTCCGTCACTCTGGCCCGCCGCCCTGTCGTTCCGATGGCGTCACGGTGGCTGGTTTGATTTAAAAATAAATAATGAGGAAAGTTTCACGACACGACCGCGCGCGGCGTCAGGTCTCGTTACGATCCGGCCACGGTTTGAAGCGAACCAAACGGTCCACGGTTGTGAGCTGAGCCGACAAGGTGATGGTCCGTGACTCATCGCGAATGGGGTTGCTGAACGGTTCGGGGGGTGGTTGCCAGCATAACGAAACGAATCCGTCTTGTCAACATGGTGCTTTTTCTTCATCGTTCTTAAAATTGAAATTAATCACCCACAAGCAACATACGTTGGTAGACACTGCGCACATGATTATCATTAAATGATTCTCAATTACGCTCGAGTCGCTGCTCGTAATGCGTAAAGCAGCGAGATGGAAATGGATGCCAAATCTTCAAACTTTAGCAACTCGTTTTACGGGCCCATTGCGCACTGCGGCCCTGACAAAACTGTCTTTGTCGTGTGGAGTCTTCAAATGGTGCGTTTGTTTTTTTCTTCTTCTCGGAGCCACTCAGAACCGGTGCCGTCGCCGATATTTTCCCATTCCCATTGCCCGGTGAAAATCATCCGGAAAATTGTTTGCCCAAAAAGCCACATATTCGCTTCGGCACGGCACGGTTGAGCCTCCCGAGCTGCCAAGGCTCTGGTAGCAGACGCCACCTAGTCCTAGTCATCATTTTTTATGATTATTTTTCCGTGTTTCACACCTTTGCCGTTTCGGGTGCGGGATGTCAGGACTTCCGTCAGGTCCGTGCCGTGAGCCTGGCCCAGTAATGGCGGTCTATCTTGGCAGCCAACGGCAGAAGGACCTCCGAAGGAGCGCGCTGCACGTCAGATGGCTTCGTGCTACATTTATGGCTCTCTTGCTCTCGTTTTTGGAAGCCGCTACACCCCATGTTGAGCTTATTTGCCATGAGGCCATAATTTCAAATTGAATGTTAACCACGCCGGCGCAGGTTGTGGCTTTAGGGTTGATGGTATGGGTTTCCTGCCGAAGCCAGGACGTCGGGCCGACGTTCTTGCACTTTTATTAAGTTTTATCCACACCACAAAGTGCCATCTTTTGCGGAGATGTCAGCAGGTCGCACGGTGTCGTCCGTTTCGTCCGTCCCGTCACAAGTGGCGCTAGGAAATGGCATTCGTTTTGTCATTTTCACCACGCTTACGTCACGGTTTTCCGGTTGGAAAACACGGCAGCGCAGGAGCCGTATCATCGTTCCGTGATGGTTTGATGGCCTTTTTTCGGAAACTTTTCGTCACCGTCTCGCAGGATCCTGCTAGGCCAAGAAGTAGGCCGCAGCCCAATAGTTTTGTGGCTGCGTGATTACATAACCTCAAAACGTTACCGCAGCCCCGTCTGACAGGGCCGTTTTATCTCCACGGCCACACTTGTTCCCTCAGTTTCTGCGCGGTAATATATTCGGAAAACCGGCGCAACCTACTAACGCTCCACGACACTCGGCGGCTGAATTAAAGGCTTACCATAGCTCATACGGAGCGCTGATGATTCATCGAACAAACTGACACATATCCTGACTAACGACGACGACGACGACGAACCGGCTCAAATCGGCACCGCAATGCTGGTGAGGGTGCCACAAAATTGGCCTTCCCTGCGGAAAAAAGGGTTCGCCATGATACGGCGTCGCCCACGGCGTGTCCTGTTGCTCGCTCACGTGCTTTGCACTCCACTTCTGGCTGGGCCATAAAGCAGGATAATTAAACATGTTTATGTTGCCTGCAGCTCCGTCGACGGTCGGAACTCCGGTATGAGACTTTGGTAAAAGTCCTCAGTGCCTTCCGCTACCGGCCGGGCCACCAGTAGGTTCACTTTCGGGTGAAAAGCTTCGAGTCTCAAATACCGTACCACACCACGTAACCAAGATGATGCGGTGATTTATGCGGTAGGATTTGCGATCTTTTTGAAGGAAGGGCCACCCCAGGTCCGGGCAGAGCCCTCCGTTACCGTGTTTGGGTGTTTTTTAATGTTTTTCATCTTCACTCCGGTGCGTAAATCATACGAAGAGCTCATTACTTTGCGCACTCTTGAAACAGGATCCCGCTTTGCTATTGATTTTCTGCGTGCTCCAGCAAAGTTTTATGTTTACTTTACAGCCTACATTTTTGTTTAATACTCCGTTTCGTTTCCCTCTCGTTCTAGGTACGGCCATAACCGCTCGTCTATGTTGATATTCACGGGTGCGTGTTATGTTTTAGGAATGTCAGGTAATTAAAGTGCAAAGCAAAGCCTCATCGTCACTTCAAGTGCGTCAGTGATATGGTGCACTTTGGCCAGAACTCCTACGCCATAAAGTTGCGGTGCGAAGCGTGAAGAATTAAAATGTTAATCCCATAAGGATCACGGCTCGGGTGGGCGCGCCTAACACGACGACGGTCCCACATGGGAATAGTTTAAGGACTTCTTGAGCTGCTCCGTTCCGAGCGACGGCCCCGGCGATAGACTGTGATAAAATATTTGTTCTCAAATTTTCTCATACCGAAGGCCGTGTTTGATCCTGGCAAACCCACGCTAGGTTGCGTGAGAAGTCACCGCGCACCATCATCATCGTCATCATCGTCGCCACCGCCACCATCTCGGTCGTTAACCTTATTACAGGGCGCAAATGATAAGCCAGCCTGGCGGGTGGGTGTGACAAGTTTTTGCCCAAAAGCCCAATCCTCGGCGGAGTTCCAAGGACGAACTCGATTCCCACGATAAAGCGCCACCGTGAGAGCTTGGCAGGCAAAAAAGTGCGCAATGTTTGAACTTTTCTCCCGGAAGGTTCATAATCTATAGCTTCCGAGAAATTTCCGAACCGGCGGTGGCTGCGAAGTGACGCAGTTTTCCGGAGAACCACGGGCGGATTGCGTGTGCATGTTTCTTCCTTTTCATCCTTGCGCGAGGCTCTTGAATTCTTGCCCCGGCTTCTGTGTTTTTCTTTTATTGAAGTGCGTGACGTGCGGCTGTTCCCGTGTTAAAGCTCGGTAATAAATTGGATTGAGTCATGGGCTCCGTGGGTTACGCCAATTTTTCGCGAGTCAACCGTTTTTCCAAACTCCAAGCACAGGAGGAGTGCAAGAAATAAGCGTGCAGACAACCGAAAACGAAAACATTCCTTCGCAACCAATCCCATCGGCAAACTAATGTGAGCCTTTGGGCGACCAGAGCAAAAGTGCTCACAGCCACATCACAACGCCATTGAACAGTGACGGCGGGACGTAAACTGGTAGCGCAAAGTAATCAAAAGAAAGTTGAACATGTGGAAGTGATCGAATGGAAAGGAAGAGAACGAACCGAGAAAGGTCAATGGATAACCCCCGATCGGAACGGTTGGCAACTGATGGAGCCTAGCGTGTAGTGCAAACGCAAACGGTGGTTACGAAGAGTTTTCCACGTCCCGCCGGCCGCAGAAACGGCCAAAACTGCACACCGTGGGCGACTGAAAAGAAAAGTCCTCCTCGAAGTTAGAAAAAGTGGCGAGTGAGTAGGGTTCGAAAAGCACTTACGAATTATGCGTAAACATTGTACCGGCAATCACTTTCGGATATGTTGTGTGTATACCCGCATAGCCAGAAAGAACGAGACAGAGAGAGAGAAAGAGCGAGAGATGGGACAGGAGACTAGCGTGGCTTTGGGGGGCTTTTCTATGGAAAGTTCTTTTGCGTGACTTTCCACAAGACAACAATCAGCTTCCCCGTCGTCCCGTCATCGGCTTCAGCTCCCATGTTTTGGTGGGATTTTCCTGTCATCTTGCCTCTTCGTCCTTTTCGAAACTCTGTGCACCATTTCTTGTTTTTCTTTTTGTTTGTTGCGGCTCTCTCGATGTGTGCCATTTTGATTATTGTGCAAATAATGGAGGGTAGAAAACCGGCAATGAACGAGGAAGCGGCTTTCGTTGAAAAGTGTGTAGCCCCCTTCGGAAAACGCAGATCATGGTGCGGTGGGTTGTCTGCCCCCGCCGTAACATCGTGTGTGTGTGTGTTGTGTGTTTCTCCGTTTTCCTTCCAAAGCCCGGATGCCGATCGAAAGAAAATATTGTTTCACCGCGAGGGCGTAAGCGCTCGAGAGGCGCTCCATTTCTAGTGGTTCTTATTTGCTTGTCGTGTTTTGCACACCCTCTCATACGTTATGCTTCGATCGTTCGAGAAAATGGTCGGCTTCGGGAAACAGCTTTTTGTGTATTTCCTTTCGGGTGCTGTGGCTCGGTTTCGTCAAACAATTGAACAGCTTGAACTCAACGAAACAAATCATGTCGATACGCCGCATCGAGCCGGCGCTTATCTATTGTTGTTTCGAAGTGGATTACTTCTTTGGGTTGATTGTTTTGTCGTAGCGGTTTTTTTAAATTGTTCTTTACATTCCCTTTTCCCCATCAACTGTGTCACCTTAACCTAATTGTTAGTCTTTGTAAGTTGAGGTTTATTCGTTTTCTACTCCTCCCTGTGAAACAAAGCAACCATTGCTCGCCATGCCTTTTGACCAATTGAGCGCAACTAGAGCACACAGTTTCCGGCTGGCACTGCCCCGGCGGGGCCCGGATACGGTTTACATAGACCGGAAATGCTTCGTCGAACGCTTTACGCTCCGGTCACTCTGACAAAAACGCCGGAACACGCGCGCTCGTGACGCGTGTTTGCATACTTGATGATGGCAAATTCCGATGCGTTGGTTGCAAAGCAAAGACGACGACGACGACGACGGCCATTCGACGGCCAGGGGAACGTTCGGTCCTGCCTCAGGGCTCCGAAGGGCTCCCATTCAGACAACAAAAAACGAAGACCCCGATTGTGCACGGTTGTGTCCAATTCCAACCAGCCATCCCGTGTATGCGCGTACTTGTGTTTGACAAAAGCCATCCGGCGCTGATCCGGACGTACGATTTGACACCGGCCCATCACCGGGGCGGAAGATGACGGGGCCGTGCCGTAGAGTGTTGGCAAACATGAGCCGAGCTTTGGAAATGAATTCAATTTCGCACGTTACGCGTGTTGAAAGTAATGTACAGTTTGCTGTGCCCACTGGGGGTGATGGGGTGCCCTGAGTGAGCGTGAGATGCTGTTGGGGTGGACACGGACGGAGTCCGAAAGGTTGAAGTGAAACGGAGAAATCTACAGCTTCGCGACAGAAACGTCAGCTACACACAAAGCCTTCGCTTTGTCCGTGCTCTGCATCTCAGGTTGGCCAGTGGAGCAAGACCGAGGGACGGTCAAGTAAAGCGGAACACGCTTTCCGTGGCGTATCGGTGAACCGTGGGTCACGATGCCGCCGCTCAAACCCGACACCACCAGATGAAAATACTTTCCTTTTTTCGACGTGTCCGAAGGTGTCACGGTGTCGGCGATTCCGACGAAGAAGGGAGTTTTGAAGAAAACGAAACAAAATAACACTCATTCAGTTGGAGGCATTTACAGTGTTTGGAATTGGTGTGGCAATTACTTCATTTTAATACTTATTTTTATTGTGTGGTCATTAATAATTATTAAGGCATACTGAAGATTCTGTTGAACCTGTGACGTTAGGCTGCAGAAACAAGTAGTGTCATCTAAGCCACCATCACTACAAATTGTATGCTCTTTATTTTGCTCAATTGATCGATAGACTATATATTACTTGTTTATTAAACAGCGTTCGTAAGTAAACGAGTTGTGAAGCTCATTCCTTGACATTGACATAAACTTGAGGATTGGCCGCCAAGAGACCGACTCTTACTGGGTTCGGTCAAACAGCTTTCTCTGAAGTGGATCGCTCGCACTCGCCGAACCAATCTACCCATTTTGCGATTCGTGACAACTTATTGAGGCTCCGGTCACGTCAGCTCGCCCCGAAGACGTCAGGAAACCTGGGTAGCGCAACGGCGTGAAAGAAAACAGCATCGCTCACCGAGCGAAAAGAATGACACGGAACAACTCTATCGCCGGAACAACAAACCCCTTGCACCACGCTGCATCGTGGCGCTAGTCTGGCGGAATCGTGCCATAACCTAGAATATTCATTTTCATTTCCTCGTGAGATGGTTGAGATGTGCGGCGTTAGGTCGCTGGACAAATGCAAATTACTTTGCGCCGTCCCAGCGAACGTACATCCCGGAACTGGTTTAGGAGAAAAAAAAGTAAAGTCTAGGCTCTCGAACCCACAATGCCCACCCCGCCGAAAGAGGATCGTTGAGCGGCGAAAGGTAAACTCCACAGTGCCCTCGTTCAGCCATGATATCGCAATACGCCTGTTCCAGGAAATCACGGTCAGGTCAGAGGTCTTCTGGTGCTCTGTCAAGAGTGGCGGCCATTCGTGACTCGTTGCCGTTGCCTTTTGCCATCTTTTAAAAGGTGATCAGTAGAAAGGATTGAACGCGCCTTAATTCGCACCGCACCAAGCGTCGTTTGTGGTGTCCTTTCGGTTCCCTCGGTTCAGCGGTTCGGTCAAACTTAACAAGAGATTCAATTTACAGCTCAACTCAAGGCACTTTTGATCCGTACGAGCGCATCGAGCGATGTGGTTTAATATACAGTAATATTGACTTGTATTGCTTCGGCCACGGCCACATCTGCTTTCGTTCGCATATTTTTCGATGGCCACTTGGGTCAATTAAAGCTCCGCAGTAGCGCGCTCCGTGCCGTTCCAGGTCTGACGGTCCTCCTGGGAGCGGGTTTGATTTATGATCCTATCTACATAAATCTAAACCGAAATGCAAATTCACATTGCAAGCCACGAGAAAGCAGAAAGTCTACCGTTGGGCGTTCTTGGTGTTCCGAGCTTTAATCGGATACGTCCTTCAGTTTCAGTTGCCTGTGTGTCGCTGGGCTGAGGCTGACTCGTTGACTGGTCCACAGTCACATATCGACCGACCGAGCAGCACGGCAGCCGGGTGATCCACGATTACTGATTCATCGTATCGACTCAAACATGGACGACAGCAACGCAGACACAATCAGAACATTGGGACATCGTGTTCGGGAAAGCGCACGCTCACCGTTCAATTCAACAAACGACCGAAAAATCCAATCGAAACCATAAACATCGCCGGTGTCCTGCAGGAAACTCGAAACCCATTCTGTGAAAACCGCTCCGGATGCGTCCAGGTCCAGGGCGGGGGAACCACGGCAATGGCAATTGCGCACTGACCACTGCACTACTGTGCTGTGCCGTGTGCATCCGATGTTCGTCTAATTCTCGTTGCAAATTTTCGATTTTGCACCTGCACACCGACGACGTGGGACGTGCGCGCGCCAGAGTGCAACAAGCCAACAACATAGGAAGCCAACGTCCGACTGCTTTCTTTTCGGAAGAACTGCGGAACGGAACGCTTGAAGAGTGATCGATCTGCGTGTGGGTTTGGGATTTGGGTGCCATCGGGAACGAAGTCACACCAAGGTCCTGTTCACCTCGCGGGAGTTCTCGCGAGACCGAGATCGATGGTCCCGGACGGCGAATGACACGGTGAAAATCCATCAATTTGCCAGCCTAGCAACGTTGCTGACGATGTCGAGCTGCGTCGCGGGTTGCGTTTGATTTTCCCGCAGTCCCAAAACGCCACGACGAATCCTGGTGCGCACGCTGCGGGTTACATACATTTGCATAATGATGATGCTAGCCTTCCAGAGCATCCGCGGATCCGGTCTGCGACGAGATCGACTGGTCCTTGTCACCGTCACAGCCGCCGTCATCATATCGTGACTCGTTTGACGTGTAATCGGTTTGCCTACCTTGCAGGCGCTAGCATCCGATGGGTTGTGCAGCATCCGGCAAACAAATGTTTGCTGCGCGGTTTTCGGAAGAATCGATCCTTTTGCGATCTTCGCGGACAAAATCAATCCTCTATCCTAGGCTGGGTGTACGTTACAGCATTGTGGGCTTCTAGTTTTTCTGAACCTTGCAAATCTCAACTTCTCTACACACCCATTATTATACACGTTTGCTG
Source organism: Anopheles cruzii (assembly GCF_943734635.1). NCBI lineage: Eukaryota > Metazoa > Arthropoda > Insecta > Diptera > Culicidae > Anopheles > Anopheles cruzii. The sequence goes on along the minus strand of NC_069144.1, from coordinate 16,366,539 downwards.
TGCTTTTTTCGAGACCCGATTCCGGTTGTTGCTGGTGTGACTGACAGGGACTCGAACATTCGAGCACTGGCTGTCGTCCAAAAACCCGGAGGCTATCCACAATTAATGTCATCTACCACTGGTCGTATCAGTGATCGGGTAGCAAATAGACTTCCCGGTGATGATGACGCCGAAGGCGTACTTTTTTCTCTCGCTTTGTGGTGACGTTTTAATTGCGTTGCTATTGATATTTGTACACTACTCTTTGTGAGTGATGCCTGGTTTACCTACTTTCGTGCGGGCTGTTCGGTTACCTCATTACTCGTTCTGGGTCGTTCTGGTTCGTTGCCGACGGCAGGATGTCGTGCGTTACCTTTTTCAGCGCACTTTTTACTGTCACTCACACTTTCGTTTTGTGTGCTTATTTTTCAATGAGCCATGAGCCCTTTAAGTTTTCAGCTTTAATTTACTTAATCCCATTAAGGTTTTTCTCACTGCACTGTTTAAGCGTTTTTTTTTTGTACATCTGGCACTAATTCATTGTACTACTACTTATTTAATTGTTTTCTTTTGTTTCAATATTCATGTTCGTTTATCAAGTTTCTAAGACGTGAGTAGACCAAAGTTCTGTCTGTCTGTGTTTTTTTGGGGCCGAATGCTGGGGTGCAAAAGCTTGGCTAAACAGATTGGAATGTCTGCAATTTTTTATCGTTTCTAAATTTTTTTTTTGTTTCACTAACAAGATCGCAAATTAAATAAAGCCCATCTGTGTTTGAGAAAAGGCTACGCTACTGGGAATTCCACAGCTTTTCGCAACACACATTCGTGTTCGGCCCCGGGGCCCGGACTTTGGATCGGAACCTCGGCGCTGCCGAGTTGGTTGCCGTTCCATCAATTCTTCGTTTCAATTTCATTTTCAATTTCGGTTGCCGCGTAATTCTTTCCGATGCCGGGGCGTTGGTCAAAATCTCCCGAGACGGCCGCTGGAGTTCCTTTGTCGTGCTCTCCGTGCGATTCTTCGTCCCTTATGTTTGGTGTCTTTGGGTTGCTCGCTAAACATGCTTTGCCGCCTAGCGCGGTCTGTGGCACGATCCTCTCGCACCGGTAACGATTACGTGATATGAATAATTTCTGCGCGCGGATGGCAAGGTCGCTTTCGGTTTCGGCACGGAGGACACATTTTCGGCCCCGTTCCCCGTTGTGCTGTGTTTCGTTTTTAGTGTTGCAACTTCGGTACGGTATAAAGCGGAACATCCGGCCCTTTGTAGCAAAGTTGAGCCGCAGCTTTTGACGATGGGCGGTTTGTATATGATTTAAAAATTTAAAAACCGCTCATTCAGCTCAGGCGCTGGTTATTTTTATTTCTTGTACATAAATTTGTCAGAATATCAGAAATTGCAAGAGCTTTGTTCTTTATGCCCGTGCCGTGAAGGCTTTTTGGTTCGGCCCCCAATCGGTAGTCAAACTGCCACCAATCGTGAAATATAGTTTTAATCAATATTTTCCAGAACTCCATGGAGGATCTCGTGTGGTAAATAATTTCCAGCAGTGGGGATTCTAGCAAAACAAAAAAAAACGCAAGCCATGGCACATTGAACGACGCTCTGACCAATCAACCGTCCCATTCATTCCGGCAGTCCGTGCGCTTCAAAAACCCGGCGATCCGATAAACGGGCAACATACATTCGCCACACGTAGCCACCGCTAACCTACATACGAACCGCTTCCCGTTACGAACGATGCGTACCGTTCGCCATCATTAGCATAAGGCCGGCGTCCCCGCGGAAACCGGATTTCGCGTCCATCGGTACACATCAAAGGAGTGCCAGTAGCTCGCCCGCCCAGTTACTCGCCATCAACGGCGGCACGCCGTCAACAGACCCCTCGCAGTGGACCCGTAGCCCTTCGGTGGACCCTTTTAAACCCTGCGCGATGCGAGAATGTTAAGCATTTAAGCAGAGCACTCCGCGACGCCGCGTAAGAATTGAGGGACCCCGAAAAGACCGTGGGAAGCTACCAGAGGCAAGAACAAAAAAAAAATGTCGCTCCACTCCGCGATTGTGAGTAATTATCGGTAATAAAAGATTACGACCTATCAGTTCCCGAACTGCTGCTCCCATTCGTTTTCCTTTTCGGAGTTTTCGCTTTTTTTTTCGTCGCTGTGACTTCGGTTCCTTCGGTGACCGTGAAACAACGTGCATGGTCAACGCCTACGCGCGCGCGCCCCGGCCACATGGGGGTCGCTTTTTATGCTGGGAAAGGCCTACATAAATAACGGAGGGTGGCGTGTCGCGATGAGACGTGTTTTTCGAATACCGCGCGCGCGCCCGACACTAATAGCTCCCAACGGTTTTAAAAGATTATGATGATGATGGTGGCGGTAGGGTCGTCCGTCGTCTGGTGCGCGCTTCCTGACTGTAAGTTGTGACATCTTCGGTTCATCAATTTGTACAAAAAAGTGCTGTAAAATGCTGAAAAAGGCTGAGAAAATGCTTGTTGTCACCCGCCATTCGATGGTGGCCATTCAAATGATGGTTCTACCGGGGCACCCCACATAAAATGGACGATCAAACATGGGAAGGGTGTCACTGTAAAGGGTTTAATGTCTGTGCCCTGCGGCGAACGAACGAACGATCTAGTAAATTGTATGCTTCCCTAGAAGGGGCGAGGCCACCGCTGAATGATTTAATCTTTCGATTCCGTTGGCGGACCCATCGAGCTGGTTTATCAATCGCGGAAGCTACTACGTTTAGGAGAAGACTCGCCGTACTCGCGGACGGAACCAGTTTCCCGTGAACGGTTCGTGGGCCGCACGTTATTGTGATAGCTGATGTCGAGAAACGTAAACGTGGGACCGTCAACAAAGTTTCCGCCGAAAAAGGGCCAAGCACAGTAATTAGATTTGGTGTCAGCTATTAACGCACGTGGCTTCCTGGCTTGCGTTACGCTCGTCGGGCCGGCGGGTCTCAAGTGACTAAAGCCAACACTCGACACTCAACTCAACAGCGAAAATATTTATTTCCCGCACACAGCCCTACGCGTGTGTGTGTACACACTTGTAAATAAATTACCATGCCTCATTACCACCGAGAGCCAGCGTGCGGAGCCAAGGCTGCGCCACAGATAGTGCGGGCCCGAGGGCCTTTGTCTTACGAAGTCTTGGGCCCTCCCAAAAGCCCTAAACTATTCTTCCCTCGTCGGTGCCGTTGGGTCGGGTCGGGGTGTGTGTGTTTGCCTATTTAATCCCGAAACCACTTCCACGTCACGCTGGTGTTTGCATAGTTTCTAGTTTTCTACAGACGTTGCAAGCGATCGCTGTGGACGATAACGCGCGCTACGCGAAGGCTACTAGACGGCATTCCTCACATCTCGAGAATAGGATCTCTGCGTGCGGGAGGCAGCAAACACCCGGTTTCGGGCCAACCCCGTTTATCGGAGCAAAGAAACTGATCAAACAACTCCACCGATCGTCGCTGCCGCAGCACAAAAGGCACTTGCGGGCACCGATGCTAACCCTTCACACGCCAACTCTCGCCGTTTCGGCAGGCCGTAGCTGTCAAAAGTTTTGTTGGGCAAACGCGTGACGGACCGCTCTCGGTGTGTCTCTCTTCTCCGACGCCGATCGACAGAATCGATGGCTTTGCATTATCAGCCTTCATTATGGGTAATTTTCCAGAAGAGACCCCTTCCCTGAAGTGGCGAGCGTGGCGAGTGCCAACCCACGACCCAAGGCTCAAAGAATCGGCACTCCGGTGAATGTGAAGACAAAATTCCTAATTAACGGGGTAAATAATTCTGACAGCTCGTCCGATAGAGGGCGCGACGACGAGTGCTGGGTGGGGCGGGGCCACCACCGACCCCACCGATCAGTGTGCGGCCATGTTTACATTCGCAGTCAGCGCTAATCTGACAGGCAGGCGGCTTCAACGCACAAAGTCGTCTGTGGGGCCCCTGGATTCTGTTGCCCGCGGGCAGGGGGAGACATCTCCAGTGGCAGCATCAACAGTGGGCCACAGCCCAGCTGTCAATCACTGGGTTTCGGGTTTCGGACAGCTCGTTCACCGCCTTCGTAGGCCGCCTGTCCAGAACGCGACCGAAAAGGCTGCTGAAGTGCAGGCTTCCAAAGCTGGGCGGGACCCCTCCATTACACGCATTAATACTTTCCGTTGTTTTGTTGTTGGCCAGCTGGTCAAAGCAACAACAACCAGCAGCCATCGGGTGCGTAAGCTGGTTCCAATCTTGCCCGACGGAGAGTAAGCTGACAGAAAGCGAACAACAGCTTGGGCGACTGGGCGCGAGGGTGCGCATTCGTTCCCGTCGCGGTCATTTTTCATTTCGCTACGAAGCAAATTATGCCAATTATTATCTTAATAAATTACACCTCACTCACCGGCCGCCAAGGAACCGCCTTCCGCAGCGCCGCATGTGCGCCGACCGGAGCCGAGCTGAGCGAAACGGCCCTGAAGCGATCAAAATGATTGATCGTTGTCGTTGCGCCTGAAAGGGTGGCAATACGAGTGCACGTGGCAGCGGTGGCCGACTGCTCGAGACTGGCGTGGCGTCGCTCTACTCTACTACTGTAGTGCTCTCCTGTTTCAATCAGAAAACTCGGACACGTACCACAGCCGCTCGGTGCTTCCTACGTTCGTTTACCATTTTTCGACCGGAGTTCCGATCCAAGCACCGAGACTTCACGAGACCAGTGCAACATCTAACACTTCCGGGTGGACGATGAAAAGCCGGTCTGGAAATTGATTTCTGCGCCCTTTCTGCAATCTGTTTGCCACGGTATTTTTTCTCCCCCATGGACTGCTCACCAATTCTGCTGACCGAATGGACGAGAAGTTGGGCTTTTACCATGGTGCCACTCATTTGCCGCTCGGTTTCAAGTCTACGTTGTGCGGACGCTATGGTTACGAAACATTAAAGCAAGTGTGTCTTGGATGGATTTCAAACGAGTCCCAGCCCGGGTCTGGCTTAAGCATTCTCCAACACGTTTGATGACCGGCCTATCGCCGGCAGCATTCGGAAGCATTTCGGTACCACGTGATCCCGAGATGGGTGAAGTGCGGATTTCCGAGCTGGGCGAGTTGCCAACGTCACTCTGCCAGCATTAGTAACCATCAGCGACAGCATCAGGAACAGATCCACACAGGCACACGTCAGTCCCGTAGTAACGCAATCAACAGCAAATTCACGCGTTTTTGTCCATGATTTTTGTTGTTTAACGGAAATCAACAGCATGTGACGGTTCTTGGGACTTGCGTTGAAGCTTTGTATAGTATTATTTACACACTTTTGATACTTTTTCTTAAGAACCACACATGCGATGGAGTTCAGAAAATGTGCGACAAGGAATTTGTTGGCAAAATCACATCCTGGAGGCCGATTTTCGAAGTAAACGGGAACCTGAGCAGGTCTTTTTAGACCAAACGTACTCTCAACGTTTCGTAATTCACGAAAAACTCAAAAAAGACACCAATTCTGCTTCAAATCGACAGCATCTTCAATATCGCAGTGCTCGACGTTCCAGCTTCATCAGACTTTTTAATTAAAAAGATACAGAATGCACCGCATCTCGCAGGAGCATAAAATTAATCAGTGGAACCGAATGGTAGAAAAAAAAAATTAGAAACACACACAAACCAAAGACCACGCAGCGCACCGCCTAGAATTGATAATGAAGTTTCGCGCGCTCTGGTCAATAAATTTTCATCCCATTCCCAGTTCCGCCACGTCTGCGAAGTTTGTTATCATGCGAAAAGACGCTTCGCGTAGAAAGCACAATCCGCTGCCAGCGGCATCTCCGGCGTCGGCATCTCACAAGACTCACAGCTAGCCGCCGTCACCGCCGCTAGTGGCTGGCTTGGCTTCGGATCGCGCTGCAGTTTGCATGTTTTGCTGTTAAATCGACCGCATCGAGGTGAAATTAAATTAAGAAAACCAAACGACGGAAAGAACGGTGCTGGTCTTCGCCGGCGACGATCGCCAAAAACAAACGCCAGGCGAAAGCGAATCAAATTAATTGCATTTTAATGACTGCGACCCCGCGGTCTGTGTTCGGGAGATTGAGAATGCAAGCGTATGTAACAGGAGTGCAAAAACCTGCACGAAATCGGGATCGTTCAAGTGGAACGGCGCAACAGGACCCTCAGGAAATGGGGAGATAAAAAATCTGCCACCATCGCGGCGCACTCAAACGAAAACGAAATCGAAAGATAAACGAAAGACTGCCGCAACTTGGAAATGGAAAGCAAAGTTAGGTGACTACCTTGGGCACAATTTTTTCAAACAATTTCAGTTATCGTCGTCCGTCGATGTTTAGCAGAATGAAGCGTTTTGTGTCCTTTCGGTTTAAGGAAGCACTTTAGCGCCAACGACGGTGTGAACAACCTGAATGCGTTTAAGTTTCACCGGAATCTAATATTTTCATCACTCAAACGACCTAGTTAGGGTGCTGTCGAGAGCACGGCGCTAGTTGGCCTTTTGCTTTGCTGCCCTGAAGCAAACCCCTTAAGCATGGCGCTTAACTGGGCAGGTTACTAAATGGACAAAGCGATCCTTCAACGGCTCTCCGGGCTGCACCCGCCACAAAAGCATAATTACACCTGCAAATGAACAGCGAAGAGATTAATGGCGCATTTTCATACCCCACAGCAGCCAGCGTTGAAACCGGAGGATAATCATCTCAGAAGAAGTAGACGGCCGCGCCTGGGCTCTGTCGGCTAGAAATGGCCGTTCGCTCTATGGCGCAGAGTGTGCACCTATCCACACACACACCACCGTAGGAAACTCTATCAAACTCAAGCGTAGTGGCCGAAACTCCTGAAAAAAGTCCACGCAAAATCCAACGACGCACGCGCAACATGAACGATGCGAACGATTGGCATGGCCTTTGGTAAAGAGCAAAATAATGACCCTGCTGGATGTAACCGGGTTTTGGGCGAAAATTTAGCCTCGCAAACGGAAAAGGTTAATTAGCTTTCCTGTAAATTAAACTCAATTCTCGCTCGCTCCCTGCGGATGTGATTGGGCGCCGTAATGTTCCGTTCCCTGCAGTTGCTGCAGAGTCTTTAGATAGTAATTAAAAATTAGTTAATGTCACAGCCCCAACGGTTTTTTTATGGGAATAGAGCCACAGCGCCCGAGTTCTTTTGAGTGAAAATGTTAAATTACTTTTAAATAATTGCACAGTTTTTGGAATTTTGTACTCTGTTTTTATTTATTTCGCTGTCAAAGTTCTACTATTTCCCTGTTTTTCACTACCTTTTTATTATTATAAAATTTGCTAAATTGAGTGATTTCTGTCTATTTTATATTTTTGATGTGTTTTCAACTATTTTGTTTCTCTGTCTCCTCCATTTACATAACTTGTTACTGTTCTATTTAAAATTGTATTCTAATTTATATTCGCGTATTTTCCCTTTGTTTGACATCAGCAGCCTCTGTTTATGGTTTGCCTCTGAATAAACGTTGCAAATGAGCCCTTTAATGGGGTATTTTGTTGACTGCCCCGCGCGATGATTAATGACAAAAGATGTTTAAGCGACTACCCGCCATTGAACGCTCAACGACCGTACAAACAAATTGCTCCCTTGCCACGGTCAGGCCTTAAGGATGAGCCATAGTTGTGTGAAATATTTCACGCTCATCCGTTTCAGTACACAAAATACTAAATTCCAAGATTAAAACGCATTCCTTGCGCGGTGCTGTGGTAGTGGACACTCGGTACTTCCCCCTACCTCACCATGGAGAAACGGCAGCTGGCAACTTGCCAACATTACGGCGGCAGCAATGAACTTGGCCCACCGAGCACCAACTAAACCTTGCATAACTCCTGGCCACGGCGAGCACCGCGAGCACAGTATGACGCTAATAGACTGCAGGCCAATAAATCACCTACTTTTTAACGAACAGCACCCCGTTCCAGCCAGCGCCCCGGTGCTAGCGGTCCGCGTCCCTCTCTTGAACCCCGTCCAGGGGAAGATTTTTCAATCATCGTCAAAGCACCAATCTTTACGAGCGCTCCCCGGCTCGGGCTAATGAAGAAGGCAACGCGACGACTTGAAAGAAAACTGAAACGAAACAGCCAATTAACAAGTCGTCAAGCAAACAAGCCGCACAAGAGCATCGGGCCGGGCCCGGGGGCTGCTTGGCGCTGCTACCCCCGGTAGTACCTCCGGCCTGCTGCTGTTTATTTCCCATTAGACACTTGTTGCTAATCGATCGTCCCGCACACACAGCCGTGTAGCCGTTGGGGCTGAAAAAAAGGGGTGAAAATTGGGAGAGCTTGTCAGCGGGAAATCTGATAAGAGGTAGTAAACTATCTCGCGAGGAACCTCCGGTTGTCGCTGCTACTGCTGTCAACGCGATTTCCGATTACCACGGGTTGGAGATTGATGGCGGCTTGAGTTTCCGTGGTTAAATTAGTCGTTTTAAAACTCTCCACCGCATTCGTCGGACATTAGTGGCAGCTCAGTAGATGGCTTCCTGCGCTACCCATGAGCCCTACCTACATGACATAGCTAACGAGCTCTACACGCTGCGTTCGATTACCGGTACGGTAACTCCAACAAGTAATCCCCAACTCAGCTGCGAGTATCAGCTGAGGGCTAATTATAGCATAATTAAATCGTGTAATGGTTGGCTTAAGACCTGCTGCCCTGCCCTAGATGCCCTGCCCGACACCGACACAGGCAGCGCCACTTGAGGAGGGATGCAGCGGCTTGTGGTAGCTCCGTTGTCGGGTGGCCAACATCTGTAGCGTGTCGCTTCCGCGGGAGGAACCACCATCAACAATGTGCTCCCGCAGCGCAACCGAACCGAAACCGAATTCATTTGCCAAATGCACCCGAGCGTCGGGTGGAGACGTAGACCGGGAGGGGGCCCAGTTGGCAAACCCCACGAGCCCCACCCGGCAGCTACACCGTTGGAATGTCAATGTCAAGCAATTGGGTGGGTGTAGAAAGTACTCGAAACGAACGGCGGCACAGGAAGGCCCTCGGCTGTGACTTCCTCGACAGCTGGGTCGCCCGCTCGGTGGGTGACTCCAGCTTCCGTAGCAGCCCAGCCGCCGTCAGCCAGCTGTCAGCGTGTCGGTTTCGCGGATCATATTACCCGGCGGGCCGAGAGACGCCGTGACACGTGCGCCCACAGTTTGTACGATATTTTATTGCCAACATCAGGCCGATCGGGGAAAACGTCGTCGTCGTCGTCGTCGTCGGCTCCTGATGGGCCGACGCCGCGCGGAGCAGTTAGGCATTCCATTAGCCTGGTAACCGCAGCAATGTGTGAGGTAATCAATATATCGCCAGGCACAGGCCCCGACAGTGGGCTGGAATGTACTGAATGGGCTCTGTATAATTATTTCTTCGTTGTGGAGCGCACGCTACTAGAGCCCTTGTGGTCCCTCCAGCACCTGACAACCGCCAGAACAGTATGCGAAATGCCTGTCAATTTGCGGTCAACCGGCCGCCAAATGAAGCAAGATGTTCTACGACCACGCGCTGCACAGACTGGCGAGGCTGGGGGCCTCTCGCAGCAGTCTGGCGAGGCTGGGGGCGCCCACACCCATAAAACCCGAAACGCCACCATGTCTCGACGGTGCGTCTACGACAGTTCAGAGCGTGTCCACACTCGACAAACAAGCCCCGGTGACAGTCGTCATTCCGATCACTTCCTGATTGCCCAACGCGCCAACGAGTTGCGACACACTTGCGCCCGAAACAAGGGCCCACCGGCCCTCCGGCCCGATGTCAAAAGTGATGCTTATCTGGTACACAGCATAAACATACGCGTTGCGTGAAACGCAACTCTCGAAACGCAGCAGCTGCGCAAGGCGCGCGCGGGATCGCGGGCGTTAGCGGAGGCCAATCGGAGGCCTGTTATCAAGCTGTCAAAACAAAAACACGATAAAACACCACCGGTGACACACTGGTCGGGCACATCCACACCACAACCCAGCGCTTCGCTTCTTCCGCCCGAAGTTTTCTTCCGCCCATTGTTCGTCGAATTCCGACGGGTATCTCTAGTCCCAAAAAATGCGGATCGGGTAAGCAAACGACGCCATCGTCGCCTTCGTTGTCGCCGCCACCTAGCAGCCGTGTCCTATCCCCTATCCATCCTTCATATCTCTGCTAACCTTCCCACGTCACCCAGGCGACCGATCGCCGGTATCGCGCTTTATCGCAACATCGTCTTGTTGACCCACCGACCGCCTCCGCCGATCACACACCCGGCGATCCACGCCGCCGTCCCGCCTCCGTCGTGGCTTTGCGAAACTTTTGTGTGGCAAATATTTGCAGTAGAAATATTTCAAATTTTTGCACCCACTTATGTCGCCCGGCCCGGCCCACCTGCGGCGCCCGTAATCTGACGGGCCTTTCGGGCGACACGGTGTTGCTGTGCGGCTCCGGGTTTCGCCCAGGCCACCCCCGGGCAAAGGGGTGTTTTGTTTTGTACGTACGGTCGGCGGCGTACGTTGTCAAGCTACTTTCTTGGGGGGCGAGGGCTCAATCAACGTCCGAACTGACATCTGATACGTTGCGGGCTGGGCTAGGCGAACCGATTCCCGACGCCATTTGCACGGGCGGTAGTGCTACGGAGATCCGTTACAATCGTAATGCCCAAGTGTCTGTCTGTTTTAACACATTGGATTCTGATAGTAAGAAACAGCGACACACAGGGCGGAATTTTCGGACGAACGGTTTAGAAATGGAACGAAACAAGCGACAACCATTTTTGATGTTGCTCAAAGAATAGCAAAATCGCATACTTTACACTAAGCTATGTTGAAAACATATGTTATCGTGTTCGAACCCTGACAGTGCATCAACTTAAGTGTAAAACTTTTACTTGGTGCTTAATACGGCTCTGTCCATTTTAGCAATACTTTAAAAAAATATATATATCAAATGATGTTTTTTGGACCATTTTGGCTATTCAAAAAGCAGTGCTAAAATCATATAGTAACGGAGAGATATTTAGGCAATTTGTGTCCGAGTTTAGACGGTTTTTTCGCAACCTTAACGGGGCACTTACATTGTGTAGTAAACGTTTTCAAAAATATGCTTGTTTGAAGTGAATTGGCTATCCGTTGGGAGTTTGCCAACGACCTTAGTTCGAACTAAGGTGCATCATTTGATTTATTACTAACTACTACCACTACCTTCATAAGTACATTCGGAAAATAATGAAAAGCTTTTTTGAAAGATTGCGGCTTGACAAATTATCACATCTTGATTGCTATTAACACATGCCGTAACTGAAGAAAATCATCGGAGCTGTCCACTTGCCGTGCAAATGCAGATAAATCATTAAGATTTTATAACAACTCTGACGATTTGACTGCATCTTCGCACGACTCCGCTGCACTTGCTGCGCCACCATCTGGCATCGGTGTGGCCACTCGCCACCTTTGTCGTCGGTTCGCTTTTGACGTTCGCCGCGATTGAGTCGTTCCGAGCTGATCGTTCCAGCGCGTCTCGCATGTGTCGCTCGTAAAACGTTTATTTTTATCGCGCACTCGAATCAGCCGGATCGGTGTTACCGTAACGCATCCACGACACGCCATGTGTGCAGTTTGTGCCGTGAAGGACTGTCAAAACACCGGCGAACATTTGCAATCGATGTGTGACTGCGGTCGTATCTTTTCCGAGGGTTTCGAACTAAACTCCGAGATTTCTGTTACCACGAAGCACGCTATGATCGTGGCAACATAAATTTGCTTCCATTTATGGTAAGAATCGGTCCTGGCAAGCGTTTGCGGAACTTGGCCAAACTGTGTCCACGCGTTGCAACCCATTACTTCTAGCTAAGAGTATTTGTTTTGACGGCTTCGGTTGATCTGGGCCAGTGCCTAAACAACGACAGCCCCGCCGCATGCATGCGTGACTCATAGGATGATGAATTAAAAAGTACTCCGAGAGAATGAGAGAAAGATCGGACATCAGTGTTTAAGGTAAAGCAAACAACTACACGGTGTTGTGTGGCATCCACAACAACAACAACAACAACCAGAATGACGAATCGCGTCAAGTGTGTGACGACCGGCGCCGACGCCACAGCAACCGCCGTCGTCGGCGTCGTCTTCGTCGCCGAAGATATGCAAAACATCATCAAGACGCTCGACGCCGGTTGAGTGACCGTTCGCCGCTCCTTTCTTTTTCTCCTTTCGTACGCGACTCCGCGGCGGTTTTTTATTTTTAGTGTCGACACTCTGTTATTTTGACACACTTCGATCGACCGTCGGGCCTCACCGGTGGCGTTGGTAGCCAATTTGCAACATCTCCTCGCATCCCAGCGAAAACCATTTTTTGCATATATTCCGTTTGAAGTGATTTAACCTACTTTCGTCGAAGGCGCTGTTGTTTTTCTTTTAACGACTTTGACGAAATATTGCGCCATGGCGTGATTTTTTGACCTTCTCTGCCGGTGGACGGCCCCGACCGGGACGGAGGATCATTCCCCGGGCGCGCGTTGTCGCGCGTGCTGGAAGGAAGGAAGTTGCCCGTTTGGAGGGATGAACTTTCGAGAGGCCCGCGACATGCAGCTGGTGGGTCGCAAACGCCTCTTGCGTGCTCGTTTCTATGTTAATAATCAAAAATAAATTTTGGCAATAAATTTTATGACGGTGATAATGGCATAAAACAACGGCCTCGCGGGCCTGATCCGACAGTATGCAAAACAGGCCCAAAAAATTCGCTCCACTCCGGGCGGGCGATGAAGCCTTTCCTGCTAACGATACTCTTGTGGGCAATACGTTTAATTGATGTGTTTTCACGTTTGCCCAAAAATTGCTTTCCATGAACCCGAGCCAACCGAAGCCAAACTGCCTAACAAGCCGGCACACATGCTCGGGTGGTGGGTTAATTCGCCAAATTCCGAACCGCGCTAATTTATTTCGTGTAAATGAGCGCCCGCCGGTCCTGGTTGAATCGATCTTCTCACGGACCGCCATTAGACCGGGTGTAATTCAATCGATCTTACCACTTGACGTCAACATTCAGTGGGCTGGGTTTTCCGGTTAAACCCTCCTTTGCCTTTGCCCGCAGCATGGAAACATGGAGTACCAACCATGACCGCCCGGTCGACCGGCAATTATCATCGACGATAATTTAATGATCATCTCTTGGTTCGTTTTGGGCATCATGTCGGGTGTTGGGGTCGATTGTTGTGGGAAATTGAATATTTTCTCGTGTTTTTGTTCCATTCGAGCAAGTTACCCAGTTAGGGTTTTGCAATATCATGAGCGCATAACATTCAGCTTTAATCACATTTGCCCATTTCATAAATTTTAAAAATAACGAAGGTCTTTTCTTGTTTTTTTCAGGTAAATTAACCACCAACTGTTGACAATCGATGCCCGATGAATTCTTTTATTTGGTAAGCGATCGCATGTATTGAAATGATATGTGATCTTTCCATCGTTACGTTTTCATTTCATGCGTTAACTTCGTCCAAAGTGTCACTTTCTCTCGAATCAAGAATCGAGAATGATCACATCCAGGTGATCCTGATTCAACTTTCCGCCTTCTCTTTCGCCAATCTATTCAAATCCTAATTTTTGGTGATCGCTAGTTGCAAGATACTGGCAAATAATTGAGTCCACAACATGTTCAATGTCGTAGATAATTACTCAATAATGACTGCTCAACGTAGACAGTCTGGACTGCGCAACATACACGCGTCTCCCGGTGCCGGTTGGAGAAAATGTTTAAAATTCCATTCCAATCGAACGCGAAAACCCGGCAGTCTGACCTCCAACGTGCACCGCGGAGGCAATGGATCCTTCGAGAGGCAATCGGCTCCACGCAGCTAAATCGGAACCTCCGGCGGAATGAGAGACGTTCGACAAGATCCCCTCAGACCGGCGCTTGTCAGAGGGCACGCTTGAAAATAACCATTACACACTCCATTAGCGAGAGACGATGTCGACAAGCGCCGGCCGAGAACTCCGGCCGAGTACGGCCTCCAGACGGGCGCGCGCGCGAAGCATTCCACTCCACTTGACATTCCAAGACGTTCGACGCATCATGCGATCGGCGGAGTTGCGCTCCCGGATGCGGCTAGCCACTATCGCTCTACGCCGAACGGCCGATCAACGGTGCTGCTGGCGGCGTGCGCTATTTTCACTTCTTGTGCAGCGGCCAAAAAGAAGCCGAACAAAGAGAAAGAGATGATCAAACGTAGCACTTGTGCGGCTGGCTTGGCTTGGCACCGTCGTTGTATTGAGACATCAAAGCGCATCGGCGCATGTTGCAAGCACCGATGCCGGCCGATGCCAGTAGCACCAGGCACTTGTCAAAGAGTCTGTTTGCTTAACTCTCTCGAGCTGACTAAACACCAAACCCAAAGGAAGAAACGAGTCCGTAGAAATGTTTGAAAGGAAGCGATACACTTGGCACCCTTTTATAAGGCGGCCATTTTTACGATCTAGGAATGTGAATCTTCTGCAAAAGATGGCTGTTTAGATTCTTAAATAATTATACGAAACTAACATAAGAGTTTGTAAACCAAACCTCCCGTGTTGGTATTAATATTAAAATAGGTGTTTCCGGTGACTTAACCTATTTATGCAACTTTAATCGAGTGTCGTAAGTTATGTAAGCGACCGAGTGTGACATATTTTCATGCACAAAGAGCGCCACACCGAACAAGCGAACCGGAAAAGTGAAAGTCGGAAAACGTACGCTCCGAAGGCGAAGTTAGATGCGCTTCACACTCCACACGGGCACACAGCTGATCAGTGGGAAGCGGATATTTTTGTGCACTCACCGCTCACCGCCCACCCTTCACGCCAGCCCATTCCGTGCCTCACGGCCCATTGGTGCACGTGTTTACTTACGCCCCGAGCGAAACGATGCGCGACACACTTGGCCACCGTTGGCAACGATCGAAGCGCAAATTTTCTACTGAAGCGGTCCACTTTTCAGCCTCCGCCGCCCTCGGTGAACCTGTCCTGGCCTGTTGCCCGTTTGTTTTGATTTCCAACCGCCCCGGTTCCCCGTGGCCACTAGCTTCTTCGAGCGAGCGATGGGTGTACGGTTTGATTCCATTTGCCAAAACCACACCACCGGCGACCATCGCCGGCAACGGAGTCAGCTGGTTAACTCACACGGACTGGTGTTGTTTTTCGTTTCGATTTCCCAAGCGGTTTTTCTTCACGCCGCCTCCTCATTAGCACCGCTGACTCGTGACGTCAGAGCCGGAGCGGGCAGTGGGTGAACAGATTTTTCGTTTTCTTATGACATCACCAGAGCCCCTTCGAAGTCAATCGTTTTAAAATTGACTTCGTCTTCGTCTTCGTCTGTGTTTTTTTTTCTGGGGCGGATAGGAAGCTTGCTGGCATGCAGTTTCGTACGTCAGCGGTGCTCAAGCGGTGCGGTGGCCTTCCCACACGCACGCCGGGCAACAGGCATCTGTTGTTGTTCGACACCCGGCAGTGACCAGCCACACCAGCTCCGCCGAACGCAAGGAAGGAAGTTGGACGGATTTATTTTTAAACAGGCACAAAATGTGAGCAAACGACATTAAATATTCATCACATCATCATACACGGGGGCTGCTGGTTGCCCCGCCAAAGTCCAACCCACGCACACACACACACACACATTTGCATAAGAGGAACCCCGTGGCGCGAATCCGTTGGCCTGGATGCGACGCTCCTGGAGGCAGGCGGCAGTGTTGGTTGGATGGGGGGGTCCGGTCTGTTGAAGAAAGCTGAATGAAATTCCTGCGCCATTTTGGCTTGACGTCACCGTAAACACACTCGTAAACTTTGCCGGACGTGCGCTCGCGAGCATTGTTTTCTATTTAACTTGTCCGCGGCAGCCATCATCTGAAGTTTGGAACATTTAGTAAACACGGCCGCCGGTTCACTTCATTAGCGAACGCTGGAAGTTGCACGGCACGGTGCACGTTTTGTTGCCCGGTAAAGCGTGATGCGTGAGCCTTGTCCTTGTGTTATGTGATTTTGCTTGTTTTACGTTTGTAACGTTAGGCTTAGTGATAAGCGTTAGGCGTGTGATGTTGATTGGTTGGTGAAGGCCTTTTGTTTATTTTACACGTTCTATTGTTAATTTTTATTCTATTGTTGTATTTTATTTTTTTACTAAATTGATTCTATTACAGATTGTAACAGTTTATTTTCAATCATGCTTTAAACGCGTTCTATTTGTAACTATTTTTCATTGATGCTCCAATGTTTTATTTGATGACATAACCTGTAATTTATTTTCTATTTTGCAAATTTTGCAAATTCTCTATTATTTCGTGGTAATAATGTTTTGGTAAACTAATATAATTACCATTCAGTTACAAAATAATCAGCAAACATCGTTTCGATTCATGAGGATGACAAAAGGCCAACATAATAGAACAGTTCTTTTAGTTTGAATAAAATATTGTCACCCGCAGCACCATTTTGTCTTCGGTGATCGATTGGCATCCCAAACACTTCTCGGCTTCCGGTAATTGGCCGTATGCAAATAAGGTTTTCTATGGATGATCTTGCCGACTTGGACGGCTGCGCTATATGGGTTGCCGGCTCCCATACACCATTCTGGTCTGCTGGTGATGCTGGTTGCCGGTGCCGACCCGACACCACCATTCAGCCTGTCAGCGTGCCGTACAAATAAAGCAACATAAAACGGGATGCCGCTGTAAACAGATTAGTTCCACCTTCACACACTGTGAACACCCGTCCCCCGGGGGCTGTCCATAAATCATTTGGCGCATTTGATAGTACTCTCTCTCTTTCTTTCATCGCGTGTGCCGCGTGTATTTCGTGTTTCACTCCTAAAACAAGGTTAGATCTTTGACCGAAGAAGTGAGCAAGAAAACCGGACCAAAAGAAACTGTGTGACGTGCCGTGCTGCCGCCGGATGGCAAAAAACAGGTCCGCATCATCCAACCCGGCGAGCAATAATGCCATTTTATGCCGCTTTCTCTATTCCCCCACCAGCACCGCACCCGCCCACACGTGGGTGATTAATTTTCCACCCCGCCCCAAACACTCGATACTCGAAAGCTGCTCTGCCGAACACCCGGCCCGGTTAATGCAGCGGCCGGCCTTTGCATCCGGGTGGGGTTTTTGCGCACACCGGATGTGTGTCACTGGGCGGGAAATCAGCCGGATCGTTTGGGGGAGGAAAATCCATAACCCCAAGGTCGCGCGCTCGGATCACAATCGGCCATTTTTCACTCGTTCAACCTTCTGCCCCTCTTTTTCTCTCTCTCTCTCTCTCTCTTTCTCTCTCGCTCTGCCTGGACCTGGAACGTGCCCGTTCAAGACAGGCCAGTCCGTGCCAGCATCCATCAACCGCCGGCTGCTGCTGGGTTGGCGATTTCATTTGCTTTTTGGGGTTGATTTATGGTTCGAAGGAATTTGGACTTGTGTTTTTTCGCAAATTCTCCACCACAGGAACAAGCAAAAATAAAAATAAAACACACACAGGCGTGCGAGCGCGCGCTCGTGACACGCACGCGGTGACCTTGCGATCAGATGGAATGAAAATGGAACAACCAGAAGGTGGTTGGTGTTTTCATATTTAAGCTTCCCCTGCGTGTTCGGGTGGGTTGGCCGCTGTTTGGGGCGCATTCCAATCGGGGATATTACTATTTTTGCTTCTGTTACTGAAACGCCGCTTCTGCTGATCGTGGTTTCCTTTCACTTCGATTTGTTTTCCTGCAAGCCGCCTTACTCGTTCGCTATGCCTGGTTTTTGTTGGTGCGTTAACGCACGATGGCTTACGAGATGATGGCTAGCTCCGCGGTTGGTGGCGCCGAACCGAAAACAGTTCACGTTGAGGGTAGTTTTTTGTCCGTCAAAGACATCTGCCATTCAGTCGCATATGGCTAACGTACGTGCTGACATGAAACGCTTTTATCATCACCTTGTAAACCCCAGTGGTTGGTCAGTGATTCATTAATAGTAATTTTTCTTGGCCCCTGAAGATCATTGCCCAACACGAACTAAAGAAAAGGTTTAAACAGTAAACAGTTGTTGTGATGTTATCATGTTCCACTGCGCTTTGTTGTGCTGTTTATTTATCAAGCTGTTGGTCGACAACACTCATTAACGGCCATTTGGTGCATAAAACATAAGCAAACCTCGCGCCCGAAGGGAGAAACAAAAAGCTAAAAATATTAACTCTCCACGGAACAAACACCGCGGCCACTCGATGAAAACCCCCAAACCAGATGATTATTTATGAGCATGTGAGCAACTCGGGGCCAAAACTCGTGGCCAAAAAAGAAAACATTCACAGATGGAGGCGCCTGGTACACGTAGGATTGGAAGAAATATTGCCGACATGCCCCAACCGTACACAAGCATATGCTCCCGGAAGGGGAGGAACGGGACCTTCGAACGCCACCAACCAGTAACGGGTTATGGATTGTGAATTCAAATTTTTCGGAAAGTGCTTAATGAAATGAGTGATGAACTGGCCGGTACTAATGCGAACCATTTGCCAGACGTAATTTATAGGTTTGGTGTGTAACGTAGTTTAACGTATTGTAATATTCATTTTTTATTCTTCATTTTTTGCGTTCGGTTTAATCTGTTTTGAAACCGTTAAAATTGTTTATATGCAAAACATAGATGATATGGCCAGGCTTATGCTCTCGTTGAACTGAGTCCAAACAAATCATTCATCGGAGCATTGCTGTCGTCAATAAACAAAACAGGACTTTCGCACGAAACGGATCCGTTTCGGAGTTGTTGTGCTCTGCCTCTCTCACTCTTTCTTCGCTCAATTATGCCACATCTCATCACTTATTTATGCTGCGTGAAGACAGAACCAAACCAGTGCCTGTCAATGGCTGAGGGACATTTCATTGAGCTGTCAGCAAGATTGGCAGTCGGTAATACACCGAACCGATTGGTATACTGTCAACCAAATCTGACACATTTCCCTTTCGACTGTGACGTTCGCTCCGTTCCGTTGGTGAGAGTGATGTTATGCGGATTTCAGGATTAAATCCGTTCTTGATGGCAATATCTTAATTGATCAAATCACTTAGCTTTGTGGAAGTTTATTAAACAGTCGAACTATTAAGTAGATTCTACAACTCTTCCCCGGTTTGTGGTGCAGGATTCCTTCTCTATAAATAGTGCTTCACGGGATCGTGGTAAACAACTTCAAATTATCGAAAGTGCTTTTCGCCATTGACCTTTAAGATTTGGCCTGACATTTGCCGCTGACACTCACCATAATTCATCCTCCTCCCTGTTTGCTTCCATTTCCTCGCGAGGAAACTAAAGTTCACTAAGCACGGCAATAATTAGGGGCCCCTACTTCCAGCGAGCGAACTGACGAGACATAATTTATGATTCCTACCATTCGCAGCCTGTCAGTCTCGTGCTGCGTGTTGCCGTGCGCGTAAAGGAGAACTGCGTGTCACCTGTCATTACTATTCAAAGCTGCCAACCGTTCGTTTTCTTTTGCCACAATAGACCGTGTGACGCCCGCGATCACTTACACTGGCATCGTATTATCAAACATCCATTAAAAGAAACTCCCTACCACACGCACGCACCAGTTCATTGAGTAAACGGCATCGGCAGCATGTCAATAAATCTTCGCTCGTGAAGTGAAATCAGAAAACAAAACAGAAAACTGACCTCCCAGATGTTGGACGATTATCGCTTTTGATGCCATTTTTATTCGAATCGATTTGCTTGCTTTCCGGTGCAGGGGTTTGGGTAACTGTTCTATTAATGCACGCTCTGCAGTGCGCCCCGCTGATCACTGACTTCTAAAGTCTCAGATGTTTTTGGTGGTTGCGGTGGCATTTATCTTATCCGCAAACCCATTGGTGGCCATCGTGCAACACAGTGTTTTTATGCTGCTTAGATTTCATCTTCTACAACCACCGAGCCCATCAGTCAACCACTAACACCAACACCAGCGACCGCTGGAGCACCACAATCTAGTCGCGTGTGATAAATTACTCGATTTCATAGTCTATGGATTTTTATTGTTATTTTATTGATAATTTATGATTATTGTTACGATTATTGTGGTCCACATTTTGAGTCGTTCATTTTCAGACCTCACCCGAGACACCACCGCCCCCATCAACACCGCTGCCCTTTGCCAGCCGCAAAAAAAAGGTTTGCGTTCTAGTTCACAAATAGTCTCTCCCTCAACACAGAGAGGGAGAGAGAGAGAGAAAAGGAAAGAGCGCGAATCATTGAGATAAATCACCGAGCGAGGGACTGAGAAGCAGAATCCGTATACCCATCCTGGGACGCTGGTGGTTCTGGTTATTTCGATTTATTTATGCTTTGCCGCTATGCTCTTCGTTTCGATCCCACTGGCCCACTGGTGCGTGACACGGTTTCTTCTCAGGGTTTAACGTGAGACACCCTCGTAGTTCTGAACCCCGTTGTTCTTTAGGGCGAAGAAAACTACACTCTACTCTGCACAAGAAGCGTCTTTTTCTGCTCGGCAAACTTCTCTTCTAAACCCTGGCACAATCGCTTGGTGGGGCCCCCTGTTAGCACTTTGCGTGTCTGAGCTGAAACTTTCTTCCACCTTTTATTCAAATGTCACCAAAGTACATGCCAAAGTGAGATACTCAGGCTTGGCTCCGAAATGCAATCCGAACCGCAAACTCGGAAGGGAAAATAGAAAGAAAAAAACAACAACAAAAACCACCGAGGGAAGGAAAAGTTGATGGAAAACTCATTGAAAAGTTTCGATGCTTCATTTTTATGGTGCTTATGATGCATATTTATTTGCTTCGAGTGCGTTTCGGTTGTCTCGTTCCATTTCGTCTCGTTTTATTGCACGAATTTCATTTTTACACCACTATCGACAAGACAATTTATTGGTTTTGCTTTAAAAGTCAGTACCCGGTGCAATCAGTGTCAGTTTTATGGTTTTTGTATTTATTACCATCATCGCCAGTTCTTGGATGTTGCAGACAGAAGCTCGTTTTCTTGAGCGAAAAGCTGGCAGATGCAAATCACAGTTTTATAGACTATTTTTTCTTTTACATCTGTTCGATTTTCATTTGATTCACTTTATGGTTCGCGATGTGGCCAATCATCCCCTCTGGGTTTCAAATTTGCATACAACTGCCATTCTTGTGCTTTCTCATCGAGGACTTGTTTCAAAAATTCTCGCTTATGCTTTATGTATTTATTTTACGAGATTGGTCTTGGTTGGTTTATGACGCAAAAACGGGATCTGAATAAAAACATTAATTTGAATTTCTGTAAGACGATCATTCAAATGAAACACTCAGTTGCGGCCACTGTTGATGCAAAAATCGAAGTTGAGCATAACGACCTTTTGATAGTCGGCAGCAGATTTCCGTTTTATTTGATTTCTCGGCATAACCACCCACAAAGCAAACTGACTCCGACCAGCACTGCTTCAGACTGACGTGTTTAATTTTAAAATGAATGCCACAACATCGAAGCCTTAATTAAATTTAAATAAATATTCTGTGGAACGTGCCACGCGCTTCTTTGACTACGATTTCTCATTTGATGGAAGTGGCAACATAACGCAAACAGACGCGCTCACACACAAGCTGCGAGCTGGGTCCCTTTTGCAGCCCACATCTGCCAGCGGCAACTGCAGTAGCAGCATAAACAAGCAAAATCACATTGCCACTACCAATCTGATGGTCCGTACAATTTGTGCCTTCCCTGTACGCAGCAGGAAAGACATCTGCATCGGAGCAAAATTGCACCGGGACCACTGCCCCGTGCTGTTGCATTGTGCACGCGTCTGTAATGGACGCATCGGAGATGTTGCATCATGATGTCAAGCGGATGGATGATGCAAATCGAGCTCGTGGGAAAAAGAACGAGCTGTACCGAGGAAACCCGGGCTAGTCAAGATACTCTCGCAGGTTCACCGATGCCCGAGCCCGTGGGAGCTGGCTGGCTGGTGGTAGGAGCCGACGGGGACGATTTATTACGCAATTAAATTAATCTCGACCCTGTGCTTCGATGCCTTGCTCTGATGCTGCCGCCGTTCCACGGAGCAGTCGGATTGCACAGTCAGCACCCAGCCCGACAGGAGTTGACTCTCGATGGCTTCAATCTCCATCATCTGTCTACCAGGGGTGGCAGCTTTCCCGTGGCCTGGCGCTGACGTTGGGGGAAAATTGAAATCGTGTTCTATGGCATGGAAACGTGCATCTCACTTTGCATGCTTGACAATTTTCCCTACCCATGGCCCTGGCACTCGTGCAGAAAAGGGAATCAGCTTTCTCTCTCTCTCACACACAGTCGCTCCCTACGGGCCGGTCAACGAAGATCGAAAGCTTCTTTAATTAATGGGAACGCATGAAAAAACCATTACACCCGTTCGGGGAACTTTCATTCAATTTGGTCACTACCTGGCAGCTGCCTGGCCTCGGGATATTCATTCCCAAAGTTTGAAAATGAAAACATGCTCGCCCTGGGGGTGGCTGTAAGAAACGTGCACAAAACTAGAACGAACCGCACGAGTCCGTGTGATTGAAAAGCAATTTTAAAATGTTCTTCATTTACCCGCATAGTGCCCATAAGGAAGTTCCAATTTCTGGCAACAGGTGGTCGAGGTCGTCGGCCTAATCTCCTTTGTTGCTTTCCACGCTACGAAACATCGATTTTCCGAGCCACGGAGCCTGCGTTCGATTGCGTTCGCTGTCCTCCACTTCGACGCAGCATTTTGGCCGCTTTTCCCACGCAGGTTTTCTGGGAAGCATAATAAATAATTCACGTGAACAAAAAGCGCTTCGGTCGAGCGCTTGCACGTTGACCAAACACGGTTCCAGTCTGGGTGCTTTGGGTTGGGTTTTGGCTTAATTTTCCTCTTTGATCACACTTAAATGAAGCCTAAAGTGGACTAGAAGTTCGATATCTTTCCGAAAAGCGAGTTTAACTTCGTCGTTTTTGGACACAATCACAGCGCTTACCATTCTGTTTCTGGTAAACTTTTGCTAATCAATTTCGTCCAAAGTTGGGTGAAATAACAGCCCACAGTTTCAAGGGCGAGTTCGAGTTTTGTTCACGGAATACTAGATGGTGGAAAGTTTCAGATATTTTGTACATTTTGTAGCCGGCAACGGAGTGTTCATCAACGAAAATTTATAGAAATTGTTGACTTTCACTTTGTTTCGTAAATACAGATTTTAATCCAACAAACCAATTTCCCCGGTCCGTTCTTCTATGATTAAAAATAAAAACATTTAAAATTTTGCACTCAATTTCATCAACTTCTCGACCCATGCTGACGCCTTCCACTTAGAAACCGATTAATCGGTTCGCCCAATCGGACGAGCCCAAGAAATCATTTCTTTTTCTGGTTTTAAGGGACTTTTAAAGAAAATTCATACAGAATAGAGTAAGCGATAATGCCTTAGCTTTTTAATTAAAACTCCATTGCCGGCAGTGCCAGTTGCAAATGCAAATCAAATACAAAAAACAAAAAAAACAGCACCCCACAATGACACGAACCCCATAAGCGCCATTAACCCCTTACTAACCGGCACCCGGGGCAGGGGATCGTAGGCCCCGGCCGCAAGTCGTGAACTCCGTGTCAGCCTGGTCCGTCGATTAGTTAACCTTCCACCTGACAAATCATCTCAAACAAACACGCAAACTAGGCGCCCCCGAACCCAAGACTTCCGACCCAAGTAGCCCCAGCCCAAGTGAAGCAACAGCCTCACGGTGGGGCCCCCACGGCCGCCAATCAATTCTTGCAACATCCACTTCGAATCCGAGTCCGCGAGGCGCGGGGTTTCGAGTCGGTTGCAATTAGGGCCAAATGTATCGACCGTGTCACGAACCGTTTCAAGATCGATGACGCAGCGCGCCGCGACGTGTGCCCTTTTAATTCCTCGTCGTTTCCCCCTCAGAAGGCCTAAGGACGGCGGGGCCAGCGAGTACACTTTGCATATATTCGTAAGTGCAATCCGATGTCTCGCGATGTGGTCGGATCCAGTGGCGGTCTCGCGCAAGTGGCTTCGGCTTCCATTCTGTTTTTTTCTGGTTTCCCCACTTTCGCTGCCTGATTTCGATGCCCATAAGCCGTCGTGTGATTGGCACCATAAATGGTATCGCTACTCTTGGAGCGTAAGCGATGAGCGATCTATAAGGCCAGCACACGGTATCGTTGGTCAATCCAATTAGAATATTTGATGGTTCACGTGTCGACCGACAGCAACTTCACACTGCCATCATCGTCGGAGCAGATGGTGCGAATCGAGCGCACCGCCGCGAATGGAGCACTCCTGGGTTCTCTGCTGCGAATAGACTCCCCCCTAAAAAGAGACCTTTTTCTGCTTGTTTAGACATAAAAGTTTCACGTTCTGGCAGAAGAACCGCTTAGAAAACAATGGGTAGGTGCGCGCGCCCGCGTCCCCAAGAAGTTTCGCCTCCGAGGACCCGGCTGGTGGAAAGTTTCTCCATCTCCAAAAGGTGGACAGAAGGGCTGACACAACGGTCGGTGGCTCACTTGACGGTTTTTGACTTTTTGCTTCCAGCACGCTCACCGACATGGCGTCTTTGCCCAAAACGTATGGCTTGGCTTCTTGGCGGCCCGAGAAGCCCCGACATTACGACCACGACGACGACGATGAGGTACAAAGTGCAATTTTCGCACCGATCAGCAACCTCACAGTCCAAGCTCGGCCGCCAACTGTGGAAGGTGTTGGTTTTCGCCTCACTTGTGTGTTTCGCAAATTATGCTGACACGGCACACACAACCCACGGGCGTCCGTTTGACTACCACTTTGGCGCTGCTTCCCCAGTGGGCCCGGCCGAAAGAAAGGTCCGTCGTGGTGAGTGTCTATGACGAACAGTTCTGGTGAAGCACAAGAAACCGGCGGTTGAACATTGGGTATGAAATCGCGTCGGGTTGTAAGTACACAATGTTGTCACAGGTCGTTATGGGCGCGGAGCATTCGGAAAAGGGCGGCCTTTTTCACGAGGTACTGACTTCACCTGAGCGGGAAAATGGCTTTTGTTTTAATTTCTCAAACAACCGCTGCTCTGCCGTTCGTGAAGGTGGTAGCATCTGCACGATTTCGAAGGGTTAAGCTGGTCGATTTCAATAGAACTAACTTCAGCAGCGCCTGACAATTTCCACATGTTGTAGCTGTTTTCCAATTAATATTTCTGACCTGAATAAACAATCATCTGTAGCCGCTGAAACTTGGACGAAATTGTAATGCTGATTAAATTTAGTCAATAGCGTCCATATTCATACACTGAGCCCTTTGCATGAACCAATTTGTTGCTTGCTTGACACGATTTGTAGTAAGCTTTTTCTACTTTAAACCTACCATAACACCATACAAAAGATCTTGTGCAGGTTTCATAGAAGCGTATTTACGTATGTGCTTAAAAAGTACGAATATTTGAAAACCATTAAACCTTATGGAAAGTTTAAACGGGACTCAAAGGCAACACTTTCACTAACATAAAAATCCGCGCTTCGAGAAACTTGTAGAACCACTTTTTTGCTCCAAGTTGAGTGCTTTCCACCGTTGACGTCATCGGCTGCGAACATAAGCGCGAAACGGTTTGCTTTGAGCATAACTTCAATCGCTGAAACCGAATACCGTTCCGATGCTGACTGAGCCCACACGCATACCGCCACGGCCGGTGCCTTTTGCCCGGAGGTGCTTTTTGCCTTCTCTTGCCACCAACCCGGACGAACAATGCGAATTCTTTCATCCATCATAAGCAACTACTGTTGGACGACGGTTCTGTATCTGCCCAAGACGGAACGAACGGGGCAGAAGTCGGACACCAGGAACCGCGGCCCGAACACACAGCTGAAGGTGCATAAAATATGCAAACGCAAGCTTCTGCCGCGAGCCGAAGGCGATACGGCTACGGCGAACGGTCCCCGTTTCCCGGTTACCGGTTACCCGACCCGGCAGCTGCGTGACCGGCCTCGCTCAGCCTTCACCATCCATTGCAAAGTGCAATGGGAAAAGTTATTTATTTGTGAAGTATAAATCTTAATCCGCTGGAAAACAAAACAACCCAACCCTGAGATCTGCTCCGGAGGAGATATATCGCGGAGCGTCCAGGAGGGAGTCCAACGAAGAGGTTGATTGAAGAAATTGGAAACGGTTTCCGTGGCATGCCGCGTTGGACCCTCGGGCACCGGCGATAACTCCTTCCAAGGCACACTTCGTCTGACTTTGCACGGTTCCTTGAAGGGTTCCGAGAGTTGCTTCTGTGGATGTTGGTTTCGATATTACGAACGGTGCGGAAGCTCGAGCTGGCAAAATCGCGGCCAATCGATTCTTGGCGGCGGCCGGTGGATAGTAAAATCCCCTTGTGCCCACCACCACCACCGTACCCCTTATGCTGATTTTTTCCGGCTTGCATTCTAAGTTTACAGTCGGCTCCTAAGGCGCAAAAAGACCCGACTCTCGGTGCACAAGAATAGTTTCTATTATTGTTCCGTCTCTCGCATTAGAATGGAGAACTTTCTTGGCAGATACATAAATTTCCTGTTTGGTACCGAAAGGTAAAGTTTTATTAGCACGCACACCCTATCTGACGGGAGAACTTCACTTTTCCCCAATGGCTAGTCAGTTCTGCGTTGAAATCGTAAATCCAGCAGGAACGTGTGTAATACAAGTGCAGGTCCAACAATTGGAACGCCGTGCTGGAGTAAATTACCAGACCCAGGGCGATTGTTTGTGGCCCTATGTCGTTCGAGTTAATTTATGGTGCACCACTCGAAGATATGGCGCTCGTCGCCGATGGAATGATAAACGAAAGCCACAACGGTGGATGGGCTGGTGCCTCAAATACGCGCATATCATAAGGCATGTGAAAGGAATGGGCCGGAGGGGCCTTGGGGTCGGTTGGTGGGCAAAACCCGAAAACATCCTAATCAATATTCGCCTTGCCGTGATTATTGAGCCCAAGTGATGCATCATTTTTCAATCTGATTCTGATTCGTGGCCCGAGGCGTCGTGATGACGGATTTGTGTTTATCCGGCGCTGGTCGCCTGTCCCGTGATGCACTACGTCGTTTGATAAATCAGCATGTTTTAAGGACTCCCATTACTTAATAATATTGTAATTAACTTTTATCTTAAGCCAGATTTGTGTTAAGCCGATATTTGTCGAAATAATCAAAACATCCGAAATATTCCTATGTGCAACAGAAGCTCAAAAAGTTTTAGTTATACCAATCGCAAGTACATTCAATGCCCAAATTCTCAGACCCCGAAGATTAACCGATTTTGCAACCTTCTTCATGCATCAATCTTTAATCTCAGTCCAGGCACGCCACAGTACGGCATGAAAATCAATTTCGGCTTCATAGAGCGAATCAGTAGGAACGTCCTTCTCTGGCCGATGCATTTCGCTTGCTTGGTCGGTTCGTCGTGTTCCACTCTGCATGCTGATAGGACGTGCACAGGACTCCCAAAGAATGGACCGTAAACATTCGATCGAATCGATATCGAGCAGTTCATTCCGCGCAATTGAACCATATCCTTCTCGGTCCGTCCTGTGCTGGAGAGTATCTCGGTAATATATCGGTAAGCCTAGGGCCGGAACACTATGTGCTGCTTTGTCTTTTGCAACATGACTGCACCCCAGTGCCCAGCGATTATGCCGACCGGGGCGTATGGCTAGACTCTTCGAAAGGCACAGAACAGCCCTCGGCCCGCGCTGTACACAGTGTCGTATCGTTCCTTTCATCGAGCAGCTTAATCTCGGTACCGAACTTCCAAGAACTCGACCGCTCGTCCATGAGCGGCAACTTTCGCTCGAGCTCTGCTACGCTTCGCAAAATCGCACCCAAAGCGAAATCCGACATCCTCGAATTCGCTCCAGCTCCGGATGATGTTAACCGTCTCGGTTAAGCCGTGGCAAGCCTAATGTCTATTGCTAATTGCCGGCGTTTGAGGCTAGCGTGCCCCCAGGGTTGAACGTCGACCGCAGTGCTCGATAGACGCGAGAAGGCTGAAAATTCGTAGTAATGCGGTGGAAAATTTTCCTAATAGACCAATTTCCCCCGAAGCCAGAGTCGAACGTGGTGTCGGTTCGCGTGGAAGGATAAAACCACTGTAGCACGTGGCATCGCATACATCGCACGTGGACCCGGGCCGTGAGTGGGACGGGGGCTTGGATCAGAGCGGAGTTTGACGCACGTCCAAAACGTCGATATTCAAATCAATTTAAATTGTTTCTGCCCAAACAAAGTTGATTAATGATGGGGTTATTTTGTACGACAGCGATTCTAAGCAACGAAGCGGTCAGCGGCCGAAATCCGCGGATGTTCACAGTACTTTAGCATAACAGAGTCAATAGCCTAAGAAAGGGATGCAAATAATTGATAATACTGATGCTGATCGAAATTGTTAACACCTGTTTTACTAGGTATGGATCTAATTGTAATACGGCATAGACAAAGTAGTAAAACATCATCAAAGATGATGCAAAATAATATACCTACAAATGAAAGTGTAATGTAACAATATAAATATCATAAAAAACATATGAAACCTGTGACAAAATTAAATGAGTCAAATAAAGGATATAAAAGAAAACTAAAGAAGAGAAATGTACGCAGAGATTCTTAATATCAGCCGATTGCTCGAAAATTGGACAGTAATTGTTATACGAAACCCTTTTGCCACCAGAACTCATATCCATAGTTCGTCAACGTTTGGACCAGCCACTAAACGGTCCAGTTTTTTTGTGTTTATTAAATCATCGACCCTCCAGCTGGTCACCCCGTGGTGGCATGTGTGTGGCATATTGATTGATTTTGATTGATTCATTACCACGCGCCGTGACACGCATTCAGCAGAAGCCCGACCCGACGGGCGTGACCTGTGCGAGCATGAGAACATAACCACCGAGATACGAAACCTCTTCTGCCACGCGAGACCGAGGCCACGGCGGCCACACGCAGATCAACCGTTATCTTGTGGGCTAAGCGTCGCCCTTCTCGAGTTCGCACGAGGATGCCTCGACGGGTTTTCGCCTCCAGAGGCTCTCGCACGAGCAGCACACCGAGGGCCGTCCGTCGTCCCCGTTTTTGCACCAACAACTGCCACTGAACTGCTTCCTGCTTTCACTCATCATCAGGCCCAGCCGAGAAAACTTCTTCTGCGAGCAGGCAGATAGGACCTCACAGCCAAACGTGCGGGCGAAGCCGATGGACGGGGCCGTTTGACATTCCTCATCAAATCGATCCCTCGAGCAACCAGAGACCTCACCGTTCAGTGGCCAACTGCCACTTTGGTGGCCTGTTGCACACGGGATTGGCACCTCAGGCTTCTCGCGCGCGCGCGTACACACTGCCAGGCGCACCACACGTAGTGTCGATGACAGTTCATTAGCTCCAATTAACCGCAACCGTTGCAGCTGCTGCAGAACGAAGAAAGAAACCCATCCTCGA
The DNA here is from genome assembly GCF_943734635.1 of Anopheles cruzii. NCBI lineage: Eukaryota > Metazoa > Arthropoda > Insecta > Diptera > Culicidae > Anopheles > Anopheles cruzii. The sequence continues at coordinate 16,337,164 of NC_069144.1, read as the reverse complement.
AGAAGTTGGAGTGGAAAGAAGGCAAGAAAATGGGTCACTGAACTGCGCGAACTTTTACCGCAAAACTTACCGCGCGGCGGCGGCCAACGTCTTGAGACAGCCCGCTCGGTTCGGTTCGAACCGCCCGCTCTGTGGCACGCTCGATGGCACCATCCGTGGCGACCTCTCGAATTGACACTTTTTCGTTGATTGATGGACGATGAGTTATTTTTGGCCCACCCCTGGCCGCTGCTATGCCGTTGAGTGAAAAAGGCCGTTGAGTCGATTCGATGCGGCTCGTTGCATAGTCTTTTTCGGTTTTTAGTCGATTAAATCTGTGCCAATGACCGGGACCGGTGAGTCTGTAGATAGATGATGGGTGGTGTCATGTTGCGTGTGCTCGCTGGATCCAATTCGATGGGATGCGGATTTAATCGAGTCGATTCGAGTTCCGATGCACAGTTTCGAAATGGTCAAAAAGCGAGCTGTGTTTAACTAAACTTACCATGGTCAATCTTTTAATGTTGCAGCTAGCCGTCGTGTCAGCTAACGGCCATGAAGCACTGTTTATTTTTACAAAAAGCATTTGCTAGCTATCAAGAGGAAGACCATAAATTCACCGTGTTGTTCGCCTGAATCCTGGCAACTATTTCCGAAGGGCACTACAAAAACTCATGCAAATGCGTTGCCATTACACCATCGATTGAAAAAATCAATCTCCGTCAGCGCCGAGGATGGGTCCGGGTTATCCTCGTGCACACGACATTCACTCGCCGAGGACGACGACTGCTGCAGTAATTACATGTTACTTCTATGCTTCACTTCAGATGGCCGCCCGGTAGTAATTACAGTGCCGATTGCTCTTGATTACAATAAATTACGGCATAAAATGAGAACATGAAACCGAGCAAACGAACCCCGACGTTCAGCAATCAGTGCAAAAAAGTGGCGACAGCAAGAAAAAAAATGGCCGGCGCACTTAATGCATTTGCATTCGATTTATTTATTTAACTACTTCTTTCGCGCGGCGTACGCTTATCGGCGCATCTCGGCATTCAGCAGATGGAAAACTCTTTCAACTCATTCGGTAAATGGATGAAAAATGGCGGCGCAGACTTTCTATTATTGATTTTTTATTGCAAAAAAGAAAACTAAGTAAAATAAATAACTAAAACCATGGGTAAGGTATGGTAAAAAAAATATGATAAAGCTTTCGCGACGTAACTTGGTAAACTTTTCTTGGCTTGGCTTGGATTTAAGCATAACTCCCAGCCGAATCTTCTTATAAAAGTGCAATACCAATTACTTGAACCGCCTCCGACCTTATGGGCAACCCCAAGGCTTAAGGCGACCAACTTTGCCGTTCCCTATAAATCTTCCAAATTCGTCTCGGTGCTCGACAAAGAATTACTTTCGATCCAATCCGGCATCGAGTAGTGCACCACTCGGCGGGATCCCACGTGACAGCCCCGAACAGCGGACCCACACATGCACCGCAGACAAAGAGGTCCTTTCGGAAAAGCGAAAAGCTTCACCTCAAGGGCCGTCTGGAACGGAGCACCCCAGCGCCGTCGTTGATTGCCGGGAAGGGATTTCCAATCTAAACAGCCTCTCCACCACTCTACCACCATGCACTACACCCGCCTACCGCCCCGGAATGCTAGAGGGCAAATAAATCGTACCTCGAGGCTGTGCTTGCCTTGAGCCACGCTCGAGGCGGATGTTTCGATGCGATTATTCTTTGTCGTGGAAAAAATAACGACATCTTCCCGAGCAAACACACACACACATGTGTGTGAGCGAGTACAGGAGGGCAGAAAAGCCGTCAACCCGTTTCCTGTCGCCTGTTCAAACCTCCAACAACCTCCACGGGCGGTGCGGTTGCCATTCCAAGTGCCTAGCATTACTGCGCCCAAGGTTCGGTCGGCAAGTGCAAACATATCGACTAACCATCGTCACACCGGCACCGACACCAACCAACAAGTACCGGCAGTCTCCGGCTTTGGGACCACACCTACGAGGAAGGGTGCCCCTGCTGATCTTCCTGGTGCCTAGCATGTTACCTAGGTCCGGTAGTGAAAAGCGATTGGAAAGCGAATGTTGAAGCGCTAAGGTGAAAAGTAAGTGAATTTGTATTCGACTCAACGAGTGGCCAAACATTGCCGCAGCCCGGCGCTGCCCCGTGCTCCGGAACCGTACAACCTCAAAGCGGGCTGGGCTGGGTTGGGCTGGGCTGGGCGGTCCAATAGAACTGAAACCAATCGCCCTGATGAAGTGTAAACAACCGGCGCCGAGGACCGACCCGTTCGCGAACCGAACACATTTTTTTTATTCCCTTCCATTCGCTGATACGACATAATCCGCTCGCTCAGGAAGGACGACGCTGATCATCCCGGGTGAACTCGGGTCGTGTTGAGGTGTTGATTACGATTTCATTTGGCGCAGGATATTTATCCTGCATTTTTATTTATGGCACGGTGAGGGGCAGCTCAGTCAGTGTCTAGAATCCTTCAATGCTCGAGCTTGGCATTAAAAGAAGAAAATTTGGGCTTCATTCGCGCTTCGACCTTTCAGCCGGCATAAGTTTGCTTAAAAATTGTGTATCAACATGGCCCGTTTTGCAACCTGCCGCAGTGAAGGAGCACGAAGTGAGCCTTTATTTTGATTCGATTTTCCATTGATCGTAGGTCGTGCTTTTTTAACTGCCGGCATGCAAACAAGCAACTTGGTAGGACTTGATTTCGTGTGTAAATATTTTCCTCTGATTATGGGTGGTTTGCAAATTTGCATCCCATACTTGTAGTTTCCAAGCTTGGGCGTGATTTTGGGCTCATTCTCTGGAAAAATACCTGTAAATGATTTGCATTCCGCTAGAAAAATATTACTTCCTTTAATTTATCATACAAAGTGTAAGCAACGTGATGAAGTAACGTCAGAGAGAAACCATTTCCCTTCGACGGAAAACGACGATGGCGATGGTGGGTCTTAAACGTTGCAACAACTCAATTCCAAGTGGCAACCAGCGTTCCAATGAAGCTGCCGGGAGGCGCTATGCAGAGTCCACTTTAAAGCCCGTACATTTTCGCTTCCTGATGAAGCCGACCGGTTGCCTGCTGTACACCGCCACGCCACGCAAAAGTATTAATTAACTATCGATCGGTACACGCTCCGCTTCGCTAAGTCGCCGCTGGGCTGCGCGTCGACACCGCGATACGGAAGGTGGATGATGAGATGCAAGGCTCTATGTTCACCGGTGAGCGGCGAGAACTGCCAACTACTCGGGGTGAGGGCACTAAACTCACAGCCATTAAAGTCCACAATACACTTCATTAACGAAGGGGGAAAAAGGCAATGGTCGCGATGAAAAATCGAATGCGAAGCGAATGGTAGGAGCAAGGAAGAGACAAGCCAAGACCCCCACCGAAACGGAACCAGAAATTAGCTCTACGCAGCTAATAAAGAATAATTTGTCCCACATGAATAATGCAACGGACATTGGTAATTATTATTGAATAATGAGCTAATTTGGTCACACGTCTCGGGAGTAATTTGCCAGCCGGTATCTGAGGCTCTCTCGCTGTCTCTCTGTCTCTTGGCTAACGGATCCAATGCTCACCGGCGCACGTGCAGTGGCCTTCGCCGCATCTCCCTTCCCTTCATTTCGCCAACCACGCGGTGGTTGTCCAAGTAATTAGCTTTTCCCTGATTGCAAACTGACTTTGACAGCAGGTGACAACCGCGGCAATGGCCAGCAGAATGCCACGTCGGCGGGCGCGAGCGCGCGTGCTGATTGGCCGTGCCGTTGACACTAATCGATGAATGAGACACCGAAACGTTTCCTCACTGTCGCACTCTTTCTCTCTAATTAAAGCTTACAAAATGCTTTCTGGACACATTTCGCAACCGTCAAAAGGACATTGACAGTCGACATTATATAGCTGTAATATTTAGAGTTTCAACTTTATCGAGGAATTGATTGCTTGTTGATTTACTTATTACCCACTGTATAAGGAATAATGTAAATCATATCCGTACAACTATTCCCGCATGGAATGGATTAAAATCGATCGACTTTTCCGTAGCAGTGAGCGGAAAATTTATGTTCATTATTATTATCTTCACCGTAATCCTATGCTGCCAACAACGGCCGGACTGAACAACAAAACTCCCTGCTACCCATCCTGTTCCGCATCTAAACCGGGCACTACCGCACCTGTATGCACGATGTTCCGAATATTTCGGGGATGACCCCCGAAAGGCACATCATGGTTGCACCATAAATTATGTCCTACACAGACAGCCCGGGGGTGGACCTCTGTGTGGAAATTGTTTTGCATGCTGATGAACCTTGTCACAGCCCCCCCGGCTGCAATGTGCGATAACGCAAACACACATAACTCGACGGCGATCCGTTTCGTGGTGTCCAGGTCGTGGTGATCCAGGAACGGTGTGGACACAGCACAGTCGTTCGTGCTGTTTGTGGTCCTGTGGCAGACGGAAAACAATCGACTACAAATGGAGAACGGTACCTCAGGTACGTTGGGCCCAAAATCGAATGCCAAGCAAGGTTGTTAATGGGAATTGCCAGTGGTAAACGATTGGGGCCCTGGGCCGTTCATATGACGGCTCCAAACGCGCCTTTAATCTGACCATTATCCTTGTGGCTTACGGGCGCGTTATGTGTGTTAACGCGTGCAGCTACATTGCGTTATTAAAAACTTACAACTGGCTGAATATTTAATTAGCGAGTCACAGGCGGATGCCACTGGCGCTCATTAATTTCCACTAGCTTTTTAAGCTTGTAAAAGATTAAAACTGTTCAAAACTGTTACCAACATCAAATTATTATTTTAATCTCTTCATTATAACAATCTCGGGCCCGTTAATAATGTTTCGCAATTCATTTCAATGGCCCGGAAGCAGTTGGCCCGCGGTTCGAGCTACATACGGAACGGTGAACAGCATTTTGGAATACGTTATGGGAAAAGTTTCGCTGGCGTTATCATCTCAAACCCATTGTCTGACGATCACTACCGCATAATCGACACCATTTGCTCTGATTTAGAGGTGAATGCAGTTTTATGCGTTTTTCTCGGGAAGTGTAATGAGCTTAGTTTCAATTACGAGAATGTTTCGCATGTTTCGAATAGCTTCTATTGTTGAACCATGGTTGAGTTGCAATAGAGTTTGATGAGTTTCAACTGCTGCCAGACAATGTTAAAATGTTATATGTTTTCTGTTTTACTACCACCACTTGAAAGTACGACATACAAAGCACACATTTTTCGAAACTATTCATTCACGTAGCTCGCCTCCTGATATACGAGAACGGTAACGGACGGTGACATAATTCAATATTTTTCTGGCACAGCGCACACCACAAACCGTCGACGGTGTCCGTAATGTTACGGGCAAATGCACTCCGTGCATGAAATTGTCCTTTCCCTCAGAAGACGGGCCCGAGCCAGCCCGAGGTATGCTCACGTGATCTCGTCCGACACTCGGAAGGCTGCTGAACGTGATTTTTGTTCACAATTTCACCGTTCACGTACAATTTTGCAGCCGGAGAGAGATTTTATTATTATTTCCCGCACTCGTACATACATCCGCTCTGGGCAAAACCTCTGGCGCCGGTCAACGTGCGGGACCCGATTTCGAATTTTGCAGCAGCAAACGATGACAGTTTTGCTTCCAGCCCCTTTCCCCGGTGTTCCAGCATGATGTTTGTGGAAAAAGTTCACGTAACGCAAACCCCGGACAGGGCGTTATTTGCGAGCGAAACGACCGACGCTTTCGGTCGTCGCCCATTCGGGTTTCGCTTCCCGAGAAAAGAAAACTGCGTTCGAAAGCATTTTGGATGCTCATTTATTGAAGTTCGAAGCCCGGCACGGCGAACGGGTAGCTGAGGTTTCTAACCTTACCCTCTAAATTGACCGCACACAGCATTTAGATTGATGCTTCGATTGGGCCGTCGATGCATCGCGTTGGCGGTCGTTGGGGTTCTTTTGTCGAACATTCCACCCAGCTGTCAATTTAGAGGAGAGCGGTTCGTCGACGTCAGCACTTTTGGGACGACCTGATCGATCGCCGCACCTAATGACCTTGCGTTGCCGATGCAATGTAAATCATGTCGTGACACTGGCATCAATTTTGGTTTGGCCATTCGATTTTACTTATTCCATGCTAAATTTAACCATTAAAGTAGATTATTTTATTCGTCAATCACCAGGCGCCTCCTTTGATGGCGCCTCCTTTGATGGCGCCTCGGTGATGGGTTGTGTGACAATTCCTCAAACCGCACTCCTCAACAAGGCAAATAGTTATCCCACAACAACAGGGGTTCACATCCGCCCATTATGTTTACCACATTATCTTTACTGTTTCCCAAGAACGACACTATTTTCTACTCTCAATGATCTCTTCATCCCGTAAGAGGCGTGCCAAAGGATGGCCCAATAAATTGCTAGCATATCAATATGACTCTCTCTTGACGCTGGACGGATGCTGCTCAATTGTCTTCTCAACATGATAACACACAGAAACCGCAACTGGACTTTTGCCGTCTTGAGAAGTCCACCAAGGTTACCGAGGCGTCCGTAGATCCTTACCAACGGGTTAGATAAATTTCCTCTTTTTCATAGAACTCGAACCCATCTCGAGGCTCGTCCGGCCAATTAGTGACGCATTCAACTCATTGTCCCCGAGTGTCGTTCCGGGTCGTAGTAATTTAGAGTTCGTTCTTTTGCCTCATTTCTCAGAAAGCTCCACTTCAGGGTGGGGTGCGTTCGCTAGAAAACAGAGACCATTATACCGCACCATGTTTTGCCGCCCGACCGGGCGTCGCCAGTTGAGGTCACTAAAAAATAACTCCATTTCAAAAGTTGATTACCGTCGATAAAAAATATGACAATTTAAGTTAACCTTTTCCGGTTTCGCTTCGAAGCTGGGGATCCAGTTTTTTGCTGTGCTTGAGATTTGTCACAAGACTTAGCCAAGAGTTCACCAACGAGACTAAAGAAAACAGCAAGAAAAATCGGATCCTTCCCAGGATTCTCTGGGACCGGTCAAAGTATGGAAAGAATTTCCATTTTTCTCAGCCGCCTTTGGGGCACTATTTCGCCCGGGCGGCACACGGGTCCTGGCTTTTTTGTTTCGCTCTGCTTCGCAGTGGTGCGGTTACGGTCAATAAATTAAACCCGCCTTATCGGTTCGGCAAAATCTGCTCGAACCTTCGCTCTCCGAGGGCCACTATCAACCCTTTGGGGACATTGACACGGGCGGCAACCTCGGCCGACTTCGAAGTTCTGTTGGCCGATGCGCAAAGTAGAGCCACCATTTTGGGCCGAAAGGTCTTGAAAGTCCTCTTTTCTTCCAGGAAACTGCGCTAAGCATGTGAGTGTTTCATAACGCTTACTTTAAAGATAGATTTCTTGATGAAGCCTGTTTCTAATTGTTATCCCGATGATGCAGATAAGATGTTGGCCTAAAGTTGGCCCGTTTTTTGAATTAAAATCTATGCAATATTACAATAACATCTGGACATTGTTATTCCAAAGAAACTCTTGAAACCCGCCGAAGACCGGGGAATGTCTAATATTTATTTATACATCCGTAGAAGCTATCAATCGATGCCGGTAGTTGGTTTTGTAACCTTGTGTAACCTTGCGACAATGATGAAAAACATCGTTTCGCTAGGGTTGACTGCAGGCGGAAATTGGCAAAGTTTATCCAAACACATCTCAACCTTGGCCACCGACGTCAACGAACCCGCCCACCGGCTGGCTACCGGGCTTTCCGTGAGGCGGATGATTAATAATTTTCTCATTTTCCCGATTTGTCAGGTCATCTTTCGTTAATTTTCACTCCGCGAGCGGGGCTCAAATGAGTTGACAAGAAATATTGTCGTCGTCGCCGTCGTCGAAGAACAGCGACAAGAAAACTGGCATCATAATTCATGGAGCTTCTTCCAGCAGCCTCCGAAGTTGTCGATAGGCGGCTTTTGGTGTCCGCGCTTGCTTGTTATGACATTAATTTAAACTTTTTGTCAGCGTTTCCCGGCGGAATCGAACGGAAACGGAAACGCTAATCATTTTTGCTATTTCTGCGCATTATCATTTGCTTCAAAATCATCTTCCGGTCTGTCTGCCAGCGCCGTTGTTTGTTGGAAAGCTCGGCACTCTGAGGACAGAGCTCAGATATTTGCACAGAAAAACCTGCAGACAAATGTTATTAAACAAGAAATGCAATCATATTGTTATACCGTTTGGGCTCGTTAGCTGTCGTTTCGAGATCACTAATCTAATGCCACTAATTTCCACCCATTTCCCGGTTCGCATCCTTTCGAAAGTTCTACTTGGTTCCGCTTTTTTGTCATGAATCTAAATCCACTCCGGATGCCCTTGAAAGCTGCAGCACGTCCGCTCGCTCCTGTGGTTTTGTTTAAAATCCGGAGCGCAAGAGCATGCTGAACTTTTGTCCCCCGTGCAGATTATCAACCAAAGCAAAGCGGCCTCTTTCACCTTGGCTTCGCACAGCTTTCTCTCTCTCTTTCTATTTTAACGACTCGAAAATTTTCTCACTAATGACCCCATGTTGACGTTATCCCTTTTCCGGCTTTTCTTCGTACGACGGTTCGGCTCGTTTCTTTGAAACTGAAGCAAATAAAAACGTCCTCTGTTCGAGCAACAGAAAAACGATTGCAGCAGAACAGCACCAAACCGAAAGTCGCATTAAATCCGACCTACGCTTTCGCGAAGCGGCCGATTCGGTTGATAAGTTCTTTTGGTGCAGGAAGTCCAAAATGAGAGGCTCATTTCCGTGCCGAGCATCACGTTGCGGAAACCGGTCCCGCTTGTTTGCTTTGCCCAAACCAAAGACAAATAAGATATTCAAAATTTATGATCCATAAAAGGAAAGGCTCTATTCTCTACTGAAGCCCTGCGAATCAACCCGATTTTTTGTCCCATTTTCAATTTATCCACCATATCTTCGTTTTCGCATCTTTGACGTTTGATGGCGAAGCTCTCTTCTGTACGGCTCAAACGTCTAACCCATCGCCACATCTGGCGTTTTGCATCCGTGAAGAGTTTTCTCTCCGTACGGCCGGTTTCTTCCGTCGGGCTAATTTGACCGACAGGAAGTCAGCTTCCGTGCCTGCCGTTCTAATAATGACGTTAAAAACAATTCCCGTTCCTGTGCTCATCTTTGCTGGGTCGAAGAAAAACCCGCCGGAGAGAAGAAAGCTCAAAAGTTCAACTTCACTAAACCACCATCGGGCGAAGGAAAAAGAAACTCCGGGCACTTCTTTTTTGATTCGTTAGCACAGAATCCCTCGCCCAGCGCAGGGCCCCTGCTACAGACGAGTGGCGTAGGACCTTATTCCGTGGACCGTGCTTCCACGCGGATGCAAAAGTTTTCCACCAACAGATTTCTTTTTTGTTTCCCGCTCGCTAACGCTTTCTCTTCTTTCTCGCGTGTCGTTTCAGGTAATTATAATCAATGGATGGTGGAAAAATGGCGCGAGGAAGCGCCACAGCGCCACGAAGGACCCCCCAGGGCAAGGCTGGCTGTAACGAAGTCCGGGCGTGTGTGTCTTGCGTAAGCTTTCTCCACAAACCGGAAGTAGTCTGGCGTCTGGTGCGGCAGGAACCGGAAACCGTTTGCTGCGGACTAAACGCCGACAGCGCCGACGTGGTTTTCAAAGTTCAGCCAGCCATCACTGGCCACGGCAACGTGCAGGAAGATAAGCGAAGCTACCTGCACCTTGCCCGGTCACCGGATTGCTACTTTGTGTACCGCTTTGTGGCGTGCGTCACAATTTTTTATTGGCATCTCGGTTGCTCCGGTGGCCTCGGGAAAAGTCTCGTACCGTAAGAAAACTCCGAACGCAGCGCGGAAGTGGCTACATTATTCTGCTCACGGGAGAACGGGCCGGGGCCGCGACGTAAACGCAGCAAGGCCGCACCGAATTACGTCGCGGAAGTTAACGAGATTTATGCCCCGGCGGTGACTTGGTCCCGGAATGAGTTTTCCTCTTTATACCGTTCGGAAGCCCTTTCTTGTTTCGGGCCAGCCTGGTGGCTCGAGCCAGCGATAAACTCCTGGAACGCTGGCCCCCGAAGCCGAAGTAACAGGCTTTTTCCGCGAGTGGTCTACGCACGTGCCTTCCAACGGGATCCTCACCGGCACCCGTGTGTTGTGGTCGTCCTTTCGACGGGTTAGCCGGGCTCCTGTAATGGGTAAGCAGGAGTTTGATTTCCAACAACCCGGGCGAGGCGTAGAGTGTGTTTACAAAATAAAAGCACCCATTAAAAATGATCTACGTTCACTGAAGCCGAGTATACTCGAAGGGCCATAACCGACATGATGTATTACTCGGTGCGGGATTGTCACACAAACCCAGAGCTCCACCGGCGACGGCAACATAAAATAATGATTTGCAATGTGAAACCGTGCAACCGGAGCACTCAGGGCCGAGAATATTTGCTTAGGTGCGGAATGCTAGGGTCCCTCTGCCAGTCTTGCGATCAAACAGTCGGAGCCGGATCCCGATTTCAAAGCACAACATATTTTATGACGCATGTCTTGTGATTCTAGAAGCAACTTCTTTGTTTTGCTTCGTTTTTTGACGACTGTCGCCACATTAATGTTGGTGACAGCAAAAGGTTCCCGAAGAAGGTTCTCCGAGGACTTTCAGCCCCTCCAGGAACTCCGAAGCGCAGCATCGGCAGTCTTTCGGCAAAGCACTCCTTAAAATGGTTCATGGTTCCTTGGCCACTTTAAAGCAACGAAACACAACTGTTGCCGTCGGCTTGTGTGAAAATGACCATAAATAAAATGATTACTCAGAGGTATCGGAGGCCACTCGGTGGCTGTGTTTGTGGCCCGCTGCGGCACCAGTACAGTCCAGCAGTACCACATCATTAGGAACCCGATCCCGGGGCCCGTTTATCATAAGCTTCCCACGAGTGATGCGCATATTTGAACAAAACACTTCTCCCAACAACGGTCGCCAGATTCAGGCTCCCGATTTCCCCCGGGGGGCGCTCATTACAAACAACATAACCAGCATAGCGCGTTTCGGAGACCCACAAACCTACTACGGCGGGTTGCGCCAAAAAAGCGGCACTCCACAGCAGCAGCAGCTGAGGGTGACGCCGCAGTGTGGTGACCCATTAAAATTGCTGCTATCAATTTGTTTCTGGGGGTGTAAAAACATCGAAAACATGCACCGCCCCTCGTGTGACTCGCCGGTCGGCGAACAAAATGTGGGCGAACGAAATGTCGAATCGAACCACCGACCGGCCGGCCAGACACGAGTGGAGCGGAGCCGGACGCAACCTTCTGCAACCCGTTCAAATCCGCTGGCCCCGGATCCAACGCAAGGCCCCCGAATGTGTGCGAGTGCCTATCGTGTGCGGCATAAATTAATGGTGAAGTTTTTAATGCAAAATTTATGTCACCAACAACCCGTGACAACACCCCGCCCGCTGCTGCATCACTTCACCCAGTTCCCACCCCGGGCCTCTTGGATCCCGAATGGGGGTGGCTGCGGATCATCCGATGTTCCGATACAGCATACAATATAATATGCTGCCGAGCTAATGCTGGTGAGTCCTGCGAAAGCACCAAAAAAGGGGAAAAAACACGAAAACACAAAAAGATAATGTTTCGGTGCCAGCATCACCCCACCCACGTGCGGTGGGGTTATGTTTTACCCCACCACGGGGGGAGCATCCACCCAGAATTTCGGTTTTACTGTGGAACTTGTAAATTAAATTTTATATGCACCATTTTGTGCGCCTCAATTTCGGTTACAGTGTCACGTAACCAGCCTCAATAAACGACCCACCCGCGAAAATACACACACGCACGCACTCTCGCTCTCTCTCGCTCTCTCTTTGAGAGGGAAAATAATTCAATTTCGACACAGGCTTGCGCAGCATTTTGTCCACCGGAGAGCAGCACACTCTGCGCCCGGTGTGGGCCTGCACGTAACGTGGAATTGATAATAAGGTTTCGATTTGTGCTGCGATCAATGGCACGGACTCTGAACGCTCGCAAAGGCAATCGTAAATTGTGGATGCTTCGTAAATATTTTCCCAACCCCATAAAGGCTCCTCCAGCTTAGGGGCAAAAGGAATCCCTTAAGACCCGGACCCGAATGCCGAAAAGACGAATCCTTTCAACTCGCTGTCTCGCTAGGGGGCAGCTGCACGATGTTGGTGTTGTGTGATATTTTATCGAAAGCTTCCCTTTACATTCGTCACCGTGTGTCGGTCCGCACACTGGGTGCATCTGCGTGCCGTGGACAAGGCACATGTTAGTTCCCAACGGTTGCTCACTCATTGAGCTTCGGAAAATGCTGATCTTTCCCGAAATGGCCCGAAAGGAAGTTTCCACGACAGCAAAGGCGGTAATGTTTCATTCCTCCAATTTTGTATCGGCATCCTGCAGGAACAATCTGCCGTGCCCGGTACGTGACTTGGCTCGGCGACGATCGCGCACGTACCAGAAAAACCGTCCGGGACCAAACCGGGACCGGGATTTATTTATCGGTTCCTTGCACCGGTTCTCTTCGCACGAAATCATTTTCTTATCCTTGTGCCACACACATTGTATGCGGACGTGGCCAAACGGTGCGATGCTGCGATTTTAGAATATGTACCTCACACAAGCTTCAATCGATCGGATCGGATTTCCCCCGATAGTATGGTGCAGAATTGCGCTACCGTAACCCAATTATGGTGCCTCGTCGATCCAACAATCCACCGGCACAACCGGAGTTATGCTCCCAACCTCTCAGAATCGAGCATAAATACACGCTCAGACACCTGGAAAATGAAAATTCCAACACAATCACCGGTAATCACCGGCATCAATAATTACGTGTAATGAGCTTATACGACGGCAGGGGTGGTCCAGTGTCCGAAGTTGTTGTAGTGCAAATTATTCGGCGACACCAAACACCCTGCAGAAGTGCAGAAGTTTGCCATTTATTGATCGACCGAGCAGACGCGACCAGCAAGGCACCAAACCCACCCATAAATGCCCGACGCAGGGCGCAAGACGCAGGACGGGGGCACAGCAGCATAAATCAAGAATGCAAACGAACGACAACCAAACCAAACGGCCAGCCAACAACAACAAAAGTGGCGTGGAAGCTCGCGGCCAAGCTCGTTTGCATGAACCGGTTCGGTGCCATTGAGGGTGGCATCAATTTATTCATAAATAAACACATGTTTCTGAGGCTGGTGGCCGACGAGCCGGTCGGCGGGGTTGCTGGCCTTGCGGGGCCGTGTTGCGGGAAGGAAAGGACACGGAAGGATGCAATATTGCTGCCACTATTCATTATTGTGTGCGAAAGCGGTCCACATTCTGCGTGGGAGTTCCGGCGGCGCCCCGGAGTAGAGTTGCCCCGGATATCGAGGTGATGTCGACAATCGATTGGCCAAACCGGTCCAAACTCTGCGGGCTATTTTTTATCAAACTTTCAAACACTAATCTTTGTAGCTTACGAGATGTGATATTGTGTAGATATTTTATGCGTTCTCTTATCCTATTTGAATGAACAAAGCCGAATTGAAACGGACATTTTCTTATTTATGCTAATTTAACAGTTGTAAGAAGTCTACTGAAACAAGCCTAGGCATAATATTAAATCGAAATGTAGACAAAACCAACTCGAAAATATCCTTTGCTACGCAAATCTTTGATCACCCAAATCTGACGAAGAGAAATATGGGCCACTAGCTGATCCAAGGACTAACATCCCCTCTGGAACGAACGATGATTGTAAACCGATTTGCCATGCCTTGTTAATCAACATAATTTCGGCTTCTTTTCACGTTCAGTTTCAGTCACCTAGTATGCTTTGGTTAAAGCCTCAAACTAATAACATTTTCCCACTACCAACTCGACTGTCCGCGTACGACTACGGACGAGGACGCCAGAACTAGTTTTCAGTATCAAAGAAACGCATAAATCACTCGACAGGCAACAAAAGCATGCAGCTTTCAAAGTAAACAAACATCTTCTACAGCTGGAAATTCGGTTTTTATCTCATTCAAAATGCATCTTTTTTGTCTCGCCGACGCTGCCGATGCACCGGGCGGCCTCATAAACAACTCAACGTCCCCCCAAAACGCCCCCCCGATTGTCACCACATAAGGTGTGTGTGTGTGTGTGCGAATTAAGGTAAACATGACACTCTTACCATCCATTAGCTCCGCTTACAGGTTGTGGTGTCTGCGATTCTTTTCTTCTCCATTTCCAATCGCGCATAAACATCCAAAATAGCTAAAAAACATAAAGTTGCTCGGGATTTGACACTCCACTGTTCCAGGGCCCGCGGGGTCCTACCAAAATCCCACGCGCGCCAGCACGTGCTCTGTCCACCTCAAAGTCCTCGCGACTGGCGCCGCCCGCCGACGGTGGCCCCCGCGGTGATGATTGTGCGATAAATCTTAAACAACGTACGCAGCCAATTAACTCCCATGTTGGAGACCGCCAGGCGTGCGCGAGAAGCCGGTCCGTCCCCTCGAAATCCCCATATGCCTCGCGGTGAATCCTCCGAAAATTTATCGACTCGAATGAAATATTTGACACAATATCTTAATTAATTACCGGGGGCGCTTTGTGTGTTGTGGCGGTCCACCCTTCCGTCTGAAGTGGCGGCGCCCAAGTGCTTTGCGGGAGGAATTTTAGAGGCACTCGGGCCAGCTCTGGCAAGTTTTTGTGCCGCCGACTATCGGCCGATCGACTTCACGGTGTCTCGGTGGCTTAGTCCAGTCCAGCTACTGGTCCGCGCTCCGTGATATCATAGGCAGTGGCTTCCGCCATTATTTATGCCCCCCGGCTAGCGCCTCATGGACTTTCGAAGTCTATCAACCGGTTCCCAGCAGTTTGGGGCGCCACCATGTGACTCCTTCAGCCCCGAGACCCACTCACACACACTCACGTCACAGAGGAGCTCTCCAGTGCCGCCGCTACGAGATGATATGCTGCGTTGGCCCTAACGAGGTACGGCCGCGACCTCGCCGCGGCTGTGTAAAATTAATGATCCAATTTGGGGACTCACCACACAGTATCCTTGGGCGCGCGCCACAACTAATTCCAGTCCGTCCATGTCCGTGTAAGCCTTCGATACCCGAGAGCCAGCGGTCCTAAAACCCAGTTATACACGAAATCTTTCACGCCACAAACCACATCAATTTCAATCAACCGCCCGAAAATCGGCGACCTCCTCGGGTGTCAGCCGTTCGCCGGGTGGCTATAATTTAGAGCGGCGCTGACCCCAAGGACCGCTCCGGGGCTCCGGAAGCGAGCGAAAGCTTAAACCACCGTGCGGCCCGTCAAGCTACCGCTCAAAACTTCCGGTCCCGTTACTGCCGAGACTTTGGTTGAAATATTGACACTTTTGGTAACACTCTTTTAATCCACCAATTTACCACTTCTTGGCCCCCGGTGTCTGGTCGGTCGGTGGTCCGTAAATAGTGTCCTCACGAGGTGCGTGCGAAGTGGGTTGGCAACTTAACGGGTGAAGTTTGTGAAAATGTGCCTCGTTCACCGGACCGATCCTTCTCCAAATTGGGACTTCCTTATCCGGCTATTTAATGGGGCTTAGGCTGTCCGGATCGATACGAAACGAGTGCCGCAACCATGATGAAGAGATAAATGTCCCGGTTCGACGTCCGGCAGGTTACATTTTGTTTATCCGACCAATTTGTGGGTACTGAATGGCAATTTTCTGAAACGGACTGCAATCTCGGATTTGCGGATTCGAACTCGGTTTCTGAGTAAGATTCATATCCGTTGCCGATCGAAACAGTTGCTAGATAAGGCGCTAATACGAATACGAGCTTGAATTCAAAGTTTGAAACATTATTATGTGTTAACGTCGAGTTCTCGTATCATCACTGAAATGTGTTGCCATCTAACATAAATCGATTGTCCATAAATGATTAATCCATTGCGTTGAATCAAGCATTGATCTCCATTCATCATTGTAATGTTTTACCCGTCAACTACCCTTTTATACAAAAACAGACCCAACTCAACCCAGCATAAAATCTGCGACTAAAAACCACCCTTTTAATGGCTTCTGACGTGGTATTGTTTTGAGGTTGTGGCACACGACACGCCAAACCAATTCGCTGCTCCCAAAACAATCGGCCGCACACACGTTTGCTGGTACAATGGTCAGAACCCGCCCATTGTTCGTGGGTTAGTGGGGTGGGGTTGAAGTGGTACTACCCACTCAGGCACACCTCACGATCCAGCCGGAGGCAGCCCGGCCGATCTTTCACATCTTACGTCACAGTGCATATTCCAGGTATTCCTACGGATGAGTGTCCTTCTGGCGCTACATTGCATCTCTGAATGCCTCGAACAATTGTCATCATTTGCTTCGGAGCTCTCACTTCCGGGCCAAAGGGAGCGTGGCTAGCGCTTTCTGTTGACATTCAATTTTTATGTCCCACAGTTCACAGTTCGGAACCCGCTTTCCATTCTTCCGTCTTCTCAGTGTCGCATTAAAAGCGATACCTATTAGAAGGGAGCAAAAAAATGGCAACCGCACAGCTTTGGCGCTTCGGATCGGTTCGGAAAGGAAAGAAGTCGCCGTTTCTAGTGCTTCTTGTCGCTCGATGAAAAATCTGTCGACACATCGTAGCGAAAGACGGAACGAAAGAAAAACCCCACCCCACCGAGAAAGCTTTTCCCAGCCCACAGTTCTGGGACCGGTGCGGCCTCTGCAACCCACCACCGGTTCGAGGAGACCGGAAACAAAGACATAATCCTTCTACCGTGGCGCGCTCGCGTATCGGCAACCATTCAAGGCGTTCTGTTTGGTTCTGAAAAGAAAACCAATCTCTTGAAACCCCCGTTACGCGAGCGTGGGAAACGCTGGCTTTTCTCAAACAATGTATGTGTGTGCGGAACGGAAGCGGATTTTCTCCTCCTCACATACACACACACACACACTCACCGGAAGGAAATCCATTGCTGCATCGAGTCACGAGGGCCGTCGCAGCCGCTGGTGCGCCTCCATCACACGCCAGGATGCACTTTCGGTGAAGTGAATCCGTCTCCGATGTTGCTTTCTTTTCTTAATACCGCAACCGCCCCCACCCTTTTTGGAACAGGACGAAGCAGGACGTGGGCCAAGAAGAGAGGCTTTCCAGGTGAGGGCGCCATCGGTGCAGGACGACAATCGAGAGCGAACAAAGCAAAAGAAAAAGGAATGCCCATAAGTCGCTACATGCGATGTTGCCTCTTCTTCGAGGGGGTTACCGTTGCAATTGAAAGCATAATTTGCCGTCCGCCCCATTTAGTTTCAGCGTCAGCAAAATGGTGCTTATTGTGAAGCGAACTTCTTTGCTTGCGTTTCGCTCAATGGACGGGAAATAAAGCAGGCTCCATTGTTACTTCTTTACACAGTAGAAGGTGGCCCGGGGAATTATGTTTGCGCTTTCACGGTGCATTCAAAGAACTCACTTTTGAAGACCGTTCCCGTTAAGCTGCCCGTCGGTAATTATTGAATAGTTCACACGCCTCGGCGGGTCTCGACGAGACAAGGCGTGAGCCGTCAGGCATACTCTGGGGTCCCACATCTTCCAATCACATTTTGGCATCCTTTTATGTGCGATCGTCGAGCACTTGATACTTTCCGGATTAATGCTACGTGAGTCGGACCTTTACACTCTCCCGTAGTGTTTACAATTTCATGTGACACATGGGTCAATGCGGGCCAAAAGGTGCTTTAGAAGAAGGCTCTTTTCGAATTGTTTTTCAAATCCAAACATTTTCTCCTTTCTCAAGGTGTTCGTAGTCACTCAGTATTAAGGCGTGTAGTGGAGTGTAAATAAGATGTGATCTCTAGGTGCCGTTTATGCCCGATGCAAGAACAATACTATTCAGATTAAGCGAATCAAAAACCTGTTTTGAAAGGCCAACGTTTCAGGCTACATAGAAACGCTAACAAAGCTTTCCAAAAATTTGTAAGTTCTCGATGGGCTAGTCGCTGAGATCGGGCTGAGGCACAAAGGCAAGTAACGAATACGTCCAACGATTTGAACGCCTTGATTGGCGGTAACAAAACTGATGAAATTGGAATGGAATTGTTCCTCAAGAACTGTTGAAAGTTGGCGAAACGGGAAATTCGGTCCTCCGCTGCAATCAATTCAGCAAGAAACGATCACATTTTTACAACAGAAAAGGAGTTGTATTTCATCATGACAATGCCAGATGACACACACTCATTTGATTTGAACAACAATTTCATGCTCAAGCAATAATATTGCACATCTAATAAGCCGTTCATCGGCCAGTGTCGATGTCAGTGGCGTCAGCAATATTTTGGTCACAACAAAACAACCGAAGTAGATGTCCTGCAAAGTTTACGCTTGGTGAAAGTATTATCATCACTTATTAAGTGGTTCCAAAGTTGACGTACAACATACAAGCTGCCTCGGTTGCTCGGCTCAGGCCTCACTGAGCGGACCAACGGCCAACAGATGCTTCCCTTTTGAAGGCTCTGTTGTGCTGGTTATCACACGCTGGAAACACGCGCCACACCTGCAGCGACTCCAGCAGCGCCACGAGGACGCAAGCGCCCGCCAGGACCTAAACACGGGCGAAAGTTTGTCGAAAATTTAATCAATTTTGTGTACAGCCACAACCACGAAGGAAACTTTTGCCCCATCATTCCGGCCGTTCCCTCTCTTTAGTGAAGTTTCTTTTCGTTCTGGTTTTCTTTTCACCGTTCACCGTACGCTCGAATCGATCGGTGGCTCCCCGAATTGGGTTCTGTCTGTCCGGGACGAGATAATTTGGCTGCTTCTCCGGCGGGGGAAGGGCACTTGTTGCAGGCTGCCAGCGAATCTTGAGCCTGATTACGCTCGTCGTTACGCAAATCAATGCCCCCAAAGGCGTATCGACTTCGCCGTGGGCGAGTGGTGATTCCCCTTCCAAAGGGCGACGCCAAGAAAGGCGTATCTAATCGCTTATCAACGCTGGTTATTGATTGTGGAGCACGTTCCATTCAAATGTATCATCAGACAATGGCTCCGAGCTCTCCGATCTGGACAGCATCACCCATTGCCCAGTTCCGTACGAGCAGCTGCACAATGAAGTCCTCAGGCGCTCTACTGACGCTGCTTCCAATGGCGCTGCTACTAGCGCTACCGTGGTCTCGCGTACAAGTGGCGGCCCAAGTCCAGGAGCTGGACTGTACCGATCCGAACAACATCGGCATCTTTCTGCCGCATCCGGAGTCGTGCCAAAAGTATCTGAACTGTTGGCTAGGCGTCATGGCGGAGGGTAGCTGTCCGGACGGGCTGTACTTCGACCTGGAGCGGCAAGTCTGCGAGTCCGCCGCAAGGGTACGCTGCACGATGAATGTCGCGGAGCAGCCTAAGGTGTGACCTTCACCCGCGCCATCCCAGAATCGACATCGACAGGGTGCCCCAGAAAGGCTGCGTACGTGCGTCTGGACGTGAGTGAGTGGTGCCCGGTGAAGTGTAGTGTGGCCCGACCGAAACACAAATGGAGTAAATAAACGGGTCAAGAATGTGAACCAAACGAGCCAAGACGGTTACTTCGCTTCCACTTGCCGAATGATTTCCTGGTCGTCCCTTGGTCTGACGGACGTGTCGTCACGTGGACCCATCAACACCACGGCGCCGTATCGCGATTAATCGATCGCTTGTCACGCCGATTGTCGGCTCGGGCTTTGAAGTCTCTGTCGAAGCCGACCGAAGGTTGGGGCACCGCTAACAATGTTAATAATTTAATTTCATACCCAACCGCACCCGCGAACTGTCCTACGTGCGCCCTCGAAGCCACTGCACCGTAGGGGGTCGTAAAGCTGCGTCGTAATTTTGCATTCATTCGGTCGGTGATTAAATCCCCGCGTGACGGGGCCAGTGATGGCCGGTGCTGTAATTACATTTTTCGCTGTTCGTCAATATCGTTTTCACGGTTCGATTGTGCCGCGTCACGGGAAATGGACACACACACACACACAGAAAGAAGAAAAAAACAGATTGAGAAGTCCACGAAGTTTCTGTTAAACGGGGACACGCGCTCGTTCATGGGAAAAAATAAGATTAATGACAATCGCTTCCAATTCGCGGTTCGCGTGCTACTTCTTCTTCTTCGGCGTCGTCGTGATCCGCTTGGAAATGTCACCTTAAATGGGCAAATAATGTCCCTGGCGGGGATGGGGGTCCCAATTTAATCCGCTTACCAAAAACCGTCCCCGGGATTATCTTTGGGAGTTCTGGAGCCTTCTTTATTCCGGGGATTGCATCTATCGACACGGAAAGTGCATCATCGGGCAGGGTAGTTCGGCGATCGATGAAGAAAAAAAAAACGCGCGTCTAAATAAATTCTATGCTTCACCGCTCCGGCGAATGAGGAAATGCTGTCTTTCGTTTAACTGTCATCGTCATCGGCGTCGCCGCGGGGTGGATCTATTACTTCATTCATGAATGGGCTGCTCGAGAGCTGACAAAACAACGGCTCCCGGTGGGACGGGATTTTCCAACATTCTTTTCGTGGCCAGACGCAGCGGGAGCCGAAGGGTGGGTGGCGGCCCAACATTACCATGCTCCCCTGCAGGCAGCAGGCGAGCGAGCGGCGATGATTAATTGGATCTATATTTAGCGAAGCGAACGTGAAGCCGAAATTGGCCGCACTGGGGCACTGGCACAGGGAATCGGCATCGGTTCGGTTTCGCTGCGTTGCTCCGTCCGACACGCTGTGCGTGCGTCGAGTTCCATCAATTGGTAGATTAATCATTCCGGACAAATGTTGCGCGCCAATGTTCTGTTCGCCATCAGCTTTTAAACCGATTTTTGAGACGGCACAACGAATCCAATAGGTCCCCTGATTCGATTCCCACACGGTTCCAATCCACGTTTGTCAGGTATTGTGCTACGAACCTTAGCGTTCGGCCGACCGCTGCTAATGCAAACCGACAACGCGCGAAACGACAAACCACAGGCCGGAGCTAAAAAGCTGGACGGACACACATATCCTCTGCTCTGCCATCGCCGATCTGTCACGCGAAACGTCAAAATGGCATGTTTGCAAATTATGCACGCACCCGCTTCTGGAAAGCGCTCCCTACACACGGAAGAAGTCTAAACAAACGGCTTTTCACTGCCACGGCCGTCAGGTGCTTGGCGAAAGGACCACCAAACGCTACCGAAGCCAAAGCTGCCGCGTCGCGAATCATCACCACGCCAGTCACATCCGGACTAGCGTAACGGGAAAAAAAAAAACAAATCGGCGGTCGCGGACCGAAACGTAGGGTGTCCTTTGCGTGCCCTGCCACTGCCGTTCGCCATCGGCACCGTTCGCGTAAACCAATGGAAAATGGGTTCTGCGGGCGTATCATGAATATTTCACGCGACAAATGAGCGTGTAGAAGAACCGCGACGGATCCGTGCTTGCCGCCGTGATTCCGGAAGCGGTTGTTGTTGTTGTCGCTGCTGCGGCGTCCAGTTTTGTCGCCATTCTCGGGATAATGATGATTCGGGAGGAAGATGATAAATAATTTATGACGATGACACCCGCGCAGGCGTCCGGCGTGACTGAATAGGCTCGCCGAGAGTCCTTTCTTGGGCAAGCCTTTGGAATTCAGAACCCGCTCACGGCGCTCCCACGTCTCAAGAGCCTTCCCGTTCAGATAGGCAGCGTCAACGGCATTTCCATCGCAAGGACGTCAGCCTGTCGAAATGTACCGGTCTGCACATCAAACCGAACAACCGACCGTGGACAATTTTAACACGTCTAAGATGCGGTCAGCTTTTCTTGCACCGACACCCATGATCACCCCAATCAGTTTGATCAGAGGCGTTCCGAAGCATCGGATCGATATCTGTGCCATATTTTTTGTAGGGGGGTTTTAACGACCACCTATAAAGCTGCAATGTTTATGCGTGCCGCGTCGTTTCGATTCCCCATGTCTTCTCAGGGGGGCACCGGCATCCAAGCCAAGTGCAGCAAATGAATGAACTTGACCTTAACCCATTTAACGTGCGACGATAAGATGCACTCCTGCCGCGAGGCTGCGAAGGGGTTGTGTTATCTAATTTATATTTATGAGCAGCACGCATTAGCCGACAGGCCGCGACTGTGGCTGGGTCGCTTCAGAGCCGACCGACGGAGGACTGACGTCGGTTTAATCGAGATGCGCCTCGGCCGTGTTTGGTATTTTATTGTTTCGCTTGGAAAGCCTTTTATCAACCGCGGTTTAAAATGGGAGCATCGCATTCGATGCCGAATGAGAAAAGCGGCAACCAAAACGATCTCCATTTTATGTGGCTTCTTCTTTGGTTACGCCTGGTGCGTTCGTTATTTTAAGCACCAAGTTAGGGAATGTAGCCTTGAATGGCTAAAAGGATCACGCTACTCGAAGTGTGTATGGTTATCGGGCAGCATAAGCTAGTCGACGATCTCGATCTATAAGTACTTAAGCATATTGTATTAACAGGCTAAAAGTTTTCGATTAAAATAATTCTGTTCTTCGAATAAGAGTGGTCGAATAAACGATTCAATGTCCACGATACGGTCCTCCGACGGCTATTGGGGTTGATTTTCATCAACTTTCCACCAATTTGCTAAATAAATATAAAAACACTACCTCGAAGGACTACAAACTTTAACAAGTGATCAGTAAATCGATCGATCAATCAATCGATCCTCCAAAAAGTACCAGTTGAACCGCTTTCCTTTTCTTGCCCGCCATGGTGGCCTCAATTATTCATTGACTACAGCTAAACACGAGCTTACAGGGAAATGTTTGTCCCACCGTTCTGGTTCTGAAGCCGGACCGACAGGATTAACCGACCTAATGTTTGTCCGTTTCATTTCATTAATTGTGTGCTGAATATTCACGACAATCAGTTGGATTTGTTACGGATTGTCACACATTATTTCGCAGGACCCAAGTATTGTTGGTACTTTGTTGTCTAGTTAGGGTGTTTACATTTGACTTATACTTGTCACACCAATAAAGTTCCCTAAACAAACAAAGGGATGACATTACCGGACAAACAGTTTCGCTTCCGCTTATCAGTACCAACCAACGGCGTTGTAGACACTCTGCGGACACGCCACAGAAAAAGGCGGCCTCGAGTTTGAGAACGGATTAGCAGCGGACACATCCGATCATCAATTATGCTATTCAGCCCACCGTCGCCGCCACCGCCCGGAACCCGGATGATGATGACCGGGTGGGGTGGCATAAATAGCGGAGCACTTCCACAACAACTCGTCTCCCGATTGTTGTTGGCTCCCCAAGAAACGGGGCCATACCCTCCGTTGCACCAGATTTGCGGTAAAGAACCGACCGGAAGTATCCTTTCAATGTTGTGACCCAAGACTGGGCAGCGGTACAGCGGAAAGCCAGCCCGGGCCGTTTCGGGTCGCGCGTCGATCCTTTGAGTCCTCGAGCTGTCCGCGCGTCAACGTTGGGTGCCCGTTATACTTTTATAACCCACATTTATTGCCGTCATTCGATGGGTTCGGCCAACGAAAGTCAAACCCTTTTTCGGGCCACTCAGAAAACAGGGATGACATTTCGGTGCGGGGAGAGTGAGCGATAGGTTCATTCACCTCTCCTTTGCTCTTATTCTCTCTTCCTCGCTCTGTGGGAATTCCTATTTTGCTCCTTTTTGACAATTTGCTTTTTGCACACCATTCCCCATCGGCTGGTTGGTCGGTCGGTCGGTCGGTGTCGGAAAACAATATTTATTGCTTAAACATGATGGATGACTGACGGGGTCAGTGCGCGCGTCCATTCGAATGAATTTATGGGATTTTCGGGTCAGCGGAAGCGGAAAGCGACAAAAGCTGGGCAGAGGATGAAAAAAAACGAGAGCGGAAAAGTATTTCAAAAATCCCGCAGCCCGCGCGTGCACGGCCCCATCTGCAAACGGTGCCCTTGCGGGGTGTCGGTTGCCTTAATTTCATCACTTTTTCTTTCCCCACCGATTCGACCGATTCCCGCTGTCCTTCCGGTGGGCCCTGACAGTTATGCTGACGTGTGCAGGTTTTGGCAGAATCTGACGGTAGCCTTGGCCAGCCCGTAAATTTTACAATTCATGAGAAAAAGTGCTGCCAGCCAGCGACGGTTTGTGGCATGACCCAAAGGCCCTCTATCCGGAATCGATCGAAACGATGATGACGGAGCGTTGAAATGCATCAACCCACGTTTGGCCCATTTGAGTGACTGAAAGCATGATGAAATATGCCGTATCGTTCCGCATTAATCGGGGCTATCGGGGTAAAAAGGACCGACAGTGTTTCATTTCCTTTAATTTGGGCGTGAATTTTAAGTCAACCGGCAGCCTTTGGGGAATGACTTTTTAATTAAACTGGCACACTTCGAATGGCCATTAACAGAAGCACCTGAAGCACCGGTCTTTGCAAACATCGCGAGCCAAAGGGCTCACTTCACACCGGAAATGGGTGCGCGCCGTAATTGCCTGACTGCATGTGGAACAAAGCAAGGTTATCTCCAAGAGCCACTTAACCGGGCGGCTTATCCAATCCGCCGGAGGCCAAGTCGGGCCCCGGAATGGCGTCGGCGATAGAGACCCGACTCCTTTGCGTGCGGCACGCACATTTTTCACACGATCGCAGCACCACGATAAGCGTTTTATTAGTTTCCGATCGTCATATCGGGTATCGGGAGCCCAGCAAAGTATCTCGGATCGAGACGTTCCAAAGTGGGTGACCATAATAAGGTGGATGGAGCCCGCTTTTCCCGAAGCCCGATCGTCAATTCTATCTTATCTCCAACGCACCCGCTTTAATAGCGTCAACGTTGAGGGTTGATGGCGTACGTAATGGGGCTACAGTAGGATCCAATTGGCCCGACACCGAGTGGTCCATTTAATAGCCGCCACTCGCGTGGCGTGATGGCTACAACGTACCGTGCGCCAGAGGTGCACGATAGCCATCCGCCTCCATCCGTTATCGGCCGATCAGTCGTGGAAAAATGGTCCAATTTAGGCCCCGGTGACAGTGTGGCTCGTCCTGCCGCCACGGGTTCTACGGGCTCCAATTGCCGGGAGGATAATTTTACTTCCTCCGAACGCGCCCGGACAGGGCAAGTGGACTGTGAAAAATTCGATTCCAATCCCCGATTCCAGATACGGCCGCCTCCGGAAGTCCCCTCTCGCTGAGCGCGGCTAATTCCACACTCCGCAGCGAATGCCGTTGCCCCCCCTGTGCTCCCTTGCGTCCCCTGTCGCGCCCGAGGGGCCCTCCTAAGTCTGGTGGATATGTGTTTGCCCGGACAAAATTCTGGCCCCGAGACTCGAGGCCATCGCAGGACTACCACGCTTCGCATATTGAGGGTGGCCCTGGGGCATAACGCCCCAAATGGAGTGCAATCACCGGGGAAGTGACATCAGCCAGGATTAGCAAAAAGGACAAGGGCATTTCTTTTTGGCTAGCCACGTCCCGAAAAGCGCTTCGCTGCTCAAATCATTCGAAAGCGATCGCTATAGCCCCCGGATCAGGGTGGGAGTTCAACTATCAAATCACAGTTTTCGGGTTTTTTTTTTGTTTGTCCTCAGCCGGCACCCTATTTGCCCAAAAATGGCGGCAAAAAGGGCACCAGTCTGCGACTCGAGGATTACCAGTTAGCGTTGCGGAGAGGGAGAATTAAATTAATTTTGGACGCCCCCTCGTGATGGGCGCCGATGATGGCACGACGAGTTCTGACAGCAGCTGCTGCAGCGGCATCTGGCGGCGTTTGTGCGCTCCTAAAACGCACGTGACACGGCCACGAACCTGAACGTGTGCCCCTGACATACCCGTCGATCCTCTGGCACCTCCCGCTTTGTGACGTCAGGGCCAATCGATTTCCAATGAGGCGGAAAATGAATTCAGGAGCTGCTACCGCTGGGTAGGGATGGACCAACAAACCAGAACAAAAAACGGACGGTTTGTTAAATCCCCGTCAACGGTTTGGGTGGCCGGACTGGGTTGGGCGGGTTCATCAACATCGATCAGTTTCAATCGCAGCGCCCCATTCACGACCCGAAGCAACGGCGGACGCATTTGGCTCGCTCGAGTTAATTTCGTTACCCGCAATTTGTTACCAACCGGTAACAAATTGCGCATGGACTGTTTCTGTTGGCTTTCTAGTTTTTGAAGCCTTCGAAGCTATCCAACATCCTGCCATATGTTGCCAGGGTTTGCTTAAGGAGGACCAATTGTATTAGGTCTAGGTGTTAATTCGTGCGGTTTTTATTCAATATTTATAACCTAATTACAACAACATAACGTATAACTAACTTATTGAAAGTATTGCCCGTCGTTAGCGACGACTTTCTCCCATCTTTCGGGTAATTCCTCGATTCCGTGTCGATAGAAATTCTTATCCTTATCAGCGATCCAGTCAGAGACCCATTTTTCTATACCTTCAAAAGTAGTGAACCGCTGTGCTGCCAAATCGTTGCTCATGCAACGGAACAGATAGTAGTCCGAAGGAGCAATGTCTGGAGAATAAGGCGGGTGGGGTAACAGTTCCCATCCGACATTTTCGAGATAGTTTTTGACCGGTTTTGCGATGTGGGGTCGGGTTCATATTGAAGTAATGAAGAAGTACTCCCCGCAAAAACACTTTATCCGGAACAAAACTAGACATTTTCAGATGCTTAAAACATGTGTTGTTTACACTTTGACAGAACAATCTATACTGCGTTAGATGCGTAATGACAGTATCTGTCAAACACATATTTCATTTCAAAAATATTCGTTATACTTAGTGAGCAGTGCCATGTATTGTAAAACCGCACGAATTAACACCTAGACCTAATACGTTTAAAGCGCAACCACAGAAAATACGTCGTTCAACTATTTGAACGAGAGCTCCACTGGCTGTTCAGCCACTGAGCGAAGAACATTTTAACGACGGTCTTTGCGGTTTTAAGAGATTTTTTTTTATTTATTGTTATTAGAACTGCCAGAGTCGTATTAAGAACCAACTTAAAGTTTTGCATTCAAGTTGATGCTTTGTCAGGGTTCGAAATAGGTAAGGTCTTTCGCTTCGAAAGCGATTAATTGCAAGCAGCAAGACGAATGATCTACGGACGAGCCACTAAGAGAAAATGTTTAGGAATAAGTACAGGCCGAGGGTTCCGTCGATGCGAGGGCGTTCCGACGATGTTGCGGATCCGTTGGAAGCGCAGCTTCCGGTTGAACACGCCGGACCACCGGCAGTGGATATCCTGGCCGCACAGTCGCTTGCCCTACGTAATAATGTTCTGCCGGGGGAGCGATGGCTGCTTCCAACCGATCGTGTTCGATAGCTTGCGGGTCACGACGTCACTGAAATGATAAGGAAGTTGCCCAAAATCGTCCTACTCTCCAGAAGCACGCATGAATTAAATACACATCCTGCCATAATTTATTTACTACTAGCTGCTCCCAGCGTACGTCGCTACGCCTCATTTCGTTCTCATTTCTCGATGATCCGCGCGGTTTCAGAGGATCGGGCTTCCCGGTGAAGTATCCCATCGGCTACCCTTCTCGTTTCCCGTTGCTCTTCCGTTTCCGCGAGCCACGCGATCGGCTCCGCTTTCCGAACGGCATGATAAATGTTGAACAACGATCTGAGCCCGAGAACCGCTATCGTGCTCGAAGGATAGTAATCCTTGCCCTTCAGCCCCTTTGTGGACTCCATGGCTCTATGGTGTACTGATTAGAGAGTAGACAACCGTCTACCGTCTACCCGACCATACCATTCGACCATGCAGATGTAACGCTCATCTCATCGGTAACTCATTCTAATCGGATGCTTTTTCTCCTGATCTCCGGTGTCGTTCCAGATCTGGACAGGTTGTGCGAGGCGGTGCAATGTCCTTCCGATTGCCCCGCGGACAGTTACATGCCCTCGAAGGCGGAATACTTTGCCGGCGAGGGCAACGGGCTGTACGCGCGGGGCGATGAGGCAGCTACGGAGGCGCCGCCAACCGCCGATCGTCGCGAGCGCCGCTCGATCGCCATGAACAACCATCCGCACGAGTCGATCAAGATCATCCCGAGTGCCCCGCACGTGTTCCTGCACCAGAACCAGCTGCAGGCCGCCCGGGCCCAGAGGCACCACCTGTGGAAGCGTGCGGTGCCGTACGCGACCGACGCCACCGACGAGCTGCTGGACGGTGGGGCCGCACCCGGATCCGGCGTCGACTTGCACGAGCTCTGCTGCCCGAAGTGCGTGTGCCGGGTGTGCCGGGACGCGAGCTGTCCGCCCAACTACTTCCCCAATGTCGACGGGGACGGCACGACGGGCCAGCCCGGTAGCTGCTGCCCGCACGTCCTCTGCCAGCAGATGAAGGTCTGCCGCTCGGCAAACTTCCCGGACCGGGTGTTCGTCGACGGCGAGACCTGGAACGAGACCCCGTGCACGCCGTGCCGGTGCGTGAACGGTGAGCCACGCTGCGAGGTCTCGTCCTGCCGCCCGCTAAACTGCAAGCCCCAGCGCCACGTCCCCGGCAAGTGCTGCCCGGTGTGCGACGAAGAGCGCTCCATGTTCTGCCCGGGCGACGTGAACTGCGGGCTGAACTGCCGCTTCGGCTACCAGCGCAAGGGTGCGTGCTATGTGTGTGTGTGCACTCGCCAACCCACCACCAACACCACCACCACCAACGACACCACCACCACCAACGACACCACCAGCAGCAGCACGGAGCCGGCGGGCTCCACAGAACCGACGCACGTCCCCACAACCTCGGACGAGCCAGTGGTGGTCGAGCCGGAACTGGAGACTAGCAACCGCTACGCACCGGAACCGGAACCGACCCCGGTGGAATCCGCGGCCCGGCCGCTCTCGTTTTACCTGACAACACTGTATCTGTTCATTATTTCGCTGATCGGCGGCCTAGCGTTCGCCGTGGGCATCATCTACCTGTTGAAGCTGGCCCAGAGCCGGCACCGCGGCAAGTACAGCACCGTGCCGGTGTCGTCAAGTACGGCACCGACGACTCCGATACCGTCGGTGCTGCTGATCGCCTCCACCCCCACGATGACAGCCAACAGTTGCGCCTAGACTGGTCTGTGGTCCTGCGACGCTGCCCTTTTTCGCTTCACCGCTTCACCATCCGCCGCCTATCATATGGTCTCATCAATCTGCCACCAATCTGCCGCCGATGCCGAGGGCAGTCCTACCTGGCAGGCTGTCGGCTACGGCGACTACGCACGATTGTCCTTCCCACACGCCCAACCAGCCGACGCATCCCTTTGTTTTGTCGCTTTCATTTGTCATTCACCATTTTCCACGCCGTATATAAAATACAAAAAAATTGTGATAAAAATGTTAAGAGAAGAGGCCCCGACAGAATGAGAGGAAGAAGAAGGAGAAATGGACAATTAAAACACGAGAGAGAGAGCCAGAGGTCGGAGCCAATAAAACGAGAGGGGGCAGGGCATCGATTGGCGGTGGCCCGTGTAAGGAAAAAACACATATTCCTATATATTAATTCGTGTTTTTTCGCTATTATATTTATTTACTTATTGGTTTAAGGATACGACGATGGATAGAGTGAGAGAGCAAGAGAGAGAGAGAGAAAGAGAGAGTGCGATAGAGTGTGCGCCTTCGCATATGTTTGTTGAATAAAAGAGGGAGAATAAGAAATATTCAATTTTACGTTCAAAACCCGAGCCCCAATTCCGAATTCGCGAACCGTGCGGAACCGAGCACTCAACAGAAACCGGTCAACTTGTGGTTGCGTTTACGTGCACGATTTGGGTGTCGAGAAAATTAACACTGTCAGTGAGGTGAGCCCCCCGGGGACAGACGGTCAAGCGCCAAGGCAGTATTCGAAGCGTAAGTAAAATCACCCTTCCGTTTATTGTACCGTTGCACGTTTTACTCGCGTTTTCCTGTGCGCTTCGCTTTATCTTTGGCCAAGTCACGTGGAGCGGCTAGAACACCACTTCCGAAACGCAGGCAAAACGGGTTTGTAAATGAAAACAAAATAAAATACCAAAAGGCTTCCATTCGGGCCCCGGGCAAAAAAACAAGATGCAAACACACACACGGGGCAAACAAAGCAACGCAAAAGACGAAAACGGAAGTGAAACAGCTCACAAGCGCACGCAAGGGTTACAATGATAAAAGAAAGCTGCCCAAGGGCAAACATTTAAAGGAAAACCGAAAACATCCTTGCATAACGGAGCCGGTCATTGTAAAAACGCTGTTGCTAAACTATTTAACCACCCCCCGGGGACACGGGGTCCTGAAACCTATACCTCCTGCATATCGCTATCGCAGGCTCACAGACTCACGGACCACTCATGCGACGCAGACGTGATAAACGATCCTCCACCAAATATTGAACGCCCGGAACTGCGGAAAATAGTTAATCGAAACACCTTTTACTTCCTCGATGTCTCGCTTCAGCTTCAGCCTCGGACGGTGGACGGACGCGCGTCCCTATAAACGGTCTAAGCACCGCTATTCTGTCACCTCATCGCACACACACATACGCTACTAGGTCACCGATGAGCGTGACGGCAAACTCGAAACCATGCAATATGTAAGAGGGACACGCCACATGGCTCGCCCCCAAAAAGGGAACGCAAAACCTGTTGAAACTTGTAAACGCCACTGTAAAAAGCTAAAGCCCGAAGCTCGGCGAGGGGGCAAAAGCAGAACTGTAGCAAACCGGGGAGATAGCCCCCGGAAAAACAGGCAACATTTAAACGTAGCTAAACACGGAATAAGAAGCTTCGCGAGTGGCCCCAGTATATGAGTTTACCCCCCTTTGGGTTTTCACACGAAGGAACCATCCGCCTAGAGCTCCTCGGTCGGCCGAACGTATCGTGCGTGTCAGGATGGCGCGAATTCGCGCAAATTGAACCAACACCGACGTGTACATTAAAGAAGCAAATCTAGATATAAATGCATATAAGTGTGTGCCGCGTCCGGGTGGCTCCAAATGTTTGTCCCCGCCGGAAATTGTGTCTGTGTGTACCTATTTGTGTGAATTGTTCGATGTCGCCACCACATGCCGGAGAGAAAGAGAGAGAGAGAGGAGAGAGAGAACGCACAACCGAACCGCGAATGCTGCATCCGATCGTAAAAGGTTCAGGTTTAGGGCGCTAGAATGTAGAACTCGAACGAAGACGATAGAAGTGGACGGACACACACACAATTAAAACAAAACCAAAACAATGAAGGTGCAGAAAGGCAAACCCCTAAACAGCAAAACAATAGCGAAAAGCAAAAGTTGGAAGCCTCCAGCAATCGGCGGAGCGTATTGAGCGAGAGTTGGTGGGGAGTTTACATGTGAATAGTTATGCATTGTACGAAATCGATCATTTGTATAAAGAAATAAAATATACCAGTAAGAAAAATTATGAAAAATATATATAAATTCGAACGAAACTCACAGCTGATGCTTTTGTGTCGGGGTTTGGGCCCAACGGGAACGGTGTTCCGTTCCGTCAGTTCCTTGAGTGTATAAACATCTTCAAAAGTTAATCGATGCTTGCCGCACGCCACTTACGAAAGTGGTCGAGCTTCTAATTGGATGGTTAATGATCAATTACTTTCGACTGCCGGAGCCTCCAAACCTGATACCTCCGAAAGAGTCCCGACCAAACAAGCTTGCGGGTTGCCGAGTGGCGCTGTGCCAATTGGTTTCGGACCGTTTTTCGTTTCCGGAACCGAGCACGAAAATGATGGAAAACTGAGTTTTGTGCTCTCGAAACTTTCGGCATCTCGCTACCCGTAGCCATTTTTACATTTACATCACCATTGTTGGTCGGTAGAATTTTGCCAACAATTTTTCCCGTTCCATCCGTCAGAAGTTTGGCGGTGCAAAGCTGCCGTCGCAAAAATCAACTACAGCTAATTGGGAAATTTGGGTGCTCTTGGGGGGTAATGTTGATGATAAATAAATACATGCGCGCTTTGTCGAAGTTCAATAATCGGATTTCAGACCCTCTGCTGGATCCCTCATAACTCGAGAGCCCAACCAACCAATATCGATTTCGAGTTAAGCACCAGGCTCAATGATATAATTTTCGTGTCGTTGCCTGGGCCTGGTCGGCACGAAATACGATCACTACATAACTCTCAAAGAACCGTGTAAAGCGTACTTAAAATGGTTTTCATTATATTCCCGGTTCGAAGAGCAAACCGTTTCCAATTCATCACGCCATAATTAAACCGATTCCATTATTCCAAACACATACCTACATCAAGTGTTCCGATTGCACGGGGCTCGATACAAACTAAGTTACTCCCTGGAAAAACCGAATTTAATTTCATAATTGCTCTCAACCTGACCCAAAACTAAACAGTAAACACCACAGTTGACTTATCGCCGCAGTCCTGCCCGGTCACACACACACACCCGGCACTGGAACCCCAATCTGCTGCCGTTATTCAATCAATTAGAATCAAAAATTAAAGTGCAAACGTTGGTCCAATATTCGAATTCCACTATCGGCCGGCACTCCAGTGACGTTAGTAAAATCGGATGGAATCAGTGGCCCACAGCATTACAGCAGCAGCCAGCAGTGCAATCGGGCGCGCACGCGAGAGAGGCAGAGAGACGCGGTGTGTACTAAAATCGGCTACGTTCGGCAGTTTTGG
Organism: Anopheles cruzii; assembly: GCF_943734635.1. NCBI lineage: Eukaryota > Metazoa > Arthropoda > Insecta > Diptera > Culicidae > Anopheles > Anopheles cruzii. Next base: position 16,304,556 of record NC_069144.1, on the reverse strand, counting down.
TTGGCTAGCCGATGGCCGAGTGTTTAAAGTATCCAAATTGAAGTGTTTTATTTGTTCGCCCTTCGGCACAGCATAAGTGTGCTGCTACAGTTAGGCAAACATTACACAACCAGCTTCGATTGGCGTTATTAAATTGCAACATCAATTCGCAACAACAATGGACGCCCTGGCCACGCATTCCAATCTTCAATAGTTGCCCATTTGCCCAATCAGTACGGACACGGCCGAGATTCCAACAGCAGTGCAATAAATTATCCTTTTCGCCATTATGAAAGAGCGCTTTAAAGGGGAATCGGTGGGGAATTGGTGGAAGCGACCAACCACGGCCACGCGTGACTTTCAATCGGTTCAAGCAAATGGATCCAATTTTGCTCGATTAGGAGAAAAATGTTAAATTTCTCATCTAATCTGCAATGTGTAATTTAATTTTAATTACCGAATAGCCTGTAATTAGCAATGTCTGAAACGCCTTCAAGAAATCCTTTGAAGTTTAACATGATTGCTATAAATTGTGAATTAGATTTACAATAAAATTAAATTAAGTTAAAAAACTATCCACGACCACCCTGCATCGGTCGCCCACTTTAAACTACTGCGACCTACACGTCCTAGGGATTCTAATCGAAAATACAACTGGCCAGCCCGCAGTCAGTCTCTGGCCGGGTTTCAATTCATTACACCCCCGGGGAGGAGTGCAGCAACAGAAGGAATGCCAATCCTGTCACCTGTGTGTGCATGTGTGTTTGTAGGACCGCACAGGACCAACTGTGCCATATTCCGTGCGGCAGTAGGGAAATCCGACACAAGATGGGTCCCCGGTTCGGGTGCAAGACTACTCTCGATTGCCCAAAATCGATGGCACATTCGAAATTTACTACCCTCGGCACAACGGTAGGGTGTGTAATGACGCTCGTGTTACAACGCCCAATTCCCAAATCGTATTTCACCGGGACACAGCGGCCCAACTGACGGGCCGTGCCGAACGGAAACAGTGATGGTCGTAATTTATCGTCCCGTGTGAAGAGAAAATCCCGGACCTGGTAAGTTTTCCGACGGTCTTGGTCTAAGAAGCGCACCACAGTGCACCACAATGAGTGCTGCATTGCAGGATGTTCATAATTTTATTTCCGTCGCTTACGAAAATCCCGTTTCCTGGCATCGCTATGCAAAGTAATTGATGAAGCTGGCTGAGCACTCTGCCAGCCGACCTGACCTTCGCCAATAATCGAATTCCCTTTTGCTGTGCCGCCGGGCGAGTGTTGGGGCCACCCGCAGTACGACTGCATATCGATGTCACCGGACACATCCTGGCCGACCGTTCGATGCACTCCCCCCAAAATGCGTACACCTCGATCGGTACGTGAGTTTTATGTTTCGCAAGATTTTGTTGAGCACAGCGCAACATATGAAAGCACTGAGCAGCGTGTACGGTGGCCTTCCTCACCCAACGAAGGCGTGCTCACGTCCGAAGCGAAACTTGCTCGGTATCGTTCACCGCCGGATAATGTACGATGCAGATTGTGTTCCGTGCACGTTTTGGTTGCCGGAGCAATCCTCAAGCCAAAAAAAAAGATCTTGAGCTTTTGGAGCAAGATTTGAAGCGAAGCATTTGAGCACACTCCGTCCGTCGGGTGCTTTTGCTTCCCTGGTGAAATTAAATCGGCTTCGAACCCGTTTTGCATGCCGGATCAGGATAGAGGTGTTTCCGTTTTTGTGGCAACATTTTTGAGAGCCCCACGGAAAAAAGGGGAAGGAAACTGCAAAACGGGACGGACGTACCGGAGAACGTTCTCTTGAGTGCACTTGAAGACCCGGAGGGGTCGGCCAAAGTTATTAGCAGCTGAGCTGCCTTTAAATCTGCTCCTCTAATTAAATCAATTATGCAGCAAAGCTCGATCGCCTCGGTGGCCAGGACCCAATGCAGCCCTCCTGCAGCGCTCACGGTAATCCTATAATTGAATAAGAAATTTATTGAAATATTATGCATTTATTCCACACACACACACACAAGCTCGCCCAAGGTACGCCTCTCAATCAAGTGAGAGAACGAATCGGATATGATAAGTTATAAATCTTGGATCCGGAATCACCGAACGCCCAATAACGGACTCCGAAAAGGACTTCGAACGACTTCGAATTCAATAACCGCAACCAAGCGCAGCTCATGGGGTCCTGGTTTGGGGAAGGATGACAGGATGAGAATAAATACGCATTCGTTTCCGATTTGTGATTGACAATCTCGTACCGTCCGCCGTTTGATCTTCCCGATAATCGGAATGCAAAAGACCGGACCGATGCCAAGACATCGCCATCGTCTTCTGTAGACAAATTCTCAACCGGAGCTGCCGTCTCGACAACGACGACGACGACATCAGTGCCGGTTCCCTGAGAGCCGTAGTCCGAAAGCTCCACATTCCAGGTCCCGTATCGCACACACGAAACAGCTGCCAATGTTAACGCTTAGAGTTGATAAATTATTAATCACTTCAGATTCGGAACCGAACCGCACGTTGGAGGATCTTCCGTAGTAGTAGTCAGCAGCTGCGGCGCTTCGCCTCTGTGCCAGGCTTCGGTCAGCAGGTCTGGTCCGCACATCTGGTCCGCACATCTGGCTCCGGTCACAGCACGGCCACAGTGTCACAGGCTGCAGTTAATCTCCTCTCGCTCTCGCTCTCCCGAGTGGGTCATTAATTAAAATTTACTTCTTGTCCGCCTAAACTCCCACGGCTGGTCACCGAGACCCCAATGGCGGGAAACGTGCGAACTCGTACGTGCGCGCTCCGCTCCGAGGTCCACGTCGAAGCCGTTGTCGAACGTGAGCCGTACCAACGCAACCACCGCCAGTCGCCGGTGGTTTGCATCAGAATTCAGGCGTTAATTTATCTTGGGACCTTCGCAAACGGGATGACCAGGAAGCCACCGAGAGTGCCACACCGCAGTCTGGCTGCGTTCCAGTTACGCTTGACTGCATCTCTCGCTTACCGTCTGCCCATCTTCGTCGTCGACGTGGTTGACCATCTTTCAGCTGTACAATCCCTCTGCAAAGCAACACGGCCGTAGGATAACTGCTGAATGGGCGCCCAGGACATCGTTTGTCTGCGCGCCTGGCAATGCAATTATTTCGGTCTTTTCGTGATAAATTGACAATGGCTATCTAACGAAGTTTTGGCAGACGGCAGGTTCTTTAGTTTATTAAAACCAAAAAAATCGTAAGCAATTTAGCATTGTAACTAAATGGATGGATCCTTATTTAATAAACCCTTTGCCCGTATTTTGAAGTAAATGAAAAATTATATTGAGCATAAAAAATGTGACCAGTCCTTGTGGCTGCAGATTTCAAAGGACACTCCTGAGCACGCTTCCGAAGACCTAATCTTAGACGCTTCACCTAAGTGTTTATTTTTGAACCAGATTAGCTATACCCCTAGGTTGCACTGCTTTCTAACTAATGATCCCAGCAGTCCTTGGGACAACTGTGCACCAGTAGTCCACTACCGTACTCAAAAGTGTCGAGTGTTTTCAGTTAGTTTCGTTATTTCAACCCCAAATGGGTTTTTTTTCTGTGCCGCCCACTCAACCGATTCAACGAAACGAACACCAACGCTTGTGAGCGTATCTCGAAGTGCAAAAAGCTTGAAACACTTCACTGAACTAATAAACCGACCAACCGAGCGTAAGCTCCATCGCACCGCACCGCACAAGATATTGTTGGGATTTATCGCAAAAACGTGAACTGCGATCAACGAGAAGCGAGACGGTAAAGTCCGGTGCAAGCTGTCATTTTTCATTTTTGCACAAACACACACACACACAAGTTCGTTATGTTTTGCTTTCGCTCTCTGTGCCCTGAACCGGAATCTTGCTCGGAAGTGCCCGCGGGTCTTAAGGTTGTGATCTTTGAGCTTTCGAAAGGCATTACCGTGAGAGAACGGTGGAAAAAGTTTCGCATCAAGTGGGCGAAAAAAACACACTGACACTGGCAACAGTGTCCGGTGCCGGGACCGAAGCCTACGGCACGGCCTTCTTGGATGAATGAAGATTCTTTTCGTTTCAAGAGAATTTAGTAAGCATTTCATCCGGGCTTAAACCGAACGGCAAACGTTTTGAACCATTTTGTCATTAAAATTTAATAATCTCAAATAATACTCTCGATTTAGTTCCACCCTTCGCTGGGAGCCATCCTTTTCGGGAGTTATAAAGTACGTTCACCAATTATAAATTATGGTCACATTCATCAGCGGCAAAAATGAAGCTTCATTAGACCCGGTACTCCATATCTCGCTGGCTACCAGCGACCCAAACGGGACCAAATAGTGCCAGCAGGAGCTTAGCCTCCGATCCGGGCTACCGCATATGGATTAACTTTGTCACGCAAACCGTGTGTACGTCTAATGCATTCGTCATCCTCACGTTCAGTGAGTGTCTAATGAGCTTTAGAATGGAGGCGCCTGGTGATGGCTGATTTGTGTGGTGTCCATCCACAGGCTTACACCACTGTGTGTGCCTCGTTGGCTTTTCCCGTTTTTCCCGGCCTGCCAGACAAAACTTTGGCAGAATCAAAAGCCCGGGAACCGCACCCAAAAGACGGTGCGTCCATGTTGACGATAGTTGGATGAGGTGAGGCCGGACTTTAACCGCACTCAAATCATCGTTGGCACTGGCAGGCAGCATGTGTGTGGGAGTGAAAACAGCAGCCAGCAGCAGGGAATGGCGAAACTTTTCCCGAAAACTTCACCCAAACACCGATCGGGATGGTCGTGCTCGGACGGGTCGGGAGTCCGGGCGCACTCACACACACACACACACCGAGCGCTTGACACTTGGCTGCTCGGGCGCCCGGGATGAAGGAAGTCCTTCGGTCAACCACACGCAGGCACGCTATCACACACCGACCAGTCCAGTGATGTCGGGTCGGGCAGAAGGATGCGATTTTCAAGCCCGGCATCGGAGCATCGGCGCGAAAAGCGTGTGCTGGGCGCAAACTTTCGCCAGGAAAACTTTGAAGCGCGTCGCATTATGTGAGCCATTTGTTCACAATTATATCATTTGTGTGCGGTGATGGCCGAGACCGGCACACTGGCGATTCGGGTGGGTGAGCTTGATTTATGTTTAAATTTATGCACGGCGCAGGCCACGACACGGAGTTTGACAAATGATAATCAAATCTAGTGGTTTGCCTAGGAAAGCAAGCTGTCGAGTAATGAGGACGAAAGAATTAGCTACAAAATTGGTAGTTTCAATATAAAATGCACAGTTTAAAATTTATAAGTAAAATATGAATCAAGTATGGCATTCACTTTGGGCATTGTTGGAAACGTTTGCAAGTGATTGTGAAAAAAAGGATTAACAATCTGAGAAACACATGAAACATGGCACCAAAACTCCGCCACGAAACAATGACCGCAAGCAATCGCCATCGGCTTACAGTTCGCTGTGTGAAACGGTTCCCGGCGGTACCGGGGGGGGCTTCAGACCGAAACATTCCTTCTTATACCTTAACTTTCAACGATGCCGCGCTTGTTCCTGGGAAAGAGGTCTTTGCCTTCCGAAAGGATCATCCATAGGGGTAGAGAATTCATTTCTCGAACTTCCCGGCGGTGGCAGGAAATCCCGCATCCGGAAGTATCCTGGAGCCCGAGCGGGGGAAACGTTTCAAAATAATTTTACATGCCTTCCGAGGAACCCAACCCCCTGTAACCCTACAGCCAACCAGTCCAGCTAAGATGCACATTTTATCACCACCGGCATTCCGGCACACATTTCCCGTGGAACCGACCGACCGGGAATGCCAGTCGCTCGTAGCACGACCGGTATGCTTTCCCGACTCGCCGGCACTCCGTGCTCCAATGCTCCATTGTTTGTCCTTTCCAATTGGACGGTGGTCCTGGTGTTTTTTTTTTCGGTTGTGCTTCTATTTTCCTTACAACCCACAAATCGAATTGTTCAGCAAACCGACGCCCTCAGCGCTCGGACTCTTCAATCGTCGTGGTCGTCGCTGCCGTCGTCGCTCGTTCGTTGCCAGTTTTGCCTCATAAATGTCCATTACTTGTTCCTTTATGTTGGAGCATCGTAAACGGCTGCCCGGCGCAGTTAGCACTGGCTCGGGAGTCATGCCAATTCCTCGTAACCCCAATCTGTTGCACTCTGCACTCTCGGCCGACCCCACCCTGGGTCGGCCAAACTAACTGGCTGTGTAAACGGGTTTGACTTTTCAACTTAAAGTAAATCAACAAGAGGGGCGTCGAATTAAATTCAGAACTTAACTCGGTGTCACGGAGGTTAGCTCGGATCGTAGGACTGTGGGGCTATGCGATGCGATCTCTCTAGCGATCAAGTTGAGCTCTTAGTAAGACATTCAAAAACAGATACAAATGCTTTACACTCTGTCACGCTAATCACATTGGCCCAATCGCTGGGCCCTACAAAGGAAGTAATAATAGAATGTCGAATAGCTTAATACGTTCCCTTGCGTGTGCCTCTCCGGCTGCATATTACCATTAACCTTCCTAACCTAGCGTGCACGGTACGTACCGTAGCCGTTTATAGAGTACGACATACTTCCCGTTTCTTTCGATCTGCATCTCATCCAGACGGTACTCCCGTATATTTATGTCCACTTATGCGAAATGCTCATGCGGAACGTACGCTAGAACAGTGCCAGCTCACTCAACGGTACACCACGTGGCAGCGTACGAGGTACACCCGCTGATGGAGCCTGAATTGAATTTTCATAACTGTGCGAGCAAAAATTGAATTTTTACAACCTGCTATCTGCTGTCTGGGGCTCCCGTTGGTTCGTTCGTTCGTTCGGTCGTGCCACCGTGGCATGGCAAGACCGCTTGGTTTCGATAGCAATTACGCGTGTGCACCCAATGTGTTCTTAATCAATAGAAGTGAAGTGATTGTGTGAAGTCAAGATGAAGAGCCGCAAGCTGTTTACAGGCGAGTTGTGGCGCTTTTAAAATTCAAGCTTAGTACCCTTAGAGTCGTCTGAAGACGGTTCTAAGTCATTTTTTCTCGAATGAGCTGTAATAGAGATTTTAAATTCAACAAGAATCAGCCGCTAAAATTAGGACTTCAAATGGTATCTGAAAAATAAATGGATAATAAGCATCATTAATAAAAGTAATAATTATATTAATAAACAGGATTGCTTCAGGCCTGCCTTAAATGATGTGATGTCTTTAACATAAAGGTTGACTGAACTATCTGGCTATTGAGACATTCTTTGAGTTCCCTCTATAGCCGTCGTTTAAGAGCAGGAAAAATGACGGTGACTTCCATAAAGAAAAGATAAGATAAGAGTTGGCGAACGCCATTTACGAATGGTCAAATCCTGCCGCAAGAATCGGCGCATAAATTTGATAATTGATCACCAGTACGCCGCCAGCAAAGCTCACAGCAAACATTCCGGGTTTCTTATCTCTTCGAGGAGCATAATTTAATTTCAAGCCAAACCACGTGCCTGCGGACCCCGATGAACTGCGGGTCTCTACGGAAGGTAAAGGCCAACCGAAGGTTCAGGTTGGCCAACACAACATCCAGTTGGGGCGTTCGAGGAGACGATTACCATCCCCCCGGAAGGTACACCGGGCAGCAGCGGGACGATTAAATGCAATCGAATCCTAAAATCGGTAAAACAATTCCAAAGAAAACCATACCGACGACGACGGCACTAAAATGGCGTCTTAGGGGAACCTGCTCGAGTCCAGCGTAGGGCCAGCGCCGGCAGGTTGACAAGAATTAAACTCTTTTACAACCCCAAAGCTGGCCCGGGGTGATCGTCTGTGGGCGAAGCGAAGAAAAATAAAACGATCTCCTCGCCCCGGCAGGAATGGGGCCGACCTCCGGGGGCCATATCACGGACGGCCATCTTAACGAGCAGCAGTACGGACGCCGAAGCTCTGTTTTGCTGGACACCTCCCCGGGGGTGGTGGGGTCGCCCGCACGGCCACTTCCTCTTGGTGCCTGCTCCCGAAGGACAATTCAATTTACGACACGCAGGGATCGGTATCAGTAAGCCATCCGAAACGTAAACAGCGAGTGAGACATCGGAGCAGGGCACTACTTGCTGCCCCTTACAAGGGAGGGCGTTCCGACTTTCGACGGACCCGAAGATGCTTACACAGCACACACACACACACAGCCAAGTTTTGTCTGCGCCTTCGTGAGCAGCAGACCGTTATTTTGCATTTTAATTAAAAGATATTTATGAGCTTCCGAGCGTTGGGCGCCAAACGGAGTGGAGTCTTAGGGTTTGCCTTGGCGCTTGAAGCTTACCTCGCACCTCGTTTGAAGTGCCCTGTCTAGTGCTCCCCGCCCTCCTGGAGGTCACCTGAGACGCTGATCTGACGCTGAAAATTCCATTGTACTCAACGGAATGTACAATGGCGTCGTAAGGATTTCGTAAGGAAATCGGCAAACGGAGCAGTCGCGGTTCGCATTACGGCAACGGCACATATCCCCGCTCCGGAACGCCCGAGTGGCACGTTTGTCTTCGTCTTCGTCACCGGCGCTTTGGCTTTCAACCACACAAGTTTTGCTTTGCGACCGTTGCGGTTCGTAGCCCTGCAGTACCTCATTCACAGCTTCTCACCGGTTTCGGGAGCGTGATAGGGACCGATGAAAATCAACAACCACACACAAGAAGTCGCGGAGGCATGCGATGGGAGACGTTGTGGACGAAACACCATCACAACGGTGTTTCGCGATGTGTGATAACCCGCCCGGGCCGACCGACCGAGACCGACCTCTCGCACTTCACTCTCCGAAGTTGTAATCCTTTAATTACGCGAAATTGGAGTGCTGTGCTATCCGCGAAAATGGTGGCAGAGATCGCTACCCTCGCGCGAATCCTTCGTGACGCGTGTCGTCGGATCACATTCACCAATTCACACTCGTCTTGTTCGGTTCGGTTGTCTCTTTCATGGAACCCCAAGGCACTCGGAGCTCCGTCCATGAATTCTTTGAATTTTGGCGTGTAGCGGGAGCCACTTGCCATTCGTTGTTCGTGATGCCTTTGGTTTACTTCTTTCTCCGGTTGGCGACATCGACCTGCAATGGGGGTTGTGTAAATTAAGAAAAACCGTGAAACCCCAATGCAACCCCCGTGTATTAATGGCAATTCTTGGAAAAGTCTTGTTCCTGCGGGGGGAAGAAACGTTCCCAATTAGGCTGTATTTTCGCTCATTATTCGAGGTCTACTTAAGGGTTTGATGATGGTTACAAAATGTAGAATTGAAGTGTACATGGCCCGGCTGTACAATCAAGAGACATCCAACGCAATATCCAAGAATTGAAAAATGACAAGTTTCTTTTCAATCGGGAAAAAACCTTTATAAAATCTGACTTAAATATTATTCAAGTCAGAGTCGGGCAGCACATTAGCTAGAAAATCCCCACAATTTATTGTTCATCACCACAACCTAGCTAAGCCACCGAGAAACTGAGAAGTTGAACCATTAAACTCCACAAATACGAAAAGAATCTGCAATATCACCTAAAATGCTTATGAAAATAAGATTGCCGCTCGAATAAAATCCTCAACTATGCGCAAATCAAATGTCCGGAAGGATCTGGGTTCGGTGTGTGACATTCGTCCTGCGACCTATGAATACAGCAACAATACTAGGCAACAAGTGAATGGCAAGGCAACGCGATGCAAGGTAAATATTGCTTAAAAAAATATCGGAAATTTGAAATCAAAATTACAACCAGCTGGAAGCAATATAAAGCGAAAAATTCATTAGCGATTTCAAAAGTGTACCTCCGCCACGGGAGACCACCTTATTTGGCGACGGTTGAAGTACCGTAAAAAATCTCAAAAGGATCTCACAAATATGTTCCTTGGTACTGGTACATCAAACATGCAGACGGTTGACTCCGAACGTTGCACCAGAAACCTGTCGGAATCCTCTGTCGCATCCATGGCTTGCTGTAACAGCCATCGCCACAGGGCATCCCGTTTCCATTTCCCAACATCCCAACAACATATGACGTACCATTGCGTCGCGTCACTGCATCATTTCGGTGCCTGGGAAAACTGTCAGCCGTCGACGGCGTCGGAACCCGGGGCCAGCCAGCCAGCCAGCCAGTGGCGTTGACAACCGGTTTGAACTGACAGTTTATGTTGCTACTGAGCGCTTCAGCTGCAGCGTTCTCGTCCCGGGCGTTCGAGCCATTAAATTTAATGGATATTGCTTTGTTTCTTCATTGCTCTGGCCAGCGCCGGTCGGTGCACGAAACTGGTGCAGAGCTTTCTCGGTCCTCGGGATCGGCATCGGGACACATTTTGTCGTTCGCCTGAGCGCAACCTGGTACGTTCTGCATCCTCGGTACATAATCACAAATTTGGAAGCACCCTCCGAGAATGGCGCAAAAATGTTCTCGGGCACTGGCTGTGTGTGTGCACTTTTCCTCCGGATCATATTAAGTACAATTATCAAACATGTTGCCAGTGATTGTTCACTGTTTCGGTTTTTGTGGTAAACACGACATTAAACTTTGATGGCAGTCACTTCAACACAGCTTCAGCCAGGTGCTGTCTCTCCTGCTGTATGCTTTGCCAAGAGTTTTGACTGCAATTGTGACTTCAAAATACAAACTGCCGCTGACTCAAAGAATACACAAAAAAACGAAAGAAACCGTTCGGTTTCCAAATGAAAGACTACAATAAAGAATGAGCGCAAAAAAAGGTGCGAAACAGAAAAACGCAAGAAGCGGAAACGCAAACTCTGGCCACAGTCGGGCGGCCGATTCGGCGAATCATGTTATCTCCGTCGCAATGATCGCTCCATTTGCCGGATGCACACCCCGGGAAGGAGCAAAAACTCGGACCCCGGACCATGGATCGATCGATGGACTCGAGGAAAAGCTACCAAACCCCGACCAGGGCGACCTGTTGGACAAAAGCTTCGCCGGAATCGCTATTGCGGTATCGGGTTTCAGTTCCGAAACCACACTTCCGGTCAAGTGGTTCCGGAAGCAGATGCACAGCACAGCCCGCCGGACCAGTGAAGAGGAAGAATCGGTCCGCTTTTCCTGTTTCCGGTTCGCTTCGGACAGTGGATAAGCTAGGGTCCGGCGATTCTCGAGTGACGTTTCCGATGCGCTTCAGAAGCCGAGACGGTGCGAGAAAGGAGGACTAGAAGAAGACTATCTCAGGCCAACGGCACCGAATCGCATTCCAATAAAAACAAAATACCACTTAACGTTGGATCGTTTCAACGCTTCGCCTCCCATCACCAACAATCAAAAGTGCGACCGAACTGTTTTGGGGTTTCCTGCTCGGGAAATGGAGTTTTCTTTTTCCGCCGGCCTCCGGAATGGACCCGGATCGCGGCTGATGGCCGGCGGATAGTGTGCCGAAATTTTAATGATTATATTTACGATTACATTTATTGCTGTCCGATTTCCCGGGGAGAACCAGAAAATGGGAAGTCCCCGAGGTACGAGGCCATAAAATCGAAGCCATCAAACCGGTGGCACCAACTTTTAAGAGTTTTTGACTGAATAAATGATGTCGTGATTCTTCCGTTCGCGGTTCGGATTGGTACCCGATGGAAGGAACGTCTCATTGTCGGGAGAAAATATCCGTTTACCTAGCGCTAGAGGCAATTTAAGGTTCCAAAATGACGCTAGATCCTACTTTGGCCCTAAGCTGCTGGTTCAAAACTTACAAACAGAAGCCGACACTGCACAGCAGTAGCGGCCCCGCTTGCAGCTGCGGAGTTAACGCTGTAACAATTAAACCGAATGAATTTTTAATCTTCCATGCCGGCCCCGGGTCCGGGCTAGCCCACGCTAAAGCCCACTTAATTATAAAATCTTGACGCGCCCCCCGCTCCGGGTTGGCAAACTTGTTGACAACTGCTGCCCATTTGCGGCGCGTTCGTGTTGTGTCTCATTAAAAATTTAATTCAAAACAAAATGAGAGACTATTTTGGGACCTCGTCACATCGGACCGGATTTGTCTTCGGGGCCTTTTCTTAACATGGCCAACCCCGGGGGCACCGTGTGATGTTTCCGGCGATGCTTCCGTTGTCTTTTGCCGGCCCGCGGCACCCAAAAGAAGCTTCCGAGCGCCAACGAAAGGAATCCCATTAAAACGAGATTTTGGCCCCGCAAAAAAGGCCCAGAAAAACGAAACGCCGGCCGGACGCCTCCATCCGCGACGACGACGATGACAACAACGACGTTGTGTGTCGCGCCCTAATGGTTCCGGCGGCTCAACGGTTCGCCGCATTCGCAGAAGTAGTACCGACCAACAAAGCGCCCGGCCCGGTGGAGTCCGCGAAATGGGAGCGCCAAAGGAAGTTCATCGTTTTCCATCCATTCCATCACCACCAGAAGACATTACAATACACATCGGCACGGGACAGCATGCTTTCGTTTCGCTCGAAAAATCAGCCAGCCCGTTGTCGGGATGTTGTCGCTCGGCATAAAATCGGATTGCTCGCGCCCGACCCCCGATCAACGTGGTGCCAAAAATTGGAGCCACCAAACAGCACACAAAACAATCTGTGGCGCCCGTGAAAAAAGCGTCCTCGGCTCACTCGGCCGGCGGTTTCGGCAGGAAATGGGACGGAAATGAGGACAGCAAGCCCTGACAGCAAGAAGGTTGTCTTAAATGACTGTGGGTTTTTTTCTGCTTTGGTCCACCGGTTTCGTCTCGTATTCATCCTGCTAATTTACTGTTCCAATAAAACAGAGAAAAAGGCACAACGCCTCAAGGGCCATCGGCCGAAAGGCTGCCAACGATCGGGATCGAGCAGAAAGTGGGCCTCTAATTTGACTGCGAAAATATGAAGTGTGTGTCGTTTAGCCAAATCTACACAATGTGGTACCTTATTTGAACATTCAATGTTTCAGTTAACAACATTAAAATGGAGCTTTTAAGGTTACTTTCAAAGCTTACTTTACTCAAAAGCATACTTGTCCTGCAAAGTGCGACAAATATAATTCGATACTTATGCTAAAAGTAAGCAGCAATCTAATCGAAATCTAGTCAGTAGAGAATAAGTAGGATATTGTATAGAATTTTCTTTTTCCCATTTTTGTTTTATTTAACACACAACTTTTTGAGTTAAAAAAGGAAAACCACAGTATAAAAAGCCGTCAAATTTAGTATGAAAAGTGCAAGAATCCAAGGAAAATTTCCATTCCATTAACTACGCCATTTTCCTTACTGAAATTAGAAAATGAATACATTTAAGCAAAAGAACAGGACAATCCGCATCGTTTGGCGATACCTTAGAAGAATATTCCCACTTAGTGGTGTACAATTCAAAAATTGCGAATTAACATTTATGTTCTAGGGCCTTAAACTAGACAATGTAGGTGCGGGCCCTCAATTTTGCGTTCTAAGCTTGCATCAGTCGTATCGTGATGCAACGTGCAGCCTTAAACTATCGCCCCCTTTTAACCAACTTACAGACAAAAGTTTCGGTTCATCTTTTTCCCTACATCACGTCCTTTACCACGGGAGCCAAGAGGGCTCCTGCCCGGCCAAACGTTGGGTGGTTATGTTGTCACGGAAAAAGAAAATCATAACATCGAAACAAAACCCTCGTATAACTTGATTCCCACGTGACCCGCCGTAAAGGAAATTGCTGCTCTAATGAAAAACACACCAACTACGTGGCCATTCGCCCGAAACGTGCCGTCGGTGGCTCGGACCTTTCGCAGTCAACCCTTCAGCACCGCCACCCGAAAAGGCACCGGGCTTGGCCTTTTTTGTCCCCGAAACATCTCCTGCAACAAGCTGTGCGCAGCACCAACGCAACGATGATCCTGCTGCCGACGACAACGACAACGGTGACGATGCTGATGATGATGATGATGATGGTGGTGGTGCACACGAATGCATGAATGGTTCGAATTTTACGATCTGCTAGCCAAAAATTAATGGCATCCATCATCATCACCATCATCGTTGTGTTGCGTGGCGTTGTTTGCCATAATTTTCCTTCTGTTCTTTTTGGAACACACTACCACACCCGCGAACACACTTCACTATTTAAAAAAATGCATTTCGAGTACCAACGGTGCAGCGGTGTTGCATTCATAAAAATCACACCGTACCGTAAGCTGGCACGTCTGGCTGCATCACATCGCGTTACTGTGGCCTAAATGTGGCCCCTGTCTGACGTAAAGGGGTTCCGAAACTATAAATTGTCTCCCCTATCGCTCCCCACTGGCCGACGGTGCTGTGTGCATAAAACATAAACCTGTACGCGTATGACACGGCCCCTTACACGGGACCAACCTGCTTCTATGCTTCGCCGGCCACAAACAAATAGAAAAAGAAAACAGCAACACATTTTGCCGCTGACGTGCCTCAGCACTAGCGTGGCGTTGGTTGGCAGGAGCAACACAGCAACAAATGGTAACATACTTGTTCGTTTCGAACCAATCCCAATCTGTAGCGGCATCTTTCATAAAATATGGCCTTTGACCCTGCGTACGAGCATCGCGATTTTCGGCAAACTTTGCCGGCAAACGGAGACAACCGACGATCAACTCTGCAATACAGGGGTGGAAAAACTGAAAAATATGGCGACGGCCACGGACTGGAACACTTCATTGATAGGAGAGTAAAAAACGTCACCCAAACCGGTGGCCGATTTTAATGGAGCACGGAACGACCGGGGCTCAGTAAAACGTTAAAACTGTGAGATACGTAAGAGTGGTCGGACTTTCTTTTTTATCACCCTCTATTAAATGAATCGGATGAATAGATCCAGGGCGAATAACGAATGCTTCTAATTGTGAGGGAACACCGTGTCCATGTGACTGAACCAGCAGAACCATAAAATATTACATACGTCAAAGGGGTCCAAAGTCTGTCTAAGTTACGGGACAGAATTTTGGGTTGCCCATTGCGCGTTTTGCTTCCACGTCAATCAGATCGGACAGATCGTAATCGGAATCGGAAAAAAGGCGGGCGCGTTCCAGTCACCGTAAATTGCATCCGTAGCATAACTTTAACTGGAATGAATATCCATGGAAAGAATATAAGTAAATAATTTTTTGTATTGAAAAATGATAAAAATCTACCACAGTAACGGTAAAATAATTTCAGGCACCTTTTTCATGACTGGTTTATCTTCACTCGGCAGCTACACACAGATACGATCAATCTCTTCCGCACTGCGCGAGGTCTGAATATGATGGATGGCGAAGGCATGATGCGTAAATAAAACACCCGACCCCAGCTGTCGTATCGGAGGAACTGGTAATAAATTAAAATTGCAAAAACGGCGAATACAACGGAGCCCGAAAAAGGATACATTTGCCACCATCCCACACGGTAAGTGCTTTCGGTCACTTCAGCTGGGGAGTGAAATTTTATGCTTTTAATTAAAATCAAACACACTTCAATTCATCGCGCGTCCCCGTAATACCGTACCGGCGCGTCGCGGGTCGTATTTTCCACCGATTTTTCACACGATTAACGGTGTATGTGAGCGGTGCGACGAACAGTTGCTTCCGTATGATAATTTCAGTGGAAAAGCCCGGTTCACGGACATTCGATTTCCGGCCGATGGAGACGATGGAGGCGCCTGGTGTTTTACGTGGTTTCGATTTTTTCAACTACAAATGGACGTTTAATTAAAGCAAAATGGTGCGATTAGGATAAGACTAAGCTATTGATGGATGGATGGATGGATGGAGATTACGATATTCAACAATCGCAACACTCTCATTTATGATTCGGTATTTATAGAGAGTATTCTCTATACAAAGTGCGCACACACTCAACCCTAGCGCCAATGGCGTTCCGTGACCGCTCTACTGCCCAACAACAAAACTTCTGCTTCAAGCGTGACGATTTGCCAACGAAGCGTATCATCGCCACAGGAAATCACCGCCACTCCATTCATTCGAGAGCACCTTTCACAACGCCGTTTCCGGTTGCTCGAAATGGCAATTGTGATGATAATTTTCAACATAGTCCGGCTTCCGGGTGCGTTCCATTCATATGACAATTTATTCAAAATGTTCATATGTCAGGCACCGAATCGAAGCTTCGAACTGAAACGAAATCGACACCACACACGTACCATCCGAGAATGGTGTATTTATTCAGCAACTTAACTATTTATCCAATCAGGTGCCCTTCCTGTCGCATCGATCCGCCTTTTATTTCGCCCGCACGAGTAACGGAGCTGTGCCCGGATATCCGTAATTTGCCATTTCCGGAATCGATGTCGATAAGGATAATGCATTATACCTGTAGGAGGTATTATTTCCCTTTTGACTTCCCCATGGATCGTACGCTGTGGCGGTGACTTTTGGTGGCCATTTTACTTCACAGCACGTAGAAGAAAAGCGGCAGACCCTTACAGGCGCAAGGCTGAATTGCGGATTGGACCTTACACGGTATTTCTTTGTTTTCATTTCTGAATGCTCCGTTCTGCGATATGTCCCGATGGGGTTCCAATCTATTTAGACCATTTCCGGGTTGTGCTTCTTAAGGCTGTTCCATTTCCACGCATAACTTTCACACAATCTTCTTTAGAATCGAAAAATGAGTGAATCTATCTATATGCGAAAGCGAAAATAAATTGCTGAAGTGTCAAGACGGTTAACTTATAAACTAAACAACGAGAAAATTTAAACTCCACTCCATAAATTAGTTACTGAGCATTGAAATATAAAAGCCATTTGAGTAGTTTACAAGTTTAATCTCGGAGTACTAGCGGCGTTAGATATGAACAAGAGTGGCCCAGAGAAGAGGATCGAGCTCAAAGGTTCAGTTTAGTATTTAGTATTGTTAAAATTGCTTAAACATAACTCAACTGCAAAGAAGCAAAAGGCCACCGCACGCGAAAAGTATTAACACTCCATCAGTTACGAAACAGATTTCACAATTGGCCGGACGTGTATTCCGTGTGTATTCGAATCCAAAAAGTGTTCGGAAGGCACCATAAGATAAGGCCATAGGCACCACCGGAATGATGATAGTCGAAAAATGTCCCAACATGAAATGCACCCACCACCCAAGGTGTGAAAATGTGTCATTTTATAACGTCAACATCAACTTCTTTTGCACCCTCGGAGTGCTCGGTTTGGCGACCACTCACAGAATGCTAATAAGCCGGGTTCTTCCGATGTTGCCGATGCTCCGCCAGTCGATTGCCGTCGGTGACCGAGCCAGCCCGGAGGGCTTCAAGTCCTGTGAAGTCCAAGTCCTTCCCGGAGCCGTCATATTTCCGGAGGCTCCGTCCGGGGGCCACGAAGGAACGAAATGCACAAATCAAAACACCGGAAGCGAATGGCGCATATCAAGCGATTTGTGTGGCGCACCGGGACTGGCCTTTGATTTGTTATGCTGCCGTCCTACACACACACACACACGCGCGGGCGAGACGTGTCGGAATTTGCTTTCTCAAAGCACCACCGACCTCTCTCTCTCTCTCTCTCTCTCTCTGTTGCTTTCAGCCGTCACGACGCCGGAAGCCGGCAAGCAGTTCACCAAACGCCACGGTCCTTCGGGAAGTCCTACTTGGCTCACGGAAGTGCCGCAATCCGGGAGCGTGCGTACGATTTCTTGCTCGTTGGCAGCTTGTTAGGTAGCGGCCACCCCACATGGACTCCACGGGGAATCGGAAATTTTGTACATACATCCATCTCGACAGGGAACCGGGAGAGCGAAGGCGCCCGACTTTATGCCAGACACGTGCGCCCGCTGTCGAGGCTGAGGCGCACGGCGTGCGAGTGATTTATAACGTCTTCGGCTGACGCCTTGGGGCGCCTCCCTCTCGAGCCTCGCGGCACCGGCGATTCGGTGTGGGCTGGTGTGAAAGTATCGAACCGATAGCGATTCACAGCCCACAGAACAAAGTGGTTCGACTCGACTTTGGTGACGCCATCCGAGGGCCCATTTGTGGTGACATCACTCCCCCGAGGGCCACACACAAACGATTTGTGATTAATAAACATAAACTTTAAGCGAAGCGAAAGTGTCAACCTGGCGCAGGCATCACTTGTCGACGGTGCCTTCGATCTGTCGTCAGTTGCAGGATTTGTGAAGTTGTTCCGTCCTAATTGTTAACTGCGACGACTACTGAAGGGTTCTGTTTAAGTAAACGTCAGAAAGAGTAGCGTTCCGATGTATCTAATAGGCTGTTCCAGGCCTATTACCAGGCAGCAGTAGAGCCTTTAATAAGATATGCATCACCAGTTTGACAAAAATGTGCCTTAGAAAGGAGAAAGAAACTTCAAGCGATTCCGAACAGGTTCAGTCTTTAAAGCTATCGCTACGGTACAGTCCACGGTTAACGTCCACGAAAGTTCCGTGCATTTACGATCCATTATCTGAACACCCTTTAATTCATAAGCTTCATATCGTTTAGGCTTAGATTTACATTTAGATTTAGATTTACATTTGGTTAAATGCAAAACCTAAGTTTAGTTCGGTAGAAAACGGCAAATTTTAGTCAAATTTGGATGTGTCAAATTTTAGTTAGACTTCGGACTTCACTGTTGTTTTTGTTTTGTTCTTTCAAATACATTGCAATAGCTAATCAATAGAAGCTGCGTTTATGTCTCCAAATCGAACTCGAGCCTAACATTCAAATTATTAATTGAAAAGAGTAGTAAAAGCACCGTAAAAGCACAAAATGTCCCTGGCCTTTGGAAAACAAGATAATTTATCCTCTTCTGGTACTGCGAACTCCAGATTTTTGGACCGGTTTAAAATTCTTAAACTTGGTACAACTTTCAACCAGTTCCTATCCCGCTCGGAGGAGGGACAACTTATCAGACAACATCACCCGACAACGATCGCCGGAATTAAATCCATCGCGTCTCGCGCAAACACCGTTTTCTGGCGAATGACTGTGAGTCAAATCGAGTGACGACATCTTTAACTTTATCTCCCGCCACTTGGCCGTCGCCATCGTTCAAGGTCATTGTTTTATTTGTTTCGTCCGCGAACGGTGAATCACCATGGACAATATGGCGGCAAGATTTATGACTCCATCAATCGAAAGTGTCTTAAAGTGTCCAAAGCTGTCGGTGGCCAGAACGAAAGTCATCCTCCCGGCACACGACACGACACCCAGCTGGGAGGATAGGAGCGGAAGACGCTGATCGTGACCGTGACAATGATCTGTTTGGGCACGAGGGCTTTTCCGTAACTTTTCGGCGGAAAAGTTGTGAAAGTTGCGCTGTTGGTTCGAAGGAAAGGGAAAATGTAGCCATTTCCGGTCGTCAGTCGTTCGTTCCGTCCGGTCGTGGTTAAAGAAAGTCTCTCGGACGAGTCAATGTGCCTTTGTCCGAGGTAGTATTTTTCTTCTTTGGACGTGCAATTGTATAGTATTGTTGGGAGCGAAAACACAACTCGAAGCTTATCAGCAATAAAAGGCGGAAGGCATGTTGGTGGCGCGGCGGCACAAAGGAAAAACACATTACCGGAAGCGGCCCGCTGCCTCGACGACAACGGGACCAACGCAGCCCACTGTCCCGAAGCATAAACAATCGCCCGTGGTCGCCCATCTTGAACCGGGTGCACAAAGGATAACAATGAAGTGGTTGTAGTTTGTAGCCCGCACTCGCCAAAGGACGAGCCCCACCCGGTGCCGGCTGGCAAACGGATAGTGATGATTCGATAAACATGGCGTTCCCCATAATGGAAGCGGCTCGCAGTAAATGCAACATTAAAGGGATCACGGGGAAAACACGGACAATGCGAACCGAAGGATAATGGACGGCCCTTTGGACCCATCCCGACGTTGAACTTCTTCATTATTTGGTGTTTCGAAACGCAAAGAAAAACAACAACGAGCAAACAACGGTCACCCGGCGTTATCGGAAGTAAGCGGAGAAGCCAAAAACAAACCCATATCTTTGATCGACTGCGGATCGATCGAACAGGCCGGTCCCCGCAACAAAATCTTCAGCCTGCAGCCGGATTCGTTATCATCCAGCCAGAAAAACAGCACCCTTTGCAATCGCTATTTTATCTTCCAACAGTTTTGGTTCCCATTTTCGATCGAACGAGCGGCTACCCCAAATGTCCCTAGGCAACCCGAACGAAGCGTCTGCCCTAGCATGGCCCAAACCGATGGGGTGATGTTGTGTCTTATGGCACCGATAGTAAGTAAAGTTTGGGCATCGCATGAAAAAAGAATAACCCCGGCACAGCGAAAGCGGTAAGCTAACAGGACCAAACAGGCAATTCCAACTCGGGAATCCGGGACCGCGTGAAGGTTGAGATTGTGTGATTTGAGAACAGTTTTTCGATTTGGAGTACTATTTTTGCGATTTTTCTACAGATAAACACAAAATAACTCGGTAGCGGATGGGTTGCACACCCCTTGTACTCACGGCCCCCGGGATCAGCCCGAGCTTCCGGTCGCTGCAGCAAAACACTGAGGCACTAACGGTGGCTATGGGTTGGCTAGCAACACTTTCGGGGCTTCCGGTTCGATTGCAGAGACAGGCGGCCGACCGAGCCAATCCGAGATTTGCATACCCGATTTATCTGTCATCTCTTCATCCGGTTTTACGATTAGCTTCAGCCCCCTTCGTCGTCCGTGTGAGCTTCTATCTGCGGCGCTTAGACGTGCCTCTGGCGAATCTGGCCTTTCGCAATCGAGGTGCCTTCTTTGGCATCGTAAGAAATTCGCAACAAACACCGCGCCGACCGCGGAACGGCTGTTTGACAAATACTAATGCCATCTCGGGGAGCGCGGTCGGCGCAATCGAAATCTAACGAGACGTCGCCACGGCATCCGCAGTTGGTGGCACCGGCATCGGTTGCATGTGGGATTCGAAATATGGAAATATGGTCCCATAAAGTAGAGCAGGCAGGAAGGCCATCGATGCAAATCGGTAGACGCGGGGACAAAAAACACGTCGCACTTTCCGTAGCTCAGTGCTGCAGTGCGGTTTGCATTTCGATGCAGAATCATGTGCATGTGTTTCGAGGATGACAGTCGTTCTTCGGGTCGAAAGCTGCCTCCGGAAGCTGCATTATGCAAGGCAATAATTAAGCCACATGCTGCAGATATAGCATGTCGCCGTTCAATCTATTAAAACACAATCTGTACGGTTGGTTAAAAAATATAGGGATTCTCTATCCATAAGAAAGCTCTCCATTCGCCTAAAAGCAGGGACAAGATTAAGAAGAGGTAGTATTTTAACTTTTACGTTCAATATTCTTTTAGTTTCCGAATGTTTCGATTTTAATATTCTGTTTTTAGTACGCACTTTAGATTTTAGTTCAACATAAAGTTGGTGAATTATTTGAGGAAATGCACTAAGGCGTATACCGAAAAGCTCTTCCAGAACCTCATCTATCGCGACACATCAATCTCCCTTTAGATTTTAGTTCAACATAAAGTTGGTGAATTATTTGAGGAAATGCACTAAGGCGTATACCGAAAAGCTCTTCCAGAACCTCATCTATCGCGACACATCAATCTCCCTAACCCTAACGGGGGAAAACTGGCCAATGTTTTTTCATTACAGTATTGAAAAGGACACTTTTATGATTCACTTAAAGTTATACGATTACACTTCATCGTAAGTCGTGAAGGAAAACGTAAACTAAGCACGGAAACACGTCACGCTGATCTCGTAAATTATCGCAAAGTGCACACCATCAACACCCCGGCGCATGATGTGCTCGCATTTTCCAGTTTCTTACGAAACAATTCATGTTTTTTTTCCTACTTTACAATCTCCTCAAACGGCATCAACAAGCGAATCAAACCCCAAAAAAAAACCTCCACGGGCCATCAAAGGGCCACGTTCGATCAATCCGGCACTGGCGTGGCATGTATTGGGCTAATCAATCTCACCAATAATTGTTCGCGCGGGCCGTACAACAAATTTACGACATCGCAGACCGTAAACTTAGGTACCCGCGTCCTTAAAATCAAGATTCGGGTGCTCTGGCCCCCGTGAATCACGGTCGCAGTGGATGCCGAGACGAATAATCTTCTCGCTAGCATTAGCGCCGATAAAAATCGGTCCACTTTCCGGAGCGTCGGAAGGAAAACCGGGCGCCGCTTTTAAAATTTATTGTCACCTTTTGGCGCAGCGTACGGGCACGTAAATAAAGATAGGTCACCGTCGCCGTGAAGCGATTTTTCCGTTAAGAGGCGGTAATCTGATCGAGAAAATAATCATAATAAAGCAGAGAGGAAAAGATCGGGAAAAGTGGCGAACGGAAGCTATGCGCGCGTCACCCGACCGGACTTTGATTTAATGCACCTTTTTTCACCATCGCACCCACTAGGCCGTGGATTCGAAACGCGGATTATGGCGGAGTTGCGAAAACACACTCCAGAGTACAAAAAAACGTACGAAACTTCGAAAACGATTACAGTTCCGCGCTTCATTCGCGTTCCTGCTTTAAAAGGCCCCGCGCCAGAAGTGCAGCTGCGGTTCGAGTGCACCGGAAATGCGCGATGAAACCTGCAGAAACCCCACAGAAAAATCCATTCGATCCGCGCGAAGATAAATTCTCTTAAAAAGCACGATTTATCATTTGCTTTCGGCTCAAAGAGGACAGAGGACGTTTGCAAAATCCGGTGTTAAATAGACATTCGCGGAATGGGACGGCCCGAGCCGAACGGAATGGTACCGAATGCCAGCCGAAAACCAATCATTTGCTGTCAGCCCACATTTCCCTGTTTGAACGGCGTTCGGAGAAACGAACAAATTAGAAAGCACCACCGAAAGAAACTAATTTTTATGCTCGATGCGCTCCGGTGTGTCGCATTCATTCATTCGAGAGTACCCTCCTTTATGCTTCCGAAAGGATAAAGTTCAACAAAAACCACATCAAACAACGGCGACAGGAAACCGAAATGTCCCGGAATGTCCCTGCTGGATCCGGGGTATCCTGGAAATGTCCTGTTCCCTGGATGGAGAAATTATTGGGAGCTCACAAAACGAAAAGGCAGCCATCATAAATTTAATTAAAAACTATAAGACACTGGGGCACCGGAACCAGAACAGAACGTTTGCCATGAGCCAAGAGCAAGGCATAATTAAATATACCTAGAAAACCCCGAAGGACCCGATTATTGGACTTTCGATTCGAGCAGCCGTATGGCTGTGTTCTGTGCCGGGTGCGATAATAAATCCTTCAGCGCGCGGCAAAGGATTGTGTCCGCGGCGAAAGGCACTGTGTTTAAGACACCGGCTATCCGCAATTCCATTGTTTGGGCTTTCCCGGACTCGGGTCGGTGCACATCGCGGAAGCCGACGGTGTCCTGTCGGGATGTTCCGCACGATGTGAATGGGTTGTTTCGTTTGATTTATGGGAACAGCGCGTTTGTTGTGTGCCCGCTTGCGGAACCGTGCTTCAATCGTCAAATAGCCAAGGTGGGTCTAGCTCAACACAATGGAAAAGGAAAATTAGAATTAATTAGGCAAAGGACACCGCCATCTAGTTTTAAAATTGAACCAAGCTTAAGAAAGATTGCTTTTTGATCTGGATCCAAAAGCAGATTTTTCCCATATTTAACGGAAGGAAGGAAGGAAGATACGCTGAGTTTGCTAGTGGACGATAGATGACTATACTAACTTTACTTTCTTGGCACTCAATTTCCACATTCATCATTACCTTTCTTCGGGGAAAACATTTTAGCACAATCCGTTGGGCGGCACCACAAACATCTTCATTCGGAACTGCCCATCTCCATTATCACCATCGGTATGGTCTTCGTTATGGTCAACGCCATCACCACCATCACTGAGCGGCGGGTTTTGTGAGGTGTTCATTATCGATTCCGGGTTTGAGCCTCTGGCAACGTGCACTCGCGGGAGGGGGCCAAGACTTCCGGGTTTTGTTTCCGTTTCCCCAAAAAATCCCGGAAGCTTCCCGGGGGCTAGCAGAAAGGGCCTTGCAATTGGCAGACCGTAAAAGTGGGCGAATGGTTCATTCCCCTTTTTGGGCTCGTAAACTGACCCATCCTCTGAAATTGGTGGTGGGGAGGTCAATTTTATGCCGCCTTTGTTGCGGGCCACTAAAATACTGCTCCCCGAGTGACCAATTTGGAGCTGGTGGCCAGCATGGGAATGCGGCCGTCAGGATGGAGCGTTACGCTTCGTAGGGTACGGTCACTCATTTGTAGCCTGTTTCTTCGCCTCATTTTATTTACTTTCGCGCTGCCGGGTGTTTTGTCTTATTGTCCCTAATATCGACACAATAACCCACCGTTAGCCGTCCGGTTTCCGCCCAAAGATCTTTCGGGCCGGGATCTTCCGGCTTTTCCCCGAAGGGGAGTCCCCAAAGTCGATCGACCCGAAATGGGCAGTAAAACATTTCGGTTTCGGTGGTTTGGATTTGCTTTCTGGTGCCTTCGGTGACGCGTTCCTCGCCGCTTCGTTATCCCAAGGAAAGGTGCAAAGGCCGTAAAAACGAGCGACCGTAAGGTCGATCACTTCGTCGGTTGGAAAGATTTCCCGGACCCGGAGTGAGCAAAGAGGAAATGTATCCTTTGGTTTATCTAACGGAAAAATAAAGTCAAATAAAGTGGTGCTAGGGCATGTTGAGAAGCAACAGGAAGCTCTTTCCTAGCCGTTTTTGGTCCTCCTTTGGTTGCCCCTTCGAAGTGACGTTGAGTCCAAATAACAATAAGTCAATAAGTCACTCGGCCGTCTGCAGTAAAAGTTATAGTTTTATCAAGCAATGAATTATAATCAGCTACAAAAACGATTACATTAAAACTGGAGAAACTATTTCAAAGAACAAAATCAATATTAATGTATCAATTGCAGTCTCCAAACTGAAATACAATTCTGAAACTGATGTTCAAAAGTCTTTCCAAAAAACGGACAACATTAAAGGTGAATTGCTACAAAAATCCAAATCTCATTCAATCTACAACTGGACCAAGCCTTCCGAGACTAATGATCCCTTTCGCTTATTAGCCTCCGCGAATCTCTGGCCGCCGGCTTAGAATCATACTTAACCCGCCCAACCCGGTCGAAATGCTGGCAATGATTGTAGACTTCGCAAAAAAAAGCACAAAACCTCGTCTGGATCGTCCTTTGTCGCGATGGATGCGAAAGCGATCGTCCGGGCTGACGGCAAACGGACTGCATCACCAGCAGTTGGAGACGGAGCTTTGTTGCATTGTTAATGAAACCTCATTGTCGAGTGCCGCATGGCCAGATTTGCATGGCCAAAGCGAGCCCGTTCCCCTTGGACGCTCAATTCCTCGATTGCGCTGTGTAGAAGCTTTGATTTTAATTTAGCTCACAATGAACGTGCTTCGACGACCCTCCTGAGGTTCGCCCGGTGGTACCTTGTGTAAATAGAAATGAATGAAACCGTCGGCGAATTGAGATGCCAGAACCGTTGCTTACATTCTTGCCCAATATTCGAATGGATTCTGTTCGTTGGACTTATTGTTCCTATTCTCTTGAACAGATGCTGCTGTTTATGTACTGTAAATCGCACACCATATCCCAATTGCTGCAAAACTATCTATCATCTTTAAAATGGATTGAATCTGAAGACTATAAGCCGATTTCTTCTAACATTCGTTTCTTACACCGCCGCTTAACGGGCGTTTGAAACTACACGTGAAATATTTCATGAAATGTTTCACTTCATCGAAACGGGCCAAATCAACTGTGAACCGGTTCAACGCAAAACGCACACAACTTGCTCAGTGCAGTTGCATGCAATCTATTGAGAAATTTTGTTTCAAATTCTTTGTGTGTTTTGTATTAAATAAGTGTTTTAACTTATTTGAAAATATCTCGTTTGCTACAATTAAGTAATAGAGCAAATATGTGAAATTAACAATACAAAGAGACTCAAGGTGCCGAACGGAGCGGTATGTTAGTTTTAAGTCGTAGAAATACTTTTCTCAACCATTTTCTCCGATTTCTGTGGTCTTAGGAATCACGTAATTTCACAGAGTTCCAGTAGAGTGCCCTATAGTAGTCGTTTCTCGTGTCCTGGTTCGAATCAGTTCAGCCGAAAACAAAACGAGTTCATCCGTATTTTGCACATTTATTCGTCACATGTTTTTACACATCACTCACTGGCTTACCGGTTCGCCGGACAACATTTAGCGTATTTACATCCGAGCCCGATCAATTCGGCCTCATTTGATTAGTACTAAAAATCAAAATCAAGAGAGAACCGAGCATGGAACAACCATCTTTCGCCTCATATGTACAGGATTCCCGTTTTTTCCCACCGGGTGACGACGGCGCGATGAGGCCGGGAACACAAAAACACAAACACAAAATTACAACCTATCACAAAGTGATCCCATCCCGACCCCGGGGTACAGGGGGCGCTATCCTTTGGCCACGCGAACGCCTCCGGCCGTTGCCGCTCCGACCCCCGTCGAGGGCCCTCCTACTGCACCGCGTACATATCATTTGCGTGATAACCGTGCGCGGGTCCGTAATTGGCCACATTAAACAGCCGCTGGTAGCCACCGTCCATCTGGTCCGGTCCGACGGGGAGCACCGACATCATGAGATCGCTGAAAGAGAGTGAAACCGAGAAGGACACGCGGTGAGAAGTGCGAAACGCCACCTGAGAGTGAGAAAGATTGAGCCCCCGGGTCGCCAAGTCAAAAACAAAACCGCCCCATCAAATGAAGGATTGTGCTCTCTGGAAGTTCATTGATCGGGCGGGTCGGCCTGATCACCCATCATCCGGTCGATCCGGATGGCGGATAATTAGGATGAACCGCCAAACGCACTTTCGGGATGCACGGCACGGCCGCGGCTAAAAGGTACCACTTTGTGCGCTTTATTTCACGCCTAATGGCACGGCACGGTTGGACTGTGCCCTTTCGGCTTCGGGACGGTACCTCGGGACGTCAAACGAACGGAGGGCCTCCTAATTACTAGCGGCCGTTCTTCTTGGGAACGGGGCCCCAATTGCTCACGGTTCGTGCTCTCGTAGTGCCATATTTAAACTATGTCCTCCCTACCCTTAACTGGCCATCTTCGGCTACAAGTGCTTGTGATGCATAAAAAATAGTTTCGGGAATGTTTAAGTCTCTCAGGACCTTAGGCCCGAAGCTCGAACAGCATCCTCTGAACCCAGCCCGTGGGCTAATGAGCACAGAGAAACATTTGCCTTTCGGTGCCCATTACTCATCGCCCGAGACAGCACCCGACTGGTCCCTTGCGCAACAGATCCCGCGCAGGGGCTTTAAGGACCTTTCAGAAACCGTTAGCAGAGTTAGCGCTTGGAATACATTAACTCTCCGGTCCGCAAGGGACCGGAGTGGTAGGCGAGCGAAAACATGTGTTCCGGTGGGCTGCTGGGCTTGGCCTCTGGCAGGCTAGTCCAAGCGTTACATCAAACATGTGGCGGACTGGACAACCAGCAGGCTCCCGGACGACGGATTTCCACCGAAATGTGGACCCAGACTGGACACTTACGGTCGGCCGCTCTGCGGTGTCCGGTCGCGCTGCCGACGGTTCTTGAACCAGTTCGACACTTGGGTGAGCGTGAGGCCCGTCTTCTTCGCCAGCGTCTTCTTCTCGTCCGGCGTCGGGTAGCGGTTCCGGGTGTAGCAGTCCTTGAGCGCGTTGCGGCTCTTCTCCTTGAAACAGTACACCGTCTCCTCGCCGTCCCAGATCGTCTTCGGCAGCGGGTACTTCTTGCGCAACCGATACTTGTCGACCGCGCCGAGCGGCCGGCCGCGCACCTTTTCCGCCTCGCGGTAGTGCGCCTTGAACCAGAGCGTCTGCAGGTCCGGGTGGTACTTGGGCGAGAAGAAGTGCGACTCAAGCACCGCGTACAGCTCATGGTAGAGCCCCCGGTGGTACGCGACCAGGGCCCGGGCCCGCAGCAGGCTCTCGTTGCCACTGATCAGATCGCTCGGCGACAGGCTCCACAGGAAGGTGGCCAGCTTCTCCAGGTCACCCTCCTGCTGCAGTGCCTCGCACATACACTGGATCTGGTCCGGGCTGAAGCTGAAACACTTGCGCTCCATGTCGGTCAGCGGGCCGCCGACGTGCGCGGGGACGTGTGAGCTGAGCTGAGGCACTGCTGCTACGGCGGCCGATACCGAGGCCGGAGGTTGCACCGGCGGTTGAAGCGATTGCAGGTAGGAGCTGTTGTTGTTGTCACGCGCCATCAACACGGTCCCGGTAGCGCACACCGGAACGCCGGAACCCGGCGCCGCCGAGAGCATTCCACCGCCGGTGCCACTGTGGACGGAAGTGGCACTACTGTTGGTGCTACTACCGCTACTAACCAGTCCACCGTTGACTTCACTGATGGGTTTATCTGCAATGAAGTATCGTGGAATCGGATTATGGTGGGTCTCTTCTTCCAGGAGAGTCGAGGTACGGGACGGAACTCACTCGCATAGTAGATAACGTCCGTCTGGCCCGGGTGTCCCGACTTCAGCGGGTGATACTGGCTGGGCTCGTGGTACTTCCGCTCCTGCTGCTGGTGCTGGTGCGGCTGATGGTGGTACTCTTTGTCGCTGAACTCTTGCAGCTTGTCCGAGAAGAACAGTGTCTTGATGGAGCTGGGATTCTCGCGGTACACTGCGAACGATGGGAAGATGTGAATAAGAGCCCTGGTTCGCGCAAGACAGCCACCTCTTGGGAGCTTTCCTATGCCCCGTAATTCCCCGAGTTAAGTTGTGGACACTAATGTGCCTAAAAAGTGATGCAAGTGCCTTCTTCTTTTTTTGCCCTCCACCGTCACCGACGGCTTCGATGGTGAATACCTTAAAACAATGACGCCTGGTGACCAATTTTTAGCATCGCTCTTGTGATGTACAGGATCAGTCAGCTAATTTCTAAGCACAAGGCGTAAATCGTGATCGTGGACTTACTTTTTAAATAAAGACCTCGTCACACGAGCGATACGAAGCGGTCCAGGGAACTGTGTCAGATTTCATTTCTTATTAATTACGCCATGGGCAACGTGAGTCGTCGTCGCACGGAGTCCACGAGACAGAAATTAAGTAGCACCATTCTAATGGCCAACAGTAAAAGTCCACCGAAGCGGGCGATTTCTCCAGCCCAGCCGGCCAGGCGGCACCAGGCGGACTCACATTTCAACGCCGGAAGCCATCGTCAACCCCACACGCGCCTGGCGGAAGTCTCAATGCCGTTGGTCACGATTGCGCTTTGCTTGTTTGTTTTTATTTGCTTTCTTCTGCCGTAACACGCGGTCCGCGTTCTCGGTTGCGGTCGCGAGCGGCCAGCATCTTCGAGCGAGAGAACATTGTTACGCCGCTGGCCCCCACTGCCTGCCTGCCTCCGCGAACAATAACGGCAACGGTAGCAGAAAGCGAAACATAAACGAAATTATGTTGTATGTTTTTTTGTTTGCAACTTTGCACGCTGCTCCGCGCTGTGGTGTGGTTTTGCGTGGATGACTGTGGCTAGTTTATTGGCAGATCGAACCGCTCGAGAGCCCGGGAATCTCGGCACCCTCACGGATGAGCAACATCGGAGCATCGCATTTCAAAGTCGGCGGGCTCATTAGAAAACTAAATTTGTCCCGTTCACCGGACTACAAGGGCCGATCGATGCATCGACGCAGCATAACGAGGAGCATACTGTTGACAAGGCGGACCGATCATCTGTCATCGTCCCCGTCGCGGTCTTCGCGCTGAGCACAAATGAAATCACAAACGCAACAATCCGTGACCCGCCGGGGTTTCGGTGGGGCGCAACAGTTTCCCGAAACTGCTTCGTCGGTGACTGTGGCCGGGTGTAAACAGATTCACACTTTAGTTTGTTTCGTTTGGAACTTTATGGAAAATCAAATAAATAATTATGATCATGAAAGATCGGCGAAAAGGCAATTGAAAATTTAAAAAAACAAACGGGGATCTGATCGACAGATTGACCGATGACAAACAAGGCCAATGAATAGTGAGGAACCACAATCACGACAAGAAGAAGAATGAAACCCAAACAATTAGTTGAATTGCGTAGGAAACATAAGACAAATGCAAACGAAAACCACAAACATCTGACAATCAAAAGGACAGTTCGATAAAATAACTTAAGACAATCTGTTTTATAGTCCGCCCAGCAAAACAAACCCCAAAGCACAAAAAGACGCATTAACTAACTGTTCCGCCGCGCCAGATACTGACCACTTTGGTTCATGTAGATTGGCTGACCGTGGCCGAAGCTTCCGACACCATCCGATCCACCGGAGCTGGAGTCCAGGTCGGCCAACGGCGACAGTCCGGAGGTATCCATTGTAAGTCTGCAATGCGTTGCCGTAATCTTAACCGTTATTGTGACACAACAATGTTTGAACACTTCGAACACAGCTGAATCAAATCAAGCTCATTGTATCACACTGACACACGCACGGAAGGATCGCTCGACACTCGCTTCCGCTTCGATTTCCTTCGATTGGCTTATCACACTTTTTCCACTAATTATTGTTGAACTAATTGTTTCACTGATTCATGATTATGTAAATCTCTTTCTTCTCGTCTAATGACTCGAATCGGTACGACCGGCTCACGAACAGTGCGCGTCCGAACCGCTCCGATCGAAGGAAAATTGCACACTGAGAACCGCACGCCCGAAAGCCGACTCCGGTCTTAGAAGGACTGCCTTCATTCATAAACCTGCGATCCGCCCGTGCCCGGGACGGGGCCGCGGGGATTGGCCAGGCCACGCCAGGCTAGCCGCCAGTCTGCCGTTCCGTTTCTTCTCCTCTTTTTTGCAAACCCTTCGCGTCCCGCTTTGTCACCCAAGTGTCGGCCGTGAGGGGAATTTTTTACGACTTCGTTTCGTTTCCTTTTTTCCCTTTTCATCATCTCGGCTCGGCGCGGCGCGGGATCAGCTTACAGCGTTTTTAGGGTTCCTCAGCATAAATGATGTTGATCGTGCGTGCGTCGCGAACGAAAGGGAGAGTTGCTGGGAACCGAACGAGCCAGCACGGGACAGCCTATGGTGCGAAAATGCTCAAACGGAGCTTTGCGGTGTTCGAACGAACTGAACAAAGCATATCGAAATGAATAAAAAGGCCAAATTGTTTGCCTTATGCTTCGTCGCCTCGTTGCGCTATGCTTTCCGGCACCACGTTTCGGAACCACCCTGTGAGCCGTTGCTAACCGTTTTCACACCTCTGCCGAGAGCATCAGGCGCAGGCTCCGTCCGGTATGGCGACAGGAAAAGGACAGACGATAGGGCGACCCTAGGAGAATGGCTGCTCAAGCTCCGCCCACAGAGAAAGGATTTATGCTGCCGGAATTGTCCCTCAATTTCCACCGTTTGGCGACCGGTGCGGACAAGCAACGCTAAATGTTTGCAATTTTCCGCTTTTATGCGACCTTTTGGGCACTCGAACGCCCGGGAAGATGGCTACCGGGCGTTGGCGAGCCAGAGGCCACTGAACAGCTGTGCCCTCGGAAAAGGATCGATGGACCCCAATGCGAGACACGCCCAGGCCCAGAGGGTGATTAATTTAATAATGGTAATTCGGAATTCTTATAATTTGTAATCGTTGGCGTATGGTAATGATACGGAAACAAATGCCTCCGGGGAAACGGATGGCCAGGTGGCTCCTGCAGAGAGTTTCGTTGTTCGTGCCATAGATTCCTTGCTAGGTCCAAATTCCAATCTCATGATTAAACAATTAAACTCAGCTTAATTCTATTTCTTCCACCACGCGGAGCCATCGGAACCATTTTATTGGCTTTAAAGCCGTCGTATTGTATGATTAGATTGAACTAATGAAATGTAATACATACGGCCTCGTCGGTTCCTTAGAAACAATAAATGGTGTGGAAACCGTTGAAAACGTGGCGATAAAGAACTTTTCTTAGAAGATTTCAACAATCGCTCTGACGACTTAACGGTTGAAACATAAATGGCGCAAAGACCGTCGGAATAAATAAACACTGTTTCTCTTGCTTTTCCAACAAAAAAAATGTGTTTAAATTGCTATTTGTTGAGTTTAAAGAATGATTAACGTTGCTGTCGTCTAGTGTCGACTGTCGTTAAATGTTAAATTTAACCCAAGGCTTTATTTTTCCGTAGTCTTTATGTAAGAGAACAAACTTTTTCTTCTACTGCGACATTCGGCTGTATGAGAAGCAAAATAAAATAATAAACGAACGTAAAGGACATATAAATCAAAAAGAAACTAACACAAACATTCGAAACTAAGATTTGTTGGGCTCAATTAAATATTTCGTAGTGTCCTTCATTTTGTAGCCGACTGTGGTTGGCAAACTACCCAACTGATAGCTTCTTTATGATCATGGCAACCATCCAATTCGTTAGTCGCTCGCACCTTCACAACCAACCAAGCAAACACTGCTCAGTCTACAGTCAGAAACTGGTGAGTGCGGAACTGCACTCATCTTCAACTGAATCATCTGTTGAAGGTGTTGAAGCTGTCGCCGCCTCTCGCTCTCCCGCAAGATGGCCTCGAAAGTTCCGAAAATACTGTTTAAAAATGGAGCCTCCATCCCGACGGTTGGTCTAGGAACATGGAACGTAAGTTACGCCGTATTCGAGATTAGTGATCGCACACCAAACCATATTAACCGGCGCCGTTGTGGTTGTAGTCACCACCGGGGCAGGTGGCACAGGCAGTCCGAGATGCCATCGACGTCGGCTACCGGCACATCGATTGTGCGCACGTCTACGAGAACGAACACGAAGTGGGCGAAGGGATTGCTGCCAAAATCGGCCAGAATCGCGTCAAACGGTAGGTACTGCCCGTGGTGGCCAAGCGGACAAGCGCCTCCCGTGATACGGCTCTAATTTTAGTGAAGATCTGTTTGTGACGAGCAAACTGTGGAACACGTACCATCGGCCGGACCTGGTGCACGGAGCGCTACAGGTGACGCTGCGCAACCTGGGACTCAAGTATCTGGATCTGTACCTAATCCACTGGCCGCAAGCCTACCAGGAAGGTGACGTACTGTTCCCCCTGCGGCCTGATGGTAAGCGGGTTCACTTTTCCGATGCCGACTACGTCGACACCTGGCCGGCGATGGAGAAGCTCGTCGAGCGTGGGCTCGTCCGCAACATTGGGCTATCGAACTTCAACACCAAACAAGTGCAGCGCATCCTGAACGTGGCGCGGCTCGCACCGGTCACGAACCAAATCGAATGCCACCCGTTTCTTCACCAGTCGGCACTGACGGCGTACTGCCGGCAGCAAGGCATCACCATCACGGCCTACAGTCCGCTCGGTTCACCGGCTCGGCCGTGGGTGAAAGACGACGATCCGGTGCTGATGGACGATCCGGTCGTTCAGAGGGTGGCCAAGAAGCACTCCAAGACGGCCGCCCAGATTCTGATCCGCTACCAGGTGCAGCTCGGACACGTCGTCATTCCGAAGTCGGTCAGCAAGCAGCGCATCGCCGCAAATATGGACATCTTCCGCTTCGAGCTGGACGATGACGACATGAAGAAACTTGGTGCTCTCGAGCGGAACGGCCGTATCTGTCCGGAATCGTTCAGCTTCGGCCATCCCCACCACCCGTTCGAGGAAGAGTTCCGTAAGGCTCGCCGCTGAGACCTCGCGTGAACATTCGAAATCGTAATTTGTTAGGCAGCGTGTCAGCGGTTGAATCCAATAAATTGCGCGCTCGGCACAACTCCCCCCGGGGCCGAAAAATGCCAGCGGGCCAGAGGACTGTAACTGTCTGTCTCACAAACTCATTTGCTGTCGACGAGTAACGGCAATGGCTTCGCAACGACTTCGACGACTCATATTTCGCCAATGATTTATTTCACGATGGCCCCACACTCTGCAATCTCCGGTCACAGCATCACCAACACCAGTGCTGTCGAACGCACTGTGTCCAGTCTTGCGCAGTAGAGGTCTGCATTGCTGGAGTCCTTTCGGTTCCCCTGTTGGCTAGATTCGCTGGGTGTGGCCTAACAAAGCGCCATTGATCCGACGAGAGCCCTTGGAGACACAAAAAGGGGCCCGGCAGATCTCACGGACCTTCATGGTTTGAAGGAAACGGAACACCGGACACCACCGCCACCGGCGCTGCTCATTATTTGGGGGGGAACATAACGGCCCAATCGCAGTTTGGGCTCCCGAAAGTACGGAACGCGGCAGAATTGGCTCAAAACGCACACAGTTCTTCTACTCCGCAGCAGTACGGTCAGCGTCAGCGTTTGCCAGGCAGGCAGTCTGGCCTCGATCCGGGCCCCGATTGAGTTCATATTGCGCAACGGAAGCGTGTGGGCAATGGGCATGTGTCCCATAAAACTCCCGTTATCCTGCCTGCGCTGATAACGCAAAAGGGTGACCAGGTTTTACGACTATGTGCCGGGGTCCGGAAAAGCGACAGCTCACCGAAAACTCCACCGGACAACCGGACACCGTCGGTGCGTGCGGGACCTGGAGAGTCTCATATTTTTGCGTAGTTGGCGCATGGAGCGCCCATCAAAGTTTGGTCCGAGCGATTACGTTCGGAACCGAGGAAGCCGTTGCCGTCTGGGGCGTCTTATCTCACGAGTCGAATAACGACTGTTTCCAGTTAGTACCCTAGTAGTGGCCTATTAATAGCCTGTGGCCAGTGGCCTCTAGCTATCTGTGACACTTTCAAGTCCAGTGTCTAGGATCGTCGTTGGCCCGTCAGATTGTTTTGAGAACCTACAATGGTGGACCCGATTCCACCGGGATGGTCTAGGAAAAACCGACGATTCTAGCCGGCTGGTGCCTGCGAGGTTAAAGACCCAACCCGAAGGACAGGCGGGGCGCAGAAACAGTGCCATTCTTGGATCCTGTGGGAGTTGCGGTCGAATCGCAATTATGAAACTCGCGTGGCAACGGCGAAGACGAAACAACGCGACCGTATCCGATGTCCGCCGCCGGGACCAGAGATCTCAATCGTGGGACCGAGCGCGTCCGAGTGCAGGGAATGCAGAAAACCTGGAGCAAAGCAACGGGAAGCATTGTTTATGTTATGTGCCGTCGCCATCCGTGTCCGTCCAGGGTGTTTGTCTACACAGATTGACACTGTACACGCCACGCCACGATTTCGCTGACGGAGACCGATTTGTCCGAAGGCCGGCGAAGTCTTGGAGGAATGGAATTCAACACGTTATGACGCGATTCTCGCGTG
This sequence comes from Anopheles cruzii, assembly GCF_943734635.1. Lineage (NCBI taxonomy): Eukaryota > Metazoa > Arthropoda > Insecta > Diptera > Culicidae > Anopheles > Anopheles cruzii. The sequence continues at coordinate 16,269,514 of NC_069144.1, read as the reverse complement.
AACTTCAATTGCCAGAACCATCCATCTCTCCGCTGGAGGAAGTAATAAAGTTGTTGGAGGAACTTCTGGTAGATGATACTGGGCGAAGCACATCCTCTGTACCCTGGTGGCTTGTTGTAGTGTACATATTTTAATAGTTAGAATCTAAACTGGTAAATACCGTAACCCAAAATGGTAGACCACCAGCTCTATGCCTCCGTTGTTGTTCTAGTCTAGTCGTAGTTTAGGCCAGGCGCACGATTTATGGCGTATCGCGGATGAAAAGTATCGCCTTTCACGGACCCAAGTCAAGTGGCGCTACGTTCGCTTCCAGCGGCCGACACCGTAGAGGTGTTAGATTCCCAGTGTGGCGCACGGATACGATTTATGGCGCTTACTTTACCATTTTCCCAAAAATGTACATAGCCTCAGCCTGCGCCGTTGGCCGTTCCCGCCGTTCATTAAACGCTTGGCCCTAACCTCAACCGTAACACCCGTTTTGGCTGCCGCCGTCGCAAGTACGCAAGGGGTACTCGAAGGGGTTCCGAACAGAGGGGGATGACAAAAAAAAAACATGCGGTCCATTACGGTACGGTGCGCGGTTCAAAACATGAAAACGGACGCTCGGCCCTGGCCGCAAGTTGGTAGGCTCGTTCGTGATTTATTGCTCGATCCAATTAATCATAAGCCAACCCGTGGCGGTGGGACCCAGGCTACGGACCAATTAGTGGTAAAAAGCACACTTCACGCTCCGTAATGAGCCAAACACTGTTCGTGTGGGGCAAGGTGTTAAGGTCCTTGCGATCGTTTTATGTAAACTGTTGTCTTTCTTTAGTCTTTTTTTATGGGAGTTTCTAAGAAAAAACAAATACGATCTCACGAGGCAGCGAGACAGCCTGGCATGGGACACGTGGTGCGGTAGAATCCTTGAACGTCCTTACGGATCTTGCACGGCTTGCGTATTGTATTCGATCATCTCCCACGACACGATCCGACACCACACAACACTAGAAACAACACTCCCAAAACCTGAAGGCAAGGATAAACAGTAAGGACGAACCAACTCACGGCAGGAGTCGGCCCGGCCCAGCGTGCGCTCTCCGGGTTGCGTTGCGCACTTTTGCGCAGTGCAACATTACAACATTATTCGCTTGGTAAAACCCTCGCGAAGGACGACCACGAAACACCGAAAAGATCAACTGACAGCGCTACGGGACGCGCCTCATAGCTCGATGAATCGAGCTCGAGTGGGGTCCTGCTGCCAATCGGTGGCAAATATGCTTGTTTCGGCACAATTAACCATAATCCCCGTGGGCTGTGAGGACATGCCCTGGGGGGTGAAAGTGCACCGTAATCCGCAAATTATGCGATCATCGCTACCCATCACCTGCTGCGAACCGAACCGGGAAAAGAGGCCAGAGGCCTATGGGCAACAATGGACCAACGACAACAAATGGGACCACCGAACAATAATGTGTGATGCACCGTGTGAGAAATCCTGACCCGAGTGCGGGAGTGCCAACATTGCCGAACAGTCGAACGCACAGGATGCCGAAAGAAAGGACAATTCAGTTCACATTTACGCCTGTCGGTCCGTCCGAACCGACATTTGTCAAATATTTGATTTGCATTCAGCTCGCTGCCGATTGAGGCACGACAAAAGGCAATCGATCGATCGAGGTCCTGGCGTTCGGCCTAAAGTAAATGTTTTGGGTTGCCTCGAATCACGTCACGCACAACAATGCTTCCATTGCGTCCGGTGTCCTTTAAACGATGTTTTGTGTTTTTTCCTACTATTTCCTTTCCTCGGCTTCTACCCGCCCAAAATAAGACATCACGGATCCTTCACGTCAAGCATCGCTTTTTATCCTTCTGTGTGTATGTGTGTGTGTGCAACCTTTCCCTGGGCAGGCTGTTGGCATCCGGGACATTCCCTTAAAAGCATCAACCCCGGCGAGATGTACCACTTGAAGGACCGCAGCCTCGGGACCTTTAAGGGATTAAAGGCAGCGACTGGCAGATTAACATTCTTCCCGGGGTCTGCTCTAGTTTTGCCTCAATCTTCAAGACACCAAACCTAAAGGCTCTGACCGGGCCGTTCCGGGCAATATTTTGCCACTGACCCATAAACAAGGCAGACCCGTGTCCTGCTCTACTCGCCCGCCCGACGCTCTGTTCCTTTTCCCTGGAAACGGCTTAAGACCGCGCGAGGTTCCTGTTTCGGGTTGGGCCGAATATATCTGCGAATAGATAAAGTGGTACTTCCCGGTCGAGAGCTAGACCAGGATCATGATCCTTATCACTAGGCGATGTGCAAACATTCACGCTGTTCCGAAAGGTGCGAACACTATCGGCCCAATCGGGCCCACGATGCCTGCACCATTTCTGGAAGGACGCTAAGCCAACACACTCCGATCGGTAGTCCCGATTTAGCATTCAAACACCAACACCAACCGACGTCAACCGAGTGTGTAATCTGATTTCTGCCCAAAAAACAAATCCCAATCCTGACCCCATTAAACACTCCGATATTCCTGCCGTTCGCCCGGCCTAGTAGGGCCAATTTTTCAATCTCTCCTCGCTCGTTCGTTCCACCCCAGAGTCCCACGAGACGACCCGCCGGAGGGATAAGGATCCGCTTTCCCGGAAGCACGTCCCTTTTCTTTGTGTCCCCTCTGTGCGCGCGCCGTGGCCACTTGAATTTATCTATTAAACTAAGCAAATAATCACCTCTCGAGGGAGTTTAAATGTTGTCGGCGCCTCGACCGACTACCGCGTTGCCAGTTTGCCTGTGGTGAAGCCCCGTGTCGCTCGGCCTAACGCGGAACGGGTTTAACACATGTACCAAACTACCAATAATTGGCCATCCAATTAATTCAATTAACAACCTCGGACGGTGTCGACATAGACCGGACGGCTGGCAGCGCTTAATCCACCCAGACGTGTGCTCCGGACTCCCGTCTAGCGAGGATATCGTAGGATCCGCTGCGATCACCATGGATACCGCACCACACGGTGTGCCTTTGGCGGCCGTTACTAATGGCGAAGGAGTGAAAGCCAATTTCTGTGTTTCGATCGAACACAAACGCGCTCACGTGGCACACGCAGGTGAAACGGATGTAAGCAAACACCGTGCCAGGGATTGCTAGACCTATCGAGGGTGTTGTAAGTCCACCAGCCAACGTAAGCTTATTTGTAATGCTAATCAACCATCATCTTATTACTTTTCACAACATTACGTTAATTTAAAGTTTCGGTTGAAAACCATTTGCATGATTTCTCCTTTTTTAAATCATTTTCTGTATGGTCATTCATGCTAATTTTCGGTGACTTTAAAATTTCTTCTATTTTCTCCTTTTTCACTCTACATATACTCTATTTTCCTTCTATTTTTATTTTCCCGATTAAGTTTTAATATCAAATAAATCATTTATTTTGAAGCATTCAAACATTGATGTTATAAAAAGCCAAATTTGATGTTAGCCAAAGATTCATTTCAATTAATCTTACGAATCACAGAGCGGAATGAAAATGAAAAGGTAAATATAAAGATACCAAACCGATGCTGGATAAAGAGATCAACCGGTCGATGCTTAATGTTATGATCTAAATTTATTAAATTAGTAATAGGCCAATTAATGGTTTTTTAATCTGAAAGAAATGCAAAAGGGTATCGGAATCCAATGCACGAAAACTCCTTTATGAAATGCAGCTTCGTTTCGGAGAAAGTTATGTCCAACACTTTACAATTTTAAACGTTTACGTTTAATGTTCGTATCATTGTTGCGTTTAATGTTCGTATCACACTTCCGGCACTTTTCGATTGAATTAACTATTTTGTTTAAATATGTTGAATTTCAAACTGTTTACCAAACACCACAATATTTATGTGGTTTATTCCACACAACTTGACCAACATTTTTTCGAATTAAGAGCAGAATTCTAATCGTGTAGAGGAAGTGATTTTGTACTCTTCGCAGTGAGCCCCGTGAAGGTGTTGAGTGATTTTTGAAAAATGCACGTTACCCCCAGCAACCGCACAACGCCCCGCTGGGTGCTGGTTTCTTTGATGTTTACTTTGTCCCCCTTTTACGAGCCACAGCCGAGTGGTAGAGAACCGAGCGAGGCAGTTCTCAGCGTCACGCGGAACATTGGTCTCCCACGTGACGTGACACCGCCGCGGCCGCCGCCACCGACTCCGTTGACAGACGACCTGTTCCCGTAATCCGAGACCGGAACGACCGTTTGTGCACGTCTCGCTTTCCCAGCCCAACCCACCGCCAAGGCCATCGGAGGGACGCGGTGTTCAAATCATGGAATTGTTTAATTAAAATCGGATTCATCCATGGTGCTGGATTGCTCTTTTTAAGGACCCTCTCCATTTGCCAGCGCAGACACAGATGAAGTACCGGCGGCATTGCAAATAACATTATTAGAAAGCACAAAATGTGTCGTATCCAGGGGCCTCACTTTTCTAACGTTTAATGGGTCCTTTTAATTTGCTTCCTTCAATTATGTAACACCTTCTCGAGGTCACAACGCGCTAGATCGTTCCACCGCAACCAGCGCACCGTGATGGCGACACTGTGTGTGTGTTTGTGTGTCGGAAACGACCGTCAACTTCCACGAAATCGGCTCGGCACATTCTGCGCCCAGGTTTTTCCCGGTCCGTATGACTAGATTCAGCGCCAAGCGTGTGAAATGAGGTGTTAAATTACGGGCGAAATCCTCTTCAAAAGCGACAACAACAACGACGACTACAAACGGCTAGCGAACGGTGACGCAGGGACGCGCAAGGACGAATCAAATGACAACGAGGCAAAACCCCTCCGGGCTGCACGTCCTTCGGGGACGTGCACAGTCCTCTCGGTGGCGACAAATGGCGACCGGGGCCGGGCTTGTTTGACTCCAGGTTGTCCAGGTGAATGAAATGGCAGCAGAAAGGCGATTTGCTCTGAACCGTAGACCGGATGTGCTTCTTTTTCTATTCACGAAAAAACCGGCAAGTTTTGGTTGTAATTTTTTACTTTATTAGAATATGGCAAATGTTTTGCAATATGGGTGCAAAGCTGAAGAAAAAAGAAGGATCGAGCCATGCAGATACCAACGAGAATCGTAATCAGCAGCAATGCGTCGCCCGAGAACGGTTTCCAAAGGATGGTCGGCCGATCGAAGTCCGAAACGGAAAAATCTATCGTAGTCGAAAGTCTTGGCCGACGAAAAGGACAAGCTTGCTAATTCAAACATCAGACATCGCGTCTCACCCTGGGAAGATTGAAAACCCGAGTAGTTGCATCGATACGGAGTAGTAATTAAAGACTGATTCACCCGAAACTTAGCATCGGTTCGCCCAGTCCGTCGATGACCACAAGTGATCGGGTTGCAACGAACCAGTCAGTGTAACGTCTTTGGTTTGTAGCTTGTGGTCTCAAATCGCCACGGAGTCGAGGAACATAAACTCTGCAGGTAGGCTGAAGAGAAGGTTTTTCGCTGGGGCCTTTTCCAACCTCAAAATAAACTACATACACTTCCGATTTACGGAATCCTTGTTTGATCAGACTATGGAGAAATGTATGCTGAGCAGGAATCGCCATTTGAGGTAACACGATTTATAGATGGGCTTTGCGTCAAATAAATCTAAGCGGAATGCTGCAATCGATGGACGCTTGGAAGGGTTTCAAATATTACCTTAAGCTGTAAGTGTTTCACTTCGTCACTTTCAGCGGGCGCTATATGTTTATTTTCTTTTCTTTTAATTTAGTAGAATCTATGATTTTCTCTACATACATGAACAATGCTCCACTTGCCTGAAGCATAATAAAAATGAGCATTGCACTGCACTAAACATACTTTTTCTATTCCACGAACGTCACCGTTAAGCTTTCGTTTTCAGGCTACTTTGTTGAAATATGTCACCATAGCCTTTTAATGTTCGTAGCACCCGCGAACTCGAGTCCTTTTCGCAGACCAAAACATTCCGAAAGCTTCCAGTTCCAATCACAGCGAGTGACCAACTCGAAAGCTTTCAACACGTGAGTTACCCATCGCGAAACGAAGGTGCCGTCATTTGCAGAGGCGTGAGATCGGAAAATTTTTACCCATTCAAGGACTGGCTGTCGGACGGGCAAGGACCGTACTTCGGATCCGCGGACTAGTCCAATCCCGTAATCAGCTACTGTGCGGTTGTGCTGGCCAGCAAGTGTTGCAGGGGTTTCGGCTATGTCGAAGTGTGCACCGACACCTGTCGCTGCGGTCCATCGTGTACGTGATTGGTGAGCCGTATCAGCAGATTGAGCAGAAACGCAGAAAACCAACCAACCTGCTGAACACACAAACCCAAAAGAAATCAAAAGACTACCAGGGGCCCGAAAATGTTCTCTCGAAAGGAGTTGCCCTGCCTGGGGGCACTGTTTTTCGGTAAGCAAGACTCTAAACTGCGATTCGTGTGCGTGGACCAACTTTGTGTCTTATTTTATCCCGTTTTTAGCGACGTTGCTGCACCTGAGCAGTGCGCTGCAGCTCGAAGGACTCTCAACAAAGAAGCCACGCGTTACGAAATACACCATGAAGCCAACGTTCAGCTCGGTACGTATCTCGTTCGGTGGTCTAGCTAAGAAAGGAAAATTAAGGAAAAACGACTTCTGTCGCCGAAACTGGACCACCTTTCGTCCACGTAATGATTGCAATCCATGCGACCATCGTGCGCTGGGAAATGGTTCGTCGCGACGAACGATATCGATTTTCATCGCCTTTCCGTGTAACCAGACACACACACGCAGCCTTTACACGGCCAGTAGGAAAAGCTTTCCGAGCTGAGCGCCGAACGGCACTCAAAGTGTTCGTGCCACTCATTTTCCAGCAGCGCGCGCGTGGGAAACTCATCTGCTATACTAACATTTGACGTTTCTAACGTTTTTCTTTTGTGTTTTTCTGGTCGTTGTATTTATTTCCACATCACACACAGGCTACCGCCGTGCCGTCGTCGCTGTCCCTGTACCGCCTGAACGCCCCGAGTGGAGCGACGTGCATTCTTATCCAGACGGATGCGCTGCTGAGTATTCAGTATCGAGACAAGTACAACGAGGATAAGGTACGTTGAGTGATGCAACAGGCATAATTAGTGGGTTGTTGAAAGTATTGTGAACAGCGCTACTATAGTGTTGAGGTTATAAAGTGAAAGTCTCAGTGTTCAACCATTGCGAAAGACAGGACTTCTATTCGAGTGTGTTAAGTATAGTCTTATCTTTGCATCCTTCAACAGGAAGCGGATTCGTTCCTGCCCGATCAGATGGACGTGTCGGGTGAGTGCTGGGAGGACGAATCGCGCGTTACGATGGCCTGGAAAGGGTTCGTAGTCAGCATTTTCTTCTCGAAGACGCCAGGCGGCGAGCGTTGGTACGTGAACAGTGTGGACCTCTCGTACTCGTCCTCCAACAAACTGTTCGAGCATATTGACCGTCCCGGGCTGGACGTGAAGCTGTCCACCCCGCCCGGCACACTACTCTTCCCGACACCGGTCGGCAAGTCGTACACCTGTGACAAAGAGCTCACCATCACGATGTTCGCACAGGACGAGAACGACAAGTCGGGTCACCTGGCCAAGCTGTACCTGCGCGAGCTGCGGATGCAGAGCTTCATGTACAAGGCGGGCAACAACTGGGGACCCACGTTCCAGTGCAGCGCCACCGGCACTTACCGGGACGAGACGGCCCCGATCGCGGTCGGCTCGACACTGGCCGTCGCCACCGTCTGTACCGTCGTTGGGTACGGCTTGTGGAGGTACACCGCCGGCCACTGGAAGGTTGCTTCCTCCGAAGGGCTAAAGCAATCCTGTTCTCTTCATTTCAGATACTTCAAGGTAAAGAAGTTCCAGTACGGAACCATGGCTTAAACAACCCGTTATCACTGTAAGCGGAACTGTTCCGGATCGTGGCCAAACAGTAGAACGCACTAGGGCAGCACACCGTAGCTGGAACGAGCTGGAAGACGCAACAAACCGCAGTTCCTGAAAATAACACACAGACACTAACCCACACACACAGTAAAATTTCCTCTCTTTTCCTCGACTTCCGTTACTACATTACGACATTCGTGTACTGAGTTGACAAAGCAACTCCCTCCGCGTCCCAAACCGCCATACCAGATCGAGATTGTGGATCGAAAAAGGGAACCAAATCCTGCGGAATTTTCAAAAAATCAACTGGCACACGTGAAGCGAAATGAAATGTCGATTGGAACTGGCAAACAAACCGAAAAACGAGAGAACCGTATTGAGGAAAGAGAAAAGGCAACAGCTTACCAATTACAGCTACCAATTCCACCATACAAGCAAAATCTAACATATTTACCGACAGTTTTAGATGTAAGGGAAAACCGTAGCCGTATCGAAATACACATAGTACATATACATATATACATATATACATTTACAAAACTTAACTACGATGGATACGATAAAGAGGAGGAATTGCTAGAAGGAGCGAAAATGAAAATAGGCCAAGAAAGCCAGCATAACGACAAGGAAACCGATGGCAAACGAAACGGCGGGAAAGAAAAGCAAGTAAACTGCGAGCGCAGCAAAGCGTTTAAAAACAGTCTTCCATTTTCATTTAAATGAAATAATCGTGTGATTGAATGATTAATGAACAAACCAACCAAACTAAGAGAGAAACAAAAAGAAGCAAAATGAAAAACAAGTAAATAGTTAAGCTTACGGTGTCATGTAATGATAGGGCTACTGGCGCGAGATCGCGATCGCGACCAGAAGAAAGCGGCTAAGCAACGTAAAAAGTTAAGGAAGAAGCGAAGAATGTCGAATCGATCCGGGCGAAGATTACAAATGAAACATTGCATCTTTTATCCTTTTTTTACCATCTCCAAAACTGCACAACCTCTGCAAGCGGATATTTGCACAGTAACTCTTCTGAACGTAACGGAACTCCTTTTTGCATTGCACAGATTGTACATAACGCACGCTCAACGGTGCCGAAATCGCAAAGTCACTTTCGTATTCGAAATTCTTCTCTTCTTCGAACTCGTCACGTTCCGAATAATTAAAGACGTAAATAACGTAAAATAAGGTGCACTCGCGTGCTGACGGCTTACTAACAGACTGGCCAAACATACCGCACTCCCGTAAATTACACAACACGAACACGCGTCAAAGCTGTGCCTAGGAGAACGGCGTTAATGGCGGACCCCATCAGGCGGTCCGTTGTGTTCCCTACCAGTCGGCAGTCGGGCGTAGAAGCTTCTAAATCTCTTTTAAACCATCTGTATGTTGTTGATCAAGTATATCGCTAACCGTTTACACTATCGAACCGTTTACACTGCAGTAATAAATTTACTATTATTTGGAAGTTAAAACCAAACAATTCGGTTTAGCCAGTGAGCTCACTAGCGCAAAAGCGAGCGAGCAGAAAGGACAGCGAAATACTCTCCATACGTTATTTAAAGCTGCAGGGCGAGAACCGCACCAGACATTGTTTCGGTTTTGTGTTACTGTTCAATGTAATTAGCGTTAAAAGGGAATAATAAACAATAAAGCATTAGTTCGAGTGAAACGAAATCGTTGGTGCTGTTATATATATTTTTACAAAGCACAAGTATCGAATTGAATTAGGGGGGAAAAATATCGATCATTGAATGTACCTTTAACAGATGATTGTCCAGTTTCTTTCCTATCAAACAAAACACAACACACGTATACAGATTTGAATTGAAATAATATTTCAATGTTGGTATAACTTTATATACTGTCCATTTTCAAATCGGTTTCGAAAAGTTAGCTACCCTTTTCACATTTAAAGATCACCAAAATACAGCGAACTAAACGGGCTGTCCCTCGGAGACCGCATATAAAAATGCAATCGAATTACGCTTGTTTGCGACAGAAAGATGAATGATACGCACCGAGAAAACTATTGCGCCGGTTTACCTGTTGCTTTAGCTAAGCTTATCGATTTTGATATTAAAAGTCGATTACACACTATCGAATCACTCGATTCGTTTGGCCGGTATATGGTTTTGCGTGAATTTTGATGGCTATGTCTGGTGCGCGTTGAGGTCTTTTCTATTGCATTTTTTGGTATAATTTGCTTTGACTTTATGGGTCTACGTTTTGTTCGCACACTCGGCTAGCATTACACGGTTGATGAATTGCACCAAAGCAAGAGCCCTATTTCGGAACCTGCGAACAAGCTAAGCGTAAACTGAAAAGTACTCATCGCACTGCTCTAGGGCTACGGATATATGTGGTTTATATTGTGTTTATAATAAGAAAAATGTTCGCCATTTGATTGTATAAGTGGGTAGTTAATGTTTTTGAATAATGGTCACTTCATCGCTCCGTTCGTTCCCGCTATGCGTCGTTCCTCTTCTGGTGTATGCCTTTTGTTTTCGATCATTCGGTAATCAGTTGTTCGTATGCTTATCATAGTTGTTTTTCGCTTCTTCCGCCAGTGGATCCTAATTACTTACATCACGGTTGAAACGGTTCAGTTCTAAAGTTTAGAATAAAATTAAAACTCTACAACACAAAGTGTTTCCTGCCCTTAACTATACCCACATTGCTAATTTGTTCTACTGTTCATTCACTCGTCGGTAGCAAAAAATCACATTCGTCTAACAACAGAGAGACATCCATCACACGCGGAGAAGATCGAATTTCAGACACGCACCATTCGTTTTACTTAATTTCCTCGTCAGCATCCTCGTGGCCTCTATAGGTTGTCTCTAATACTCTCCACATCCTCTTGCAAGCTCGCCGTACTTTCCCCAAATCGTTCGAATAAGGACTAATGGTATTAAATTGGTTTCAGTTCGTTTCGAGTGTCGTTCCTCGTCGTTAAAAATCATCTCGGATCGGCCACACGACCACAGTAGTAGATCGCAATATACCACTTGCCCCTCACGTTCCCTTCCATGGACCGCGCCTCGAGGGCACGCAATAAACTGGAACGATAAATTTGATCTACGAATGAAATGAAGCAAGTAAAGCACCAAACACATTCGCTTAAGCAATGTTCTTGTGCGCCACTTGATGAACTACGTGCGTTAACAAAGTATATGATGGACAGAAAGTATCTAAAGTATGAAACGGTCTAAGAGACAGGTATAAAACTAGTCCGATTGATAACTAATTTCAACAACGTGATGTTACAAAGTCTAACACTAAGAAAACCCATAGCATAAGGCATCGTTAACGTCCTGTGGCAAGACCCACGCTTTCTGGAGTGTAACCATGTTGTGTACAACCATAAAACAATGTCTGATTGTTTTTTGAGATGAACCAAACACTGAGGCGTCCTGCCTGTTTCCATCGCTGCTCTCCAACTCATTATGATTCACTCGTGACACATCTAACACCTTACAGAGCATTTTAAAACATTCTTAAAGCCTTTTAACCTATCAAAATGGACCGCGTTGTGACATCACAACAAACATATACTCTAACCCGTTAACTTGCGTGAACTTATAAATCTTCCAAAAAGCTAAATAAATTTTCCTCTTGATAACATTATGCAAATTAATCTACTGTACAACTACTCAACGGTCACTTAATAGCAAGAAAATACTAAACACGAACTGTACACGAAGCAATGAAATCATCAACCATCCTCGTTGCCATAACATTGTTACAATCCAATAGAAGCGTAGTCAAATTAGGTTTTACTCTTCGGTTCCAACATTTTCTAGACAAACGTTCCCCAGTGTATATTCGAAATGTCCTCGGTCCTATATGCTTCGCTCGCACCCCCTTTTGGTGGGCATCATTACTAGTGGTTCGTTATTGCTCGCTGTCGAGCTTTCGGTCCGACGAAATTTCCTTCATTTTTTAGTGTGTAACTAAACAAGTGGAAATGTTCGCCGTAGGTTACCTCAGTCGTACTACAGATTCTAGCGTGCTCCAGAGTTTTCGTTCGTTCGTTATATCTCTATTATGGTAAGAATAGAATAGATGATGATTCGAATACCGGTCCACTATTTCTATGGGCTCGGTAGCGCGATAAAAACTAATCTCTGAATCGTTGTCCTTGTGGCTGGTGGCAGGTTTTTTTCTTTAATATAGTACTAAACATCGGTGGACAGCTAGCTTCTAAACTTAAGGACGCGCAGAACTGCTCGGAACATAAAGATGAGCCGTTGCTCAGTGTTGGTCAGATCTTGAAATCTTGCATAAAGTACAAACTTACAAACAAACGTATAACAAAACCCTAACGATATCTACAATTCACCTCGTCTGCTAGTTTCTAACACTGCAACGCAATAGCTACCGATCCTGATGTCGGTATTTCGGTTGCAGTAAATGGTGGAAAATCAAACTAGATCGATGCATTACTTGTCACCACACGGTGCGTTCCCTAAACACGTTGTTGTTGATTGTGTTCAATAATTAAAAATGGAATATTACAGTTCGCACATCCCAGCACTACCGGTTACACTGATGTGGGTTTGCATATCTAAAGCATTTGGGCGTATTTGACAAAACATGATAAATGGTACGGTTGCAGAAGTGCAGCTACAACTAATGCTGAACGATGGAATCGATTTCTAGGCCTGATCCCCTGTGCGGTTTTCATTTGCCGTCCCGGTATATTAGTTGATGTAATCATCCCCATCGAGATCTTCGCTCGATTCCGTGGATGTCAGCGTCCATCGGTTGTTGGCGTCAGGGTCCGTCGGGTCGCCTAGAGTCTGATTGTAAGCACCACGCAGGTTCGCGTTGCTACTGTTGCCGACAGTACCTTGATACAATCGTCCGCCGCCAACGTTGCCAACGCCACTGTGATACGATTGGGACCTCAGAACGGAGCTGTAAATGGTAAGAAGCGTTGGAAACATTATTCAAAATCAAATGCAACAACACGCGTTCGTGTTACCCGCTGCAACCAACAGTCTGCCATCGATTGTCGTTATAAAAGCGAAAAACCACACAATCTTTGTGATGTTTTATACAGTGTGAAAAAGTAACAGAAGCACTTTTATCAAATACTAGCTGATCCCGGCGCGCGTTGCCACGCCTCATTTCATCCTCATTTCTCGATTATCCGACGTTTTAACGGACTTCCTGGTGACGTATCCGATCAGCTTCCCTTTGCATTTCCCGTCACTTCTACTTTTCAGACGATCGGGCTTCCCGGTGACGTATTTGTTCAGTTTCTCTTTCCTCCTCCCGTTACTCTGTTCCGAATGAAAGGGCTTCCCGGTGATGTATCCGATTGGCTTTCCTTCCCGCTTAACGTTGGATACATGGCAAAACTCGCACCTGCTAAATTTGACTCAAATTGTTTGAACACTTTTCGAATTTTGGTGAAATTTTCCCAAATTTAGTATGGGAGCCCCCCTTTGTAAAGTGGCGAGGGGTTTCAAACATTCACCAGAATATTTCCCCTTCCCAAAAACTCCCACCTGCAGAATTAGGTTCGATTTGTTCAAAAACAACCCGAATAATGCTAAATTTTATGTTACGTTTGCAAGGGAGCCCACTCTCCCGGAAGGTTTGAAATGTATTTTTTCTATTATATGATCCTAATTGAAATCTAGAAGGCTGTAGCAGTCCGTTGCTATCTCTCTCTCTCTCTCTCTCTCTCTCTCTCTCTCTCTCTCTCTCTCTCCCCATCTCTCTCCCCATCTCTTTCTCTCTCTCTATCCATCTCTTTCTCTCTCTCTCTCTCTCTCTCTTTCTTTCTCTCTTTCTTTCTTTCTCTCTTTCTTTCCCCCCATCTCTCTCTCGCTCTCTCTCTTCCTCTCTTTCGCACCTTCTTCAATAATTAAACGCAAACTATGCAGTTCCCCCCAACATCACACTACTTCAAGAAGGGTGGTGATAGGTGGAAGAAGGAAGGAAAAGGCTTTTAAGTGAAACCAATCGATTTAGAGACCACCAAAACCTAAGAAACGATACCCATATTGCCCTAGGGCGTATTTTAAGGATTGGGGTTGTATGGGGACCCCCCCTTCCCCTCGTCCTGCAAGGACCAAATTTTGCCACATGGTTTCTCAGGTGACCAGCAACCACTGTGCAAGTTTTGATGAAATTCGATCCATAACTTGTGGAGTAATTGATGTTTTTAACAGTTAGTTGTATGGGAGGGCAAAGAAAGAGGGGGGTGAGGGGTTTCTAACCTTGACTATTGCACTCCCCGGCCCCAAAACCCCCTGTATACCAAATTTCGAGTCAATCGGTCCAGTAGTTTCGGAGTCTATAAGGGACATACAGACACAACTTGATTTTTATATATATAGATACACTCTGGCAACCTATCTATAACATTTCCTTATTAATGTTTCGTTCGATTGATCACCTAATAAATTTTCTCTTGAATTTCAATGCCAAGGCAATGCAATTTTCGATTATCTTTTTTGTTTGATTAAAAATACCAGAACCTCGCCAACGAGTTGGATATTACGGAGCAGAACATACGTCTCTGTCGTGTAAGGCACATCCGTTATCAACAAAGGCTAACAAAAGCGAAAAATAAATAGACGTAAACCGATAGATAACACCGACGAACCTTCGTTCATTTCCTTAATGCGAACGTCATGAACTGAATGATGTCTGATTGTGGACCAGATACGAAAGTTACATAACTAAACACACAGCAACGCCGGTGAGCATTACACGCTTCGTTCGATTGTTTTTTTACGTTAAGCAATAAAAATCGCCTCTCCAATAGACTCCACAAATTAAACGAATAGACAAAATAGACAAAAGATAGATAAAAAAAACTCAAATTATTCCAAGCATTATACAATAGCACACACAGAAATACACTTCACACATTGTAACGCGCTTTGCCGCTGAGTGCGAAGGGAAGGATGACACGGATAGAGCCAAGGTACGGTAAAGTCAAAAACGGAACCGGAAACAGTCAAAGAAGGTTCCGTAGGGAAAGATATCGAAGTAACGACAGTGGCAGAGAAAGATAGGCGATAGGTACACAGGAGTAGCACGAAACAGTCGGTGTTGTCGAAAGAGGTGGTGAAAGAAGCAGAAAGCGGGGCAAACCTTTCGTGCGATTTACTTTGCCGTTCCGAGTGCTGTTGCTGCTGCTGCTGTTGTTGTTGTGCCGCCAAACGTTTCGCTTCCTCCAGCTGTTTCTTTTTGCCCTCGAGCGCCGCCTTCATCGGATCGTAACTAGCCCGCCGGCGCCACATTTCCAGTTCCTGTTCCTTGGCGATCTTCACAGCTAAAAATCACCACCAACCACGGAGAAGTACAGTTTAGAGCGTGTTTAGAGAGATGGTTTGCCATGTAAATCAACTTACGATCCTTCTTGCCCGCCGAACCTGGGGTGCCGCTCGACTTGCTCGCCGCATTGCTGGCCGATTTGATGCTCCGGGCGCTCATTCGAGTCGGATCGGTACGGCTCATGGCCGACGCAACCGACGCACTGCTGGGGCTCTTGCGGACCCCTTCCTGCCGCAACAGGTAGCTCTTCGTTTCGTCCTTCTTCAGAAAGTTGGCCGCAGTCGAGGGCTTGTACTTCGAGATGTCGAGATACTTTGGCTGCACCTTGGCGCCGGATGCGGGAGTCGCTGACGAAACGGACGATGCGATCGATTGGGTAGACAGTTGTTGCTGCCCCTTGCCACCGAGCAGCGATTCCCGGCCGGCAGACGTTTTACGCACATTCAGATCCTGCTTCATGCGATTCAGGCTCGAGTCGCGCGGCATCGAAGCACGATCACGAACGAGCCCCGCCGACCGTGGTACGGCTCCTCTGCGGGGTAGTTCCGGTGTGTTGGGACAGGCGGCCGCTCCTCCACCGCTTTGCTTTGCCGTGGTCCCGGCACCGCTGGCAGCCGTCGTGCCCGAGGCAATCTTCTTGTTCTGTTCCATGCGCATCAGAAACGTTTTGTTGTAGCGTGTGTTCGTCAGCGGTCCCTTCTCGATTCGTCCTCCGGTTTCGTCGTCATCCTCGTCGTCGTCGTCAACCACTTCCCCGTCATCGTCAATCAGCAGCAGTTCGCCAGCCCTTTCGTCCTCATCATCCGTCAGCGAGTTCGACGAGTAACCGTGCTGCTGCTGTTGGTGTCGCCTATCGCCACCACCACCTCCGCTGTGACCCGATATCATCTGCAGACCATCATCGTCCCCATCGTTGATGTACAGCATCAGCTCGTCCGGATAGTTCGGATCCATCACCAGCTGGTGCCGGTGGTGCGGTGGCTGCACCGCGTGGTGGTGATACTGCTGTGGCTGTACGTTATCCATCGCGCCGATCATCTTCTTGAAACTCGTACTGCTGGCCGATTTCTGAATCTTCGACCCTCCCACCGACCGACGATCGGTGGCCAGCAGCCCACCGGCAGCAGTACCACCACCCTTGCCGGACATGGTTGGCGTCGACGGTTTGATAACGGTCTGTTTCACCGAAAATGAGCTCGAACGTTTGATGGGCGATGTGAGATGTTGCTGCTGCTGTGGCTGAGGTTGATGACCCCCAGCCGTAACCAGAGGCGTCCGATGAACACGATTGGAGGCAACATTTTTCGTTGCTCCGGACACGGTCGCGTTAGCATCCCTCATCAGTCCCGCTAACGCTTGTTTGGCACCTGTTGATTGTAAATTTTGTTTGTGAGATTGCACCGCCGTGTGGCCACCAGCGACCGGAGCTCGCCGAGGTCCGAGCGACATTGCCCTTGGCCTTGGCATATAACTGGTGGCCGTGTCGTTCAGATTCTCCCTTCTCCGCCGCAGCTCGTCGTAGACCTTCTGCTGCACCCGATTCTGCTCGTCCTCCTCGTCATCGTCAATGTCATCCTCGAACTCCTCCTCGTCGTAATCCCGACACTCGCCCGTCTGCTCATCCCCGTCGGCAGCACCAGGAGCACCGCCGGCAGTGTCTTCATCGCCATAGTAACCGACCACGTGCGATTGATCAAACTGCTGGAAGCATTTGAGCGGTTTCGGTGGCAACGAGGACATCACACCCTCGTACGAGTTATGGCGCATGTGGTGGCGCTTGGCAAAGTCCATCTTGGGGCTCCTTTCGGAGTTGGTGTTTAGGCTTCGGGTCATGTGACCGCCCCCAACGGCCCCATTCGCCAGGTACGGTGACCCGGGAGACGTGAGCGGATCCGCTCCATCGAACGAGTGATTCCGCTTGTGGCTTCCGACGTTTTGGTGCAGCTGATGGTGCTGCAGACTGCGCTGGTGCTGTGGCGAGTAGAGCGGCGAGCTGTTGCCATTGTAGTTGATGGCCTTCTCGTGGTACGGGGAGTCGAGCGGCGAGTGGAGCGAGTTCATCGGCGACATTTTCGGTGACATTTTGCGTGAGGCCGGGCTGAGCGGACTCGACGAGGGATGAGATGAGCTGTTGTTGCGCAGCGAGTTGCGCCGCTGGAGATTTTGCAGTGTCGAAATGGCTGCCGCCGTCTTCTGTAGATACATTTCCGTTTCATTGCCGGATAGATCCTGGAAAGAGCGTGTGAAACGAAACGGGTCGTTAAAAACGAAACAAACGATAGCCGACAAATGGCCGCGTGTTGCAGATATGTTTACAGCGTCAAGGACAAGTTTACTGCAGAGCAGCCCCGCCACGTGAAGCGGCGTTCAGTCATCCGAATATCAACCACATGCATTCAAGGCCGTACCCAACGCCGCATGCACAGGTTACCTCGGAGCTTCGACAACTACGAGGCGAGAGATTCGATCACACTATTTGGTCGGCACCGGTGGTGGTACCCGATAAATCCTAAAAATAACTAATTCTGAGTTTCCACACCGACCGAACCGTTGGCCTAGACACACTGACGGTGTCGCGCAGCTGACTGACGGTTCGCTGCTTTACGTTGCCCCGCGAGCGACCAGCAACATCAAGACCTAACATTCAGCGGCCACCGTGTTTTGAAATTGGAAGTCTTCTCGTTTTTGGCATTCACTTCACTCGTTCCCCTTAAGTACCATTCACTAACATCATCTTTTTGCTCTAGCGTTTGCTTGATCACGATCGTCGCGATGCTCCTACCCGCCAAACGAACGTTAAAAAATCATGCTCTTGGCACCTTTCACGGTGAAAGAGCGGAAAGTTTAATGCTTGTGGCCCGTTAATCTGACGGCAACGACGGAACCGCCAATCAAGGTAATCCAATTTTGTAACCAGCCCTTGAAGTACATCAATCGACCTTTTAGAAAAAGAACACTCCGTCGCAAACATGACACCCTCAGGGAATGGGAAGATCGCGAAACATCAACAACTGTCCACACATTGATTGGAACTGAAGGACTAGTTTTTAATTAGAATATTAGCTACCTCTGGCAGACAGATGTTCGTCAGCTTAGGGGAGGGTTTTGAATCATTCTCAAAGATAGTTCTCATCTAAATGGCGAATAATTGAAAAAAACAACACGGTTATGCTAGCCACACGCCCTGGTTTGCCCTTGGACATGGCAATATCCAGTTTGGAGAATGAAATTGAATATTATTGCCCATTTTACTGCCGTTTCATAAGGGCAAAGGCATCGTGCTTCCTACTATAAATCGCGTCTAATATGGCGATGGCCTTCCTTCCTCCGATCGGATGCCCATTACAGTCCACCGATGGACTTTACTACAAAAACATCCCCATACGGTGAATAATCGCAAAGAAAGAGCCACGCGCGCAGTCTTTCGCCATCATTCGCCACCGGAGATCCGTGTATGGTTCCGGAGCCACGGCATCGAATATGCATAAAAATCCCATTATCACAATCCTGCCAAAGTCAAGAAGTGACCAGCACCAGCACGAGGAACGCCACACACAGGATGACCCTCTTACGGAGCGGGCTACGAGAGACCTTCAGCTTCTGTCAACGTAATGAGGGTGTTGCGTACAGCAACTTTGAATTGAAAAAAACTAAGACGGTTCTTTAAACTTGTCACTTTATTTGCATTCCCAATTCGCATCCAGCAGCTTTGAGCGTTTGGCGTTCTAGCGAATGAGCGTTCTAGCAATTCGTGGTGGGGTTTAAAAAAACCCGTCTTTCTTCCGTAACGTTTTCACTCCAACTCCTCGTTTTTTCGGTCTCTCATTATCGGGGTCGTGCACCCCGGTCCAGGTCGCCAGCTGATCGGCCGGTGCGCCACACACACTATTCCCGGGCCGGGTGCCATTACTTGTCGGTGTTGCCGCCGTCGAATTCGCCGTGTCAGCCGCCCTTGTGTGCACTGGCGCTGAACACGGCTTGGCAGTCTGTCACGTCGGCTGTCGTTCGCGACAGAGGGAACAGCGGGCGCGCACCCTGTGGTGTTGGTGTTGGTTTTAACACCCCTTTAAGAAGGTTGACAACAAGTCCTTGGCATTTCTGAGCGACGTAGACGTCCTGAGGGGGGGGGGGGTTGCTTCCCCTTATAAATTGCTTCCCTTGAAAAAAAAACGCTGTATCTTTGGGTCTGAAAAGCCCTTGATGAATGATGTATTGAAGTGTCGCTAGTAATGAGCAAAGGGGCAGCCAATTAGTCGCTCATTCTTATCGTTGTTTCGATTTGGCAAGAGTTTTATTTTTGACGCTCTACTCAAAATCAATCAATTCTAAACCTTTCTTTGATATTTGATAAATTAATTGAAGTGTCCAAACTACGGAGCTAACTTCGTGACGTGTCTGCGGGTCTTAGTGTCTGAATGACGTTCCTTTCAAAATTGTGTTCATCTCGTTAATCCTATTCAAATGGCATGCAGCAACCTTCAATGGCATCCCGGAACAGCATCCACAACCCCACGCAACAGTGAAGCGCCGCAGTTCGGTGATGTTTCATGCCTATTGCTGGCGCCAAAGAAAATAAACTGCTGCTGCAAGGTGATGGTGTGAACATTGCCAGTTGATGGTGGCCTAGGCGCCAACAACACCGCCACACCGTGGCAATCGTTTGCGCCACTTCCGTTCCGTTCATTTCCGGCCACCAATAGCCGCATTACTAGTTTGGAGCATGGAAGTTTCGCTCTTGGGAGATGATGTGCCCATTTTTTCCATGATGTGGGAGATGATGTGCCCATGGGCCAGGCAGAGCAGCGAATTTTCGACCAATTTTATGCAAAACAAAGTAAATAACCTTACAAGAAGTTTGTTGCGAATTAAACGGCTTCCGAGCCCGGTCTGCCCTGCCGACGGGAGCAAGTCGGTTAATTGGAGGCATCCAACAATTCCTCGAGACGCTGCTCAGGAGCACTAATTTAAGTGTGTGACTTTCGGGTCGGCAGCGGTCGGAAACAAAAGATCGCCATGTTTTTAATTAACAACTGAATGGCATTTCCCAGGCATTTTATGCTGCGTTTTGTCACACGTGTACGCTAATTTCACTTTGCTCCTATTGGCGTCCATTAAGCCATGGTCTAACGATCTGTTTTACGCCTTTATAATTTGGAAGTGATTGCAGAAAGAGAGCGCTGTATTGGCGGTTGGTGGAAGAAATTGGTAAATTGTATCGAATTTGAGGGAGACTTGGAAAATGTCGACCAGGGAAATGTCAACTTGCAATTAATTGCAAAAAATTGATACATAAATTGCAGGTTTTGCTTCCGCTAGGCACTGCTACTGCTTCCTGCTCAATTAAACCACGCATTAGGAAACCACACCATCGCCAATCGCCATCGTTTTTCACTGTGTGTTTGCCTATAATTTCCGATAAATAACGTTGTGCCCTCAGTAGCTATCTGTCTATAATTTCCACAGACAAGAACCACAAACAGCCACTAAATGTCGGACCGATTTTCTCGTTTCCTTCCGCGAACTAACACACGTTTTTCCACCAGCATCGAATCGAAAAAACGCATCGATGAAGACAGGCAGTGGTTTTGCTCAAAATACAACAGACCGTCAGCGAACGCGAAGACGAGATTGGCACCGACACGGCACGAAAGAAAGAGTTCAGCAGATGATGCGGAAACTAATCGAATTCGCCATGTCGAGTAAACAAGAAGAGAAAAAGCAAACGGAGGAAAACACATCAGCACCGGACTCCACGGTGGTGCAGCACCGCCGCCGTGGACATAGGCCAACCGGCCACGACGAATGCATTTATATCAGTGTTTGCCCACCGCTGGTCATCGGGCATCGTTTTTTACAACCTTCAAGACACTGGACAGCTGGAGCGGTTGAAGCGGAAAATCATAGTGAACAAACACACAACCCCACGACTCGAAGCCGGGCGAACTCTGGCTGCCGATATGCTGCGACCGTTCCTAGCGATGAACGGAATAGTGACGGAAAAGGTCCCAACCGTGCGTTACAGATGAGAGAAAATGAAAATAAATTACACCCCAAGCGCGGCACAGCGCGACACATCCGCGCGATGCAACTAATCAAAGCCCCGCGACGGGAGCTCGGAAGTTTTTTTTTTTCGACTAATAGGCGACGGAGTTGCAACCCAAAAAAACGAATTCTGCGGACATTTTATGAGGCGAAATTTTGATAACATTACCTGTTTTTTGCGCGTGCGTGACCCAAGTCACTTGTTTAACATTATTTCAGCTCGCGTCGAGCCAAAATAAGGCACAAATTAAAATGTTAAAGACGCACCAAGCGAGTCATTTTGTTTGTTGTCTGCCGGTGCGATAAGAACCTTAATCAGAACAAGAATTATCACCCAATTCATATTGAGGCTAGTTTCTAAAAACACAAAGCGAAATGCCAGAATACCCAAAGTGGGCTCGGTGCACGAAATCTGATGCCTAATGGCCGTCCCCAAAACGAAGCAAGTTGTGCATTTACTGGGGCTCCGTGTGAGAGGTATTGCTCAGTCAGTGAGTCATAATAAGGCATCGGCAACAGTCGGGGGCTTTTGAAAATGGCCTTTAAAGGGAACGGTTTTCGACGCATAAGTGGCGGGCGCTTGTTGTGGGCGCGCAAAAACCCGTTCGCCGATGGCCGTCTACTATGAGCCGTCGCTACATTCATCTCTCGTAGCCCGGGGCAGTGCGTAAGCGGCCAGCCGGCTTCACGTTCTATCTGTGTGTCTGTGAGGTTTCTAATGCGTATCAGTTTCTTTGCTTTTCCAACAGTTTTTAATCTCTAGACAACGGGGCGCGTTAAGCTGACGTGGTGCTACACGTCATTATTGTCTATCTTGCGCCTTTATCTTATTAGAGCATAAATTAAGCATTAATTATAAGCTACGCCTGTTAGTGTTTCTTAACTCCAAGATTCGTCAAGTGGTGCTTATAGCGAGCCTCTACTAGGTTTCAGAATTGGCATAACATCTTTAGTCCCCACTTAAATGTCTAATTTTTACCCAAGTTCCGATTTTTCAGTCTGACCCAGAAAGTGCTCCACAAAGAACTTAAAGAGAAGACGAGTTTTTTTGCAATATTTTGGTTTGTTGCTCCCGTCGTCGCTGACACAACGTCGCTGAAATGCCCACCGTCGAGTTGTACGCATCATCCGTCGGCGAGCAGCAGCATTAAACGGTTGTTCACACCAAAAACCGTTCCACAACTCGCGTCGTTACTCCGTATGTTTACTCATTGGCGAGATTGTGTGTGTGATTTGTTTTACTTTCTGCGAACCACTTCGGGGGCTGCCTGGCACGACGTAATTATTCTTTACTACCTCCTTTCCTGCCGGAGAGCGAGGAGGATACATATTTGATTCATTCCGCCGTTGCTCGACATACTTCCAGATGCAAAGCATGGGACGACAAATCCGGCCCCTTCAGTTTTTACGATCGTCAAGCAAGCACAAGGATCAGCCCGGTCGTTCTCGAAAGCGTCAAAGAAGAGACGGTGACGGTGGAGTCTTGACACTCCAGTGTCTTTGTTCGAACACTGAACGACGCCACGCACCATAAGACGCGCACCATAGAAATACTGTCCAGGCATGAAGGCATTCGAAAACTTTGTTTATAGTAATAATAAGAGAGTTTATCATGAAATTTAAATAAAATCAAAACTCTTCTCGGTAAGTGAAGAAAGAATCGTTCAAAATTTCGTCAAAACCAACAAGAAACAATCTGGCGGCGGACCGAAGTGAGGAGAAAACTAAGACAAGTGCCGCATGTGAAAGTACGCCGTCGTACCAGGCGCTCGCGGAGTAGTGTATTAAAAAGCGGCATATTAAATAACTTTCCGAACCGAATGCGAACTCTTTTCCCAACCTCGGCGCCGTGTTCGATTACATCAATCATAAAATTCCAAATTTCACTTTCACTGATTTGCTCTCTCCCCGCCGCCGGGGCTACCGGAAGGTGCGCCACGAACGTGGCCACCGCACACGGCGAGAGTGTGTCTCCTTTTGGCAACTTGGCCGCACTCTCCTCCGACTCATACTTAATGCCCAATTCAAGCGCAACTGTTACACTTTATCATCGGGTGCGCGGTGCAACGAAAATTAAAACATCTGATCGTTAACCAGCGACCCGTGCGCCAAAGTTAGACGAACGCGCGCGGCGGTGCTGCTTTTCTTGCGCTTTTCTATGCTGTTCCGGCACGACGCTTAATACGAGATGATCGCGAAACCGTGACGACCACCACACAGACTCTTTCTTTCCGGTCGCCGCCACCGTCGCACACACACACAGTTTCGTCTTCATGTCCGGACATCAAAACATTCCGACGTCAAGTTTCACACTTTCGGTACATTACTTTGGGCATTTTATTTACTACCCACACGGGGCGCCACGATCAGTGCTCGTGTGGCCTGACGTTGCATCGACGCGTACGAGCATTACGGGAGCTGAAAGTGGGATTTGGATGAAAGAAAGTATCTACGGAGCGATATTATTGGACGCACATTCACATTCCTGGCAAACAAAGATGTTGTTGAGATGAGAAAATGTTCAGTTTTGGTTCTGGGACAAGAAACGCTCTATATGTTTTAGTTGATGCGTTTGGTGGGATCAGCTGAGAGTTACCCACTACGAATTGGACATTGGACAAGTACCAGACCGCCAACGAGCACCTGACAAGCGAACGTGGAAAACAATCAATCCTTACAGGTCGTTCGTCTTGTTACTTGTGGCACACCTGTGCGCAGTTCTTATCGCGGCAACGAATTATCAGCCGTAATCCGTTGGCGTAAACGTTGCTGGCAGCAAGTGCATCTGCATTCACTCTCACTTCCGACTACTGCTTCCCCTGCACTGCACGGTCGGTGACCGTCGCCCTCCGCGCCATTGACGGGCCGTAAAACCATGACCAAGACAAGCATTATCTCGGCCTTTTTTCATTGTTTCTTTTTCCCACAAGTCTTCGTTCGGCGCCTGTTGCTGGCTGTCACACTGTCTGTCACACCTGTGGCTACACCGAACGTGCCACGAACGCACGGCGGCCGACGAACCGTGCCAATGAGCGCAGCAACCCGCGAGCACCGGATCAAGATGATCGTGATCTTGATTTTCTCGACCGTAGAAGCGCGCTCGGTGCGTCTCGCGCCGTGCTGCTTTTATGGGCCGTTTATTTTCCATCCAAGACCAGCCAACCGCTCTGGCGGATTGGGATTGAGCAACGTGGTTGTAAAACGCGGTCAACCATCGCCAGAGAGACGAATACGAACGGATGATCGTTTGGTTTTTTTTTTTTTTTTGGGGAGTAAACTACGGAAAACTAACATTTCCAAACGCACAGACCTAAGCCCTAAGAGTGTCTGGTTGAAAGACCGCCCAAGATGTTCTTCTTACGCTGGATTGCGTTTTTCTTAGGCCGGTACATTAGCGAAAGCCCATAATTATTTCCTCCTTCACAAACTGGGCCAACTGGCGGCCGAATATGTTGTTGGAGTGGTGGCGCAGTTTATTATGCTCCTGCCGCCGAATAGAAGGGAGCATCGACCCACATGGTTGTAGCGAACAGCCAGAGTCAAGAGGAAAGTAAAAATCATCTGGCCTCAAAATTGCAATCCGTAACCGGAGCCGCCAGGTGGACAGAGACGGTTGCCAAAAAAAAAGGAGCTAGTTTAATTAAAACTTTACAACCATAACTGCAACCAGTTTCTTCTCTTTTTGAGGTGAATTGGGTGTGTTTTCTTTGCTGGCGAATTTTTACTCTTATTCGCAACTCTTTCTGTGCTGCGCTTTGGATTTATAATGCTTTCTCCATTGCTGCGTTCAACATAATGTAGCGTTATTCCACAATTCGATGCTGTAATTTTTGTGTATTTTCTTACCTCTTTTATTAATCACGGACGATTACTTAATAAAAACAGTTCCCCAACCACCGGGTATCTTGTTCGTATGGTGTATGCACGCCCCTCGCAGCCCAATTCCCACGTCCTCTAAATTCGATCACCGGCCTCCCACCGGACGATGTGTGGGTATCGTTGTGGTTCGTCCAAACCACCACCGTCGACACAACAGAGCGCGGCGTTTGGCCCGTTTTGCCCGGATGGCTGGCGTGTAAATCGTTGTAAAACCCAAGCCCATTCGCCAGTCCTCGTTCTTTCTAATGCCTATCGGGCCCACATCCCGCCACCCCCTTCGGGGCCCATGATCGGGAGCATCTTTTCTGCCCGTTCGCTGCAAGATGCACCGTTACAGTGATCGTTACGTGCACAATTTGGTTTCGGAAGCGTACCTTTCTTCATCCGAAAAAGGGCGCAGTACCGTTGGGGCCGATGCAATGGGCGGTGAGTGAGGCAGCCAATGAAACTTGTTTCACTCAGGCGGCACACGGGCACCGTAACGAGGAAAACCGGGAACCAGGTTTCGTTTTCCCTTTTTCGGAAAAGAAAGCCACAAAGAATGAGCACACCACCGATCGGGCGACGATCGAGTGCACAGTGTATCGAGAGCGGGTGGAATATGTGTTAACAATTTAGAGAATGTAGCAAACAGAACATCCACCAGTTAGTGGTTCATTACGGTGGCCGTTTATGACGTCATTAGGTGCGCGTGCGGTGCGCAACGGGGAACCACATAAAATTAGCATAAAATAATTAAAACTACCAATGTTAAACCGTTGCAGCGGGCCATTCACAGCCAGCAGTGTGCCGAGCGCGGCGGGCAGCGCCATGTTTTCGAACATTAATTATTAAAACAGCGCCACAAAAAAGGGCTCCCAAGACAACAACCGAACACCTCTTTGGAACGCAGGGGCGCCGCCGCCGCGCGCTTTTAACGGTAAACCACCGATGAATAAAAACAGAACCGACCACGAATTATTTTCCTCGACATCAATCTTCCACGGCCTGCGGCCGTCACACACATACTTGCCCCAAAATGATTCATTATGCCCACGAGTGTCCAGCAAAGAAAAACAAAGCCGGCGCCCAAAATAAGTGCAACGACCGCGACGCCACTCATCTTAAGTTATCTTTCTGATTTGAGATGGACAGAAAGTATGCTCCAAAAATTAGTCGCCACATGAATAAAACATTTACGCCGAGAAGATAAGATAGGGCTAATTATGAACTCTGGGCCGTATTTGCCATTACGGTCCCAGTCCCTGCCTGAGAATTCCAGCTTTGACACTTGGGATTGCTTCAAATTAGATCGGCATCCACGAATGATAATGCCATAAAGAGAACCGGTGATGCCAAGGTCAGACCAAGGAGCCGGAGAAATCAGTTATGGCGCTGTCTAAGTTTCACGATCAGATTTTACGATGTTTCGGTACGTCAATCATGCCACACCCAACACGGAGACAGTGTGGCCGTATCTAATGGCTCTTCCTGCCCCGTTCAAATGGATCACGACTTAAGGACCTTAGGATGCCCTACCTTCGCGCTAAAAAGAAAGAGCAACAGGTCAGGCGCTCCAACATGCCAAAGGCCAAAGGCTGTGGTTGGCATCCAAGAGGATAACACTTCGGTCGCTCCAGTCGTGCAGCGTGCCGGTGCCGGCAGAAGCGTAACCCGGCACCGGTTCGTTTCCGGGCGGAAGAAATACATCAGAGTACCGGTACCGGCCGCCGGAGGTGCAATAATACAACAAAAACTCTATCTCCCGCCTGGTACGGACGGGCTATTTTTGGTTCAGCAGCAACCAATAAAAATTCCTTCCGAGCGTGAAGAATGTACGTTCGTTCCCATAAAAACGAACCCGGACTGGAAGTTAATTAATGGCCATTATGACATGCGACCGTAAACCTACCGATGGGATATATAAATTCACACGGAAAGGAATTGGAGCAAACCATTGCGGCGAATGTTTTATGAATTTATTAAACTATTTGGCCTATTTCAAGCCAGCAAAAAAATGGCCATAAAAATGTCAACCAATGAATTGGAACTCAATTTTTGGACCAAAAATTAGTTTGACCAATTAGAATTAATTAAATTACAATAAACGATCGCTTAAGAACCTGTTCGTACGCGGTCGAATGGAAGATTGGATCGAGCACGGAGCGGGCCGATTAGTGTGCCCCTCCGGTCCGGTTCTAATCGGTGCATGCATCTATTCAATCCACGTCCTGCCTGCCCCGTCACGAAGTGGTTTCTCGATCAGCCTTGAGATTCCCCCGCTTGGCTCATAACCTTGCTTTCTAGTTTTCAAACAGCACCACAACAACGGTGAATCCCTCCCCCGAAGGGGCAGGGCCTTCAGATCTAACCTGAGCCCAAAACCTGAAACACTCGTCGGCCCTGTTGGCCAAGGGGGCTTGGGCCTTGGGGCTATGCAGGGCCTTCATCGTTTGCAGTTCACAAACATTTATAAACTGTAGCAGAGCATCTGTATCAAACAAAAAGGAAAAAGAGCGCCCCCCCCCCACCCCACCAAAGGGGTCGCAAATTGCTGCAAACGATCATGTCAATTCGGTCCGAAAACAGATTGGTTCCACGTTTAGACGCGCAATTACACCGGCAACCGCGACCGTCAAAGTGTTACTTTCTCTCTCCTCGGCGCAATTTGCTTAGTTTTTCCGACGGGTTCTCTTTATTTTTTAGTTTCCAAACACCACTCTGGGATGCGCGTGGTAACCCCTTTTGCCTGAGGGCACAAAAATCAAGCAAAACTGGGAAACTGAAGTCTCAATCAATACAACCGAAAGTACAGGGAGAAAGAAACATAAACTCAACACAGATCAACAATGATCAGTTAGCCATAGGAAAGAAAGAGTGATCGATGAAGCGCAATTGAGCACGTTGACGAAAATACACCGACGAATAGCAATAGGAACCGTCCACTTGAACGGTCGATCAACTAAAAAGAGCGCAAGCATACACAATCCCCTGGCGCCGGATTCGGAAATGGGATCAGAATTTCAATTCTTTCACATGCAGAGCAGGGCTGTTTACACTACTCCAAACACAGGGTGCAGCTTCTGTTTGAATAATCGAACTTCAATGGGAGGGACGGTTGGTGGGTTGGTTGATGAGGCCATTTTGCTACTACAAATCGCGGCCCGGCTGTCTACTGTTTACGTATGATGCATCATAGAGCAGCTCTTGCTATCTCAATCTAAACACCGCGATCGTGGAGATCGAAGAGAAACCGAACCCTCTCACGTGGAGCACACATTCGAAGCGCAAACCGCGGGTAATTGGTTTTAGGGCTCCAGAGTGTTTGCATTCCGATTTTGCATTCTTCTTTCCATGACACGGTGGAGGGCCTTTCTGTGGCGCTTTGTTATTCCATCACTATAGTACCCCGACTGTGTAGCAATTTAATTTTTGGCTTTCATCGCAAAATTTGGTTAAAATATGCGCTCGATAAAAGTGCGCACGAGGCGAGAAATTGCTGCGATCGGTAGTGGATCAAAATCTCCTGCATATTGAGCATGGTTATGGTTTCGTTTCGTAAGTGACCAGCGGCAAGCAATAATTATCGCTATCTTAAGAGATCTACCTTATGGACTCGATCGAAAGCAGGCAGGAGACTACTGCGGCACGTACATTATTATTTTTCGCAGACCATACCAACCAGACTGCCCGAACCCGAGCAGCACCACGGTGCTCTTCCCGTAATGAGAGATGAAAACAAATAAATCTAATGAATCATCACGAAAACCTGGCCGAAGTCGAGAGTGGTGGGTTGCACCGGCGGTCACAGTTGAGCGTTAGCAGAAAATTGCGGCATGCGCCTAGCCCAAAAAATGGGCGTTAGAAAAGTGCCGGTGGAAAGTGTGATCGCGCGCGCCGAGGAGAAAGTTTCCCGATCCGGAAAGGCTCGAATCGAATCTGATTTCATGCAGTTTACCAAGGCAAGTGTTGTTGATGATTTTGCTCTCGCCGGTTGTCCGCAAAACCCATTCACTCCATATGCCGTGTGCCTTTGGCCGAACCCGAGGAGGAGGGCCAGGCACCAAAATATCGTTGGGTAAAAATAGAGTCTCGATCGAAGTCTGGTTTTGTTTGCTTTTCTCTTCGGCAGCGATTCACTCATCCACCAGGGAGAATCAAGTGGTGGAAAACTAGCACTTCAGCGGATTGTTTTCCCGAAAGGCCAACAATTCCGATCACCTAAACCGAGTTTTAACGGAACCCCAGACACAAGCAGCGCGTCAGTTGTTTGGCGAGTTGCCAATACTCAAAATATGGAGATTGATCGGGCCCCCCGTGCGATCATCGTGCCACAAACGAGAGCCACTTTATGTGAAACAAAAGAGCGAGAATCGTGTGTGTGCGCTCGTTGAATTTGTTTTTAATAGCTACACTTACATTTCCCTTTTTTCTAAGTGAAATGGAAATTCAATCAAGTGAAATTGAAAGCGAAACGTTATGCGTGATGCTGTAAATCATTTTAATGCCCGAATCGGGTCTTGTTAACTCCTGCTCACTTGTTTCCGGTGTAACGGGTGGCTACTTACACTCCACTCACCGTCATTTCGAGTCGAAACGAATCGAAGCAAAAATGCAATCTTTTTTGCAACACCTTTCCCTTGTCACGCGAGAATTGAAAAACAGAATTACATACTAAAGGATGATCTCATCCTCAAACGATCGTTGTGACAACATTCTGGATTGACGGCAAAAAACAGTTACAATCGCATAAACGTTCCAAGCGCATCTTGGTTCTCCAGCATCTCAACGGGCGCCCATCGATGGCCCAGGCATCCCAAGACCGCGAACTATTTTTGAAAAAATAGTTTAAAAAAAATAGTTTTTTTTTTAAATTCTAAAACACGTAGTTTTAGTCTTCGTTACTAAGACGTCAAACGACGTCTAAGACGACACGTCAAACAACACGACGTTCGGGGTTGCACCTGCGCTTCTTCTACGACCAGTTTTTTGTGCGTTAACCGACACCAGCACCGGTATTACATTACGTTTCTGCGAAAACGTCCGAAGTGAGGTCACGTTGGTGTGAATCATCGCTAGGTGTGAATCATCACACAAAAGCGCCACTCGAAAACGTCGCTCATCATCAACGACCAAACATAAACTGATCTTTACTTATTGTTGTTACTTTTACTTATTTGAGTTTGAGTCCCAGCTGGATAAAATCGGTCATTAGCCATGTCTACGAAATTTGAGCTTTGGTTTAGTGAATCACTCCGTTTTAGTTCTCCTACGACACTATTTGGACTTTCTACAACTTTTTTAACCGGTCCGGTTAAAATCTCTGCCCTTCATGGTTAACCTATTTCCGGCCCTGAAACCGCAGCCATTTATGACTTCATTTGCGCCACCAAACAAACGGATGAGTGACACTATGTGGCCCACGCCCCTGGAGAGGGAATCGGGAGAGGAGCCCCACTGTCGGATACCCGATTATGGAAATCAAAAAAGAGGCCGCAACGACGGTCCCAATTTCTAAACGAACCCCGCTCCAAAACGTGTTCCCGTGTTCGTGGGACATACTTGCAACGTGATATGAGGTGTTGGACAGGGAGGGAGCCCCGAGGGGCCCATTACTTACCGAATTGCTGCCCTGTAGACTCCGGTTGCGGCTCACGCTACGTGCCCGTCCGATCGAACCGATCGGTGACGGAATTTTGCTCGGACTCATCGGAGGTTTGGTGGCCATCGGCGCTACCGGCGACGGATTGCTGCTCCCGCCGTACCTCCGCATCGAGCCCCGAGATCCGGCGCGGGTAAATTCGTTCAACCGCTCCTGTGTGGCCGGCAAAGGGCCGCCTCCATACGCCTCATCTGGCGACGCGGTTACGGCACCGGCGACTCCCCTTTGCGCATCATAACCACCTTCCGGGAGCCGGTTGAACTTTCGCGATCGTTGCTGCTGCTGCCGGTGATCGAGATTATCGCCAAACTCTTCGTACTTTTTCGCCTCGTAGTAATCACTTTTCGCCAGGTCGATATCAAAATCGTACCCGAACTGGTTGCGGTCACGGGCCCTCGTCTCCCCGCCGTAGCTACGCACCATAGCCGCACCGGCTCCTCTTCCATAGGCGGGAGGTGGTGGCGGCGGCTCGTGTGGATGCACCTTTGGGCTGGTGGATTTCGAAAACTCGCGGGCATTCTTCGCCCACTCCTCAATCCAGTCATTCTTGGTAGGCACCGACGTCAGGGCGGCCACATCGGCGGACGGTGTTTTCCGCCGGGGAACCGGTGCCGCAGAGGCCGCACCAACCGCACCGTGCTGTTGGGCCTTCTCAGAGTCCGTGTAACAGTTGAGGATTTTGTGCTCCGTCGGGGCAACATCGGCGCCGGCACCAGCACCACCAGTAGCTTCCGTTTCCGTGCTGTGGATGTTTAGCTTGGCCACACCCTGCACGTACTCGGAGCTATCGATGTGCGACTTTGTGAGACTGTTCCGCCGACGAGTAACGGTGGCGGCCGCCACCTTGGGATGATCGTCGAGCGTTGGCTTCATGCTAAGGATGCCACTCGTCGTGACGGACGTAAAGGTTCCCTGGTCGGGTGATTCCAATAACGCGACCACCTCCTTCTGCTGCTGCTGCTGCCGTTTGGCGCCACCGCTGCCACTCCGATTCTGCGTAATGTTTTTCATTCTCGATTTCAGCTTCTCCATGTAGGACTGCTTGCTTTTCGTGCGCTCCGGTTGTGGTGCACAACCTTTATCGGGAACCGGAGACGATTCGTGAAAGTACGAGACCTCCAGAATGTTGTGTTTCCGCTTCTCCGACAGATGACTTGCGGAACCGCCACCCAATCGTTCCAGATCAATCACCTCTAGCTCGTCGCGGAAAGCTGTCGGCCGCACGGGCACAGGGCGCTCCATCACCACCTCCGGCACCAATCCTCCACTACCGATCCGATCGATGTTCATCCGTTCCTTCTGCTCCTCGGTGTAGTTGTCGCCATCCAGCGTATAGGTGCCCGTTTCGCTCACCTCGTCCTCATCGCGGTCCCCCTTATTAGGACGAAAGTTTTCCAGTGGGGCCTCGAGGCACGGTATATCCACACCAGCGGCGTTAAATTCCGAGCTGAAATAGGACGAGTCTTTGCCGGTGCTGGACGTAACTTGTTGCTGCTCGAGCGCCATGGCCAGTGTGGCCGATTTCGGTGCAAAACGACCTTTGCCGCCACCTGCGGCCGCTTTATTCACACCTTTCCCGGGTGTTGTTCCTTCCGGTTGCTGCTGCTGTGGTTGTTGGGCGCGATTCACACTGCCGACGACCGCCGCGGGAGCGGTTTCGGTCAAACTCGTCCGAGGACTCCAGCTGTGCCGCTTCCCGAGCTGATCTCCGCCCCTACCGACATTCCGTTGATTCTTCTCCCTCAGCTTGACCGCCACTGGCCGGCCGGAAACATCAACCAACACCATCGCATCGCCGGCGGTCGCCGCCATGGCCGGTTCACCAGTTTTGTTACGTCGCGGAAGGTTCACACTTTGCGGTGCCCGTTGCGTCGTCTGCTGCCTAGCCGTCGCCGAGGCCAGGACCGACCCGGTGGGAGTCCCGGATGATGACTCCAGCTTTGAGAGGGATTCGCCGCGCCGGTGCCGTGCCTGAAACCGTTCCAACATTTTCTCGTGCCGCTGCGAATCGACCACCCTTCGACCGTCGCCGAAATCGATCGTGAAAGCGAACGCATTACGCACGGAATCGGCCACAGATTGGGGCGTGGAGCACGGTTCCTCGCTAACGCTCCGACCCCCGGGACCAGCACCGCTTTTCAGCATCTCCTGCAACGATACGCCTTTCGGTGCCTCGGAGGCTGCCCGGTGTGATAGGCACCGATAATCTGCCGTTTCCGGTGAATCACCGTCGCTTTTCTTCGAGTTTTCCGGCGTACAATCCGTTTTCTCGAGCTGCTGTTCCGGGTCGTTCGGCGTGCTGGGTGAGACCGGCTTGAGCGGTGGTCCTGCTGGGGGCGATGACATTCCACTGGCCATGGCTCGCGGATGACCCGGTGTGCCCGGCGTCTGGTGACCCGATGCTATGCTATCCGCACCATTCATATTGCACTGCATTTCCCCGAACGGATCCATGGCAAGTTGTTGCACGGAAACTAACGATTCTACTCGCTCAACTTCGAACACTACACACGCCGGCGAAACTTTGCTTCAAGAAAAATCATTTGCACCACACCGCAACCAATGGTTGCTTTGACGACACGACCGATAATTTGTGCTGCTCTGTTTTCGGTGAGAAGAAAATGTAGAAACAAATCACACAACCACTCAGACACCAGCTTTACATTTGCTCACTCTGCGTGCGAAAAACATCTTTGTCTGTGTCTTCGGACCACCCTTGTTTTGACGGGTTTGACCACATTCCTATGCTTGCGGGTGATGATGCATCGGAACGAAACCCAGCTGATGTCATGGTTTCCAAAAATTCACCCCTTTTTCTGCTCACTTATGGCAAACTTTGGGAGCAGCACGCGATCACGGGAGAGGCACAGCGAGAGAGACAGAGAGAATCCGGAAAGAGCACACGCGTTGCTCCGGTCCTGTTGCAGCGATTGTGCAGGATGTGAATTTTCGATTTTATTTCGAACCCCAAAATAACAAGTTAATTGGCATACACAGGAGGTTAATCATGTGCATCACGATTGGCTTCTATCACTTATGCCCCACCTTATTATACATGTGAAGGGGACATCTGAAAAATCCCTGTTTGCTGCACTCTCCCCCGATCACACACTTGCATCCCGTATGCACGTCACGGATGGAGGCACTTGAAATTGGTCGAGAAACCTTCTCCTCGCCAGGAACAGGAAAGATGAAAGGCAATTAAGAATTATTATACTCGCTTCACGCATTTTCCATTCCGCCGGAATGTTGCGCTGTTTTTGTGCAGGCAGAACTTGAAACACTATTGCCGCACTGTCGGCAAACACACTCAACCCTTGAACCGGGCGTAGCACGAACGGAAACGGAGCTATTGTTTGCGCTCAATCACACTCTCAGTTAGACGGCTGCTATAGAAACGGAACGCGTATTTTACGGCTGTGTGAAAATCGCCATAAGTGAGACATAAAACCAAACACGAATCGAAAAGCATAACTTATGCTTGCAGCCGTCCGAAGGATTATTGTTCCGGAACCTGCCAAACGAACTGTCAAATCAAGTGGCAACGCAGAACAACAACAAAAACACAATTGAAACAACGAGTGACCGATTGAACGGGTTACTTTCTGCATTGCTTCTCCGCGGTGTTAATTCGATTGCAATCCGAAAAGTGCATTACCGCTGCTTACACCGATGGGTGATGGGGGTGACAAAAACATTCTTGGAGAGACCCTTTTAGTTTCGCGCTTTGATGACGGTGCTGGGTGAGCGAAGGCTACTACTATCTACAAATAAAGACAACTTTTTCGCGGGTTCAGCGCTTTGGAACCGAAATAATAATGACAATCACTTTCTCTGCCTTCAAGCCACCGTTTTGGTCGGTTGGTGTTGACACTTGACTGCACAGGGAGCGCGGATTCGTTCGCTCGGACTTGGGGATACATTTCTCGCCCCCTTCTGTTTTTTCATAAAACTTTATCCAGTTACGCGGAACAACGGACTGGCAGAAGCTGCATTCCTACACAGCCGAATGACTCACAAGCGAACAGCGCTCCTTCACAAGCGAAAGATTCGATTCCACTGTGTGAGCAGAACGTTCGAATCGGAAACAAATCGCACACAGAACGACGGACGACGGTGTACCTTTACGAAATCACTGTTCACTATCTGACGCCCATTATCACAATCAACAAACAACTTTTTGTTTCCTCGCAGACGCGACTGGGGTAACTTCTGTTGTGTTTTTTATGTCCTTTTCCTATCGCTCCTATAAGCACATCGCGCACCGATCGTAACACTTTCAGCGATGGAAACGAACAACTCTGAAGAACATCTGAACTCCGAGACAGCCAAACAAAAAATGCACTCATTTTTTTAACCCGCTCAGACTCACTCACTAATACCCAAAGTCAGGTTAAACACGGTCCACACGCTACGATAATCGTTTACGATGCGTCGTAGCATGTGGACAACGAAATTGCACCAATTTGGTCGTTTACGACCATCGTTTCAGATAAAAAAAATCTGAAACATGGAGCATTAATTCTTTCCTCGCCTTTCCTCGTCTTTCTTTCTTTAAAAGCCAATTCTTTCCTTTCTTTAAAAGCCATTTCCTCGACCACTGGGACTGATAAATACTCTTGGCTCGTTCAATTTTTTTTTATTTTTAACCAAAACGCACAATGCAAAGGCAGACCAACACAGTGTTACTTCCATGGCTGTGATTGCTAATCGTAAACGATGCATCGTAGCGTGTGGACCGGGCTTTAGATATTTGGGACACATTTTGGGGCACAAACTGACTGCGAAAACAGTATTTATTTAGCAAAAGAAAACACATTAAAATCTTCATTGAGTATTTGATAGATTCTCATGTTTTGAATTGAGGGAATTGTATAGTAAAATAAATTTGAAATACATTTTGGGCGCTATTCTAAAAGAGGATACTGAAATGTACGGAATGGCATGTGATGTGCATATGTTGCATGCTCTTTTGTCGCCACATTATTTAATTTGTGGAAACATTTATGAATGTTGAAAAATATTCCATAATTAAGTCTGGCGATTCGTCGGTTGCTATCTTGGCATAAAATTTCTTGTATAATATTAACTTCACGACGTTGGTGCTGCAATCCGGCTGTCAGCTGTCAACCGTCAGGCCATCATCAACTTCCGCTTTCGCTGTGCTCCGTCCGGCATCCGTCTTTTTCGCTCTTTTCCGTCAAACGCAGCCATCGGCAGTGAAACACATTTCGTGTCGCTCAGCGAAGAAATATCCGTAAGTGGCCGCAAAAAGTGTCCAGCCGGCAGTAAACCACATCGAAACGGGTTGCCAAACCGCTGGCCAATCGGTGCGCTTGTGAACGAGTGTTACAATGTCCCGGTTGCGCTAGAAAATCGAAAGAATATCTCGCACAACTGTGTGTCGGTTACCGATGACGGCGGGCGAGAGGGAAAGCTTTCTGTGATGTGCGGCCAGTGGCCGGTTTCGTTGTGCAGTGCTGTCTGGTGTCACCATAATTAAACTAATGAAGTTCTGTTTTCTTCTTTTCTCCTCGGTCTTGTGTCTTCCGCCTGGTGTGTTTTGTGTTCCGTGCAACAGACAATGTCCGACGTTGAAGTGTAAGTATCGATATCGCAAAGGATGGTCCCTCGGGGCGGGCAACGTCCTGCCTCGGGTGTGGAGGTGCCCGAAAGGGTTCTCCCGTTTGCGCGACAAGCACAAAAACAAGCGACTTGATGCGATGTCTCTACTTACGTGTTTTTTTGTTTCTGTTGAATTGTTTCACTAAATAGTGAAGCCCCGAGCGCGCCCGTCGATGGCACCATGGACGTGAACACGGCCCTCCAGGAGGTGCTGAAGAAGTCGCTCGTTGCCGACGGGCTTGTGCACGGCATTCACGAGGCGTGCAAGGCGCTCGACAAGCGTCAGGCGGTGCTGTGCATTCTGGCGGAGAGCTGCGATGAGCCGCAGTACAAGAAGCTGATCACGGCGCTCTGCAACGAGCACCAGATTCCGCTGATCCGTGTCGACTCGAACAAGAAGCTCGGTGAATGGTCCGGTTTGTGCAAGATCGACAAGGAAGGCAAACCGCGCAAGATTTGCGGTGCTTCGTGTGTCGTGCTCAAGGTAAGCGGATAATCTCAATAACAATCGGCCATAAACAGTTGATAAACAAGAGAACAATATCAAGCCCTTCAATCGCACATTTCTCCTCTTTCGTTTTGCAGGACTTTGGAGAGGAAACGCCCGCTCTCGATGTCATCAAGGAGCACCTTCGGCAGGCGAGCTAAACACACATAACGCGCTACTTTCTTTAGCTGGTTATACATTTATTTGTGAAAAGTAAAGGGAAGAAATATGAATGTGAAGGTGTCGTAACCTTCACGAAAATAACAAATGTGTCTCAGGTTCTACTGCAAGTTAAGCACGCCTGCTTCAGGTTGATTAGTTCAGTTTCAGTTGATGACAAAGTTCTTTGTGGTCCGGCCAGTCACGCACCTGACACTCGCTGTATCGTGGGGATCATAAAAACAAAAAATTAATTGGCAATGTGCAGATGTTTGCATGTTTTCGTTACTCGATACGTACCGTGAGCAGTAGAAAACGTTCAAACATTTAGAGCACTTCTTCTTCGCGCGACATCCACACGCTCCACACGCTTTCTCAGCTCGCTCCTGTTTCGGTTCGGTCACGTCGGAAAGATGGCTTTCGAGGCGATCCAAGCTGTAGGCGGAATTCAGTTTGCTCGCCATTTTTGCTATATCAGTTGGTTCTAGGTCGACGAATATTGTGCGATGTTTCTCTACGATCACGTCGATTCCATCACGTTGCATGTGGCGACGTAGGGTTTCGTACACTTCGGGAAGCTCTTCGAGCAGCAAAACTCCAGGCGAACCTGTTGTCCGGGTATCTCGGGTTACTTGTAGCGAACACAGTTGTTGCTTAAGCACTGCCAACGGTGGCAGTTGGTCGAGAACGTGTTCATTCAGTAAACCGACACATTTGCTGATCACACCCTGTCTATAAGCGTTCATTTCGTAGCCATGCATTAACTCACGATTGAAGACGAGCTTGTGCAGACCAAACCAGGTTTGGGCTTCAGTTTTGCTTACTTTCAAAACTTCTTCACCATGCACCGGCCTCCAAACGTCGTCGAGGTACTTTTCGAATTCTCCTTTCTTGTTACGGCGTAACCATGGTTTGGAATGGAGAACTTCCGCCAGTAGACAGGGAAAATCGTGTACCCGGACAAGTCGCGTTGGCACACTCAGTGGTAAACCGTCCAAATTTGAGAGTAAGTACGAAGCAATGTTGAGGCATTTCATTCCGATGCGGAATTCCATGCCACGCTGCATCCGCACCACTTCCTCCCTGGTCGATTCGTTCAGCAACTCCTCCGGTGGTGGATCATCTTCGCGGTCGTTATATCCGTTGGCCATCAATCCAATCAACCGTCCAATGGCTCCGGCACAGTAGTCCACCAAATCGAGTGTCACGCTGCCAAGTGCCTCGACCGTATCTTTGTGGTAGAGGATGATTTCAAGCATCGAAGCAACATTTGCTTCGTGGTACAGTACGCTGTACAGGACGAAGGTTGTGTCGGGCTCTTTTAGGGCCAGCAGCAACGGAAGAATATGTTCCCGCCAGACAACTACACTGAATACTTCGCGTACCAGCACTGCCAGTTTGTCCTCCATTATTAGGCGCTCCTTGACCACTTCCTCCTGCTTCGTAGACGCCTCTATGAAGGCCTGCTGGCAAAGTTTCAACAGAACATTGTGCTGGTCTATCCAGCTGAAGGAATAAAAGTGCAGCAATAAGTAATTAACTAGTAAAGAAAATCCTTTCGGTTGCTTACCCTGCACTTCCAATGTCTGCCACTTCAAACGGCCGAAGGCTCACGACGAAGGTTTCAATGTCCTCCGGAAATACTGCATACGGATACGACGACATTTTCTAGACCAGTCGTTCTTTGGAAAATGGAATAATTGCTTCACGCAGTTTTGTGCGCTCTTTATATAAAATTTTCAACGGTTGCCTAGCAACAAATGCAAAGTTTACTACAGATTCGCTGCGGTAGCAATCGCTTAAGCTGCATGGCAATCGCGTAGCGTTGATCCTCTGAACACCAACTCTAGCTGTGAGTGAGTAGAGAATAAAATTAAAAGAAAATAAATCTTTTCACTTTAAAAATATTTTTCAATTTCCCTGTACACCCTGTAATTTAAAATGTCCCTGAATATAGCGCTTCCCGGTAAGTATGTCTTTTCTCAGCACCATAACCATAGCACCTTAACCGGTTGGCCCCGTTATTGCATCGGTTTGTATTTCTGTTCTTTCTACTGAAGCATTGAACTATTGGTCGTTGTCGTCCTGGCCCTGTCAAAACAATATGTTCCGTCGATCGGAAAAGAGAAAATTCCACCTAGTTTTTTTTTGCCAAACAACGTAGTTTCTCGGGTTGTCGTCATCTAGAAGACCGTTTCCGTTTGTGTTTGGCGCTGTGTGGCAAAAAAGCAAACAAATATGTTTCAGCTTAATCGTGGCGTGAGGTTGGCATGCTAAATTGTCCGGCGCTAGGGATTCGAGAACTGTTGTCTTCGAGTCATCTCCAAGCCTCGTCATTGTCCAAACGTCTAGACCACAACCTGTGTGGCTGTGTGCCGTGTCTATTACCGTTCCAACCATTATTCTCGCGGCCTAGGGGACAGGGATTGATTGCTTTGGCGGCACGCGATTAGGTAAGAAAGTAAAACAAAAGCACCATCACCGACTGCGTGGCTAAAGACGGCCGCTTTGTATAGTTGGTTTTTCAATCAATGTTAACTTCGTAGGCAGAAGTGCAACGCTGTCGTCGATTCAAAACTCATCTCCATTGCCATTAACCTACGGCCATCTCTCTATCGATTGCCACATCGTTTAGGTCTTATCATATCGCCTTCGCTGTGAATGGGAGAAACACCAGACACACTATGATTGATAAATTCTCTGTAGGAGATCTTCCAATTGAAATCTGTTACGGGACACAGACACAGACATTAAAGCAGTCTAAAAATTCGAATTTGAATACTCAGTGCACCACGTTGATTGGTAGTAGTTGTAGCCATGTTTTCGCACATATTGTGCGCAGCTTGTGATATCTTCTTTCTTTCCTTAATCTCTACAACTACAGTGTTTCATCGGCGGTTCTCTGATTAGACATACCGCACCAAAGCACACTGCTATGTGCAGTCGTACACTCGAGATCGATGATAATTGAAATAAATGAAATGTCACCCATTTCCAGAAGTCCCACATATGGCCACCCCACCAAGGTAAACGGGTTGCTGGTGCGGTTCGCTTAGCGCGTTCTCGCGAACGAAATGCAGTGTTTTCCTTTTTTAAACTGAAACCGTTTACATAGCGCGTTTCCCTTACACACGGTGGCTTCATTTGGTTTATGCCCCGAAGGTGAACTAAGTTTGCCGAGTAGATTTTGAAAATTGGGTGTTCTTGTTTCAAATTATTATAAGTTCTATCATGACTGCCTGCATGAGTTTTCAATAGTTTCCATTTTTTTAATTCACAGTGATAAAAAGGTGCTTAAAAGGTGCTCGCGGTGATAGCCTAGAACTGGAACTCGTAGCAAGCCAGCATGGGAAACCATCACAGTTCCATCTCGAACGGCACAAGTAACCCAAAAACGAAAGCCATAGGAAACGGAGGAGATCAAGCGCCTGGAAATG
Organism: Anopheles cruzii; assembly: GCF_943734635.1. NCBI lineage: Eukaryota > Metazoa > Arthropoda > Insecta > Diptera > Culicidae > Anopheles > Anopheles cruzii. Next base: position 16,229,072 of record NC_069144.1, on the reverse strand, counting down.
GCCTGGCCACCGCTGCTACCCGTGGCATGACGCGTACGGCCAGCGGGGCCGATATTCAGGATCGTTCGCAAACGCAGTTCGCACCAATCGAAAAGCTTGGCCGGATATTAGCGAAAAAAAGCGAGGAGCAACATCGCACACACCAAGGCATTACCGGTGATATATTCGCGGTAAGAGCTCCCCGGCAGAATGTAATGCAAAATGATGTGAAACAACTCATATCGTCTCGCTCTCCCAGCGCCACGTATTTCCAAAGTATCCGGATTTAGGTCTAAAGCTGTTTCGCTACCTGCGCCATATGAGCCACGCCAAAACGGAACACCTCGGGCTGGTGGCGTTCAGGCAACAGTGTGAAAAGTTTCTCGGCCTTCTCGACGATTCTGTCATCCTGGAAAGCTACGTGCGTATGTTTGGCGATCTAAACGAGAGCGAACTGATTAAGCCGGAAAATCTGAAGAGTTTACTACGCACTTGCTACAACCTGGCGATGGCACACTATTCAGATGGGCCGCAAACATGTCGTTTGGTAAGTGTGCAAAATAAAAAAGCTCGTCTCTTGGTATAATAACTAAATGATTAAAACAAATATCTCCCACCATTCATATCCATGCCGCATACTCTCAGATAGATGACGACGACGTTTCGGTATGAAAAGAGTACTTTAATGAAATCCGATTCTTTTAAGTTTATTTTAGAGTTTCTTATGTTTTCCTAAAAAAATAACATTGTAGAAAATGTTGAACTTTTTTAGTAATCGTTTTACTACGCTACGCTATACTTTGAGCAATTAATTTTAATAATGCTTGTGATTCTCAGTTGGCGCTGAGTTTGTTTTGCTAGGAGATTATTTTATTCAAAAGTAGCAACGAGATTGGAATTAGCGATAACTGTTTGATGTTACGACTTGAGTGCATTCAAATGTTTTGTCTTGAAGTTGGCACTGACAACGACGGTTGAAAATGCTGTTTATGCTTTTTTCAATTACTTTTTAATTAGTGTTTGAAGACCTTTCACCATGAGGTAGAGATTACGAGTTTCGATCACTCTTGATAATGCCAAACAATGAGTAATTCTTTTTGTGTCTGACTTTTTTTTTTCTTTAGTTCAGTACATTCTAAACGAAATTCCATTCTAAATTAATCATAACGAAACAGATAACTTAAGTTTTTCTCTTATTTCAGCTTAACCGTACACTTGATTCCGTGGTGCAGTCCTGTTTCTTTTCGAAAGAATCACTCAGCCCTGGCTACATATGCCGCTGGTTGGAGAACAACGTACCACGGTTGGTACCTCCGATTCACAAGTACTGTGTCCATGTTCTCAGCACGTCCCACCGGACGATCATCGACAACAGTATGACGAGTAACAGTGAAACAGTCGTCTCGATCAGTGCCATCAATGCGGGCGAAGCGAGCTACGGGCTCGAGCTGCAAACACCCATCCTTGAGAAGGTGAATCCTTTCGCCAAGGAACATGCTACGGGATCGGTAACCGGCGGCAGTGGACCGGCGCCAGGAAAACCGCTCACCAACGACGAGCGAGAACGGTTGAAAAACCAGCAACCACTGTTACCACTGTCCGAGGCGTGGCTGCTTGCCGGTTCGTTGTCCCCGCTCTACAGCAAGCCCCAGTCCGTCCCGGCACCGGTTAACCCAAATTCGGCAAATCTGACGTCACACGTAAGCGTAGTAATTCGGAAGACAAAATGTTGGCTCTTACATATGCGTGTTGTGGGATACAGATATTCCTCGCGAAACTACTGTCGTTGGTGCCGTCTCACTGGACTTCGTTGTACGACTCGCGCCTCGACGGTGCTGGGACAAATCGCTTCCTGCACCACGTGCTCGGTTATCGTGGTCCGAATCTAATCCTGTTCCGCTGCGAGGACGATCTACTGTTCTGCGTCGCTAACCCGAACGAATGGCGTGAAACGCATCTCTACACCGGAGATGAAGGTAGCTGTTGCCTGCAGTTGCTTCCAAAGTAAGTGGTCGAATCACAATTTTGTGAATAGCTCTAGCATTTTAATTTGCATACATTTCGTGCGTTCAGATTTCAGATGTTGGAAAAGAAGCCGAAGAGCCTCTACCTTAATACGCATATCCGCGGCTATCCAAAGGGGTTCCGGGCTGGTTCCGATCCGCGGAAGCCGATTCTTATTGTCGACGAACACTTCGAGCGGTTGGAGTATCGCTCACTGCTACACCGCATACTGTCGATCGAGGTTTGGGGCTGCGGTGATCAGCAGCAGCGCGACGTACAGCTCGATATCAAACGGTGGCAAATCCGGGAAGCGGAAAGGCAGCGAACGGTCAAAATGACGGCCGCTGACTGGATGGACCATCCAGATCGCTATCTACTCGAGCTGGGTGGCCGTCAGAACTACAACAATTCGTCCACGTAGTAGAGTAGTGGACAGTCGCTGTGTTAGCTAACAGAAGGTTTCGTACATTAAAAGTATCAATACTTTTGAACGATGCGGCATACGGTAGTAGGGGACGAGGGTACGAGTAATGTATACACAAGATTTTGTTTTTCATTTGCTGGAAAGTATACCACTTAAATATTGTTCGCGCGACCAGAGGCAACAAGTGTAACAAAGTACTTAGTATTTTATTCGATTGCGTTTTCCGTTTCCCAGATTCGATGATGATCGGACCGGAAGCGCGTCGCGTTTTCTATATTCAGGGTGCGTCAAAATTTTACCTAATTAGACAAAGACAGAGTTAACGATACTTAAGGCAACGTGTTTGCAACGTGCAAACAATGTGGCGGTTACTTTCAAAATGGTCCTAAAATTGAATAGGTAAATGCGCTTCAACAAGTTGGCCACGTTAACGAAGGAGATTTTGTCATGGCGTTCACCGCTCAGTGTACTTACATTTGATTTCGCACAATTCTGCTCGGCTCGGGGTTTACTCTTACCGCAGGAGGTAAAACGAAACGGTGCTAGAATGTGGTCCGTTCCCCGCTTCTTGTAGACAAATATAAATCGATACTATTGGACACGGTACAGATTCTGATGGCGTATGATGGAAGCAGTTGGCGAAGGTGAAGGCACTATTTTTAGGCAAGTGTTGTTTATAAGCAGCCTATTTACGAACGTTGTTAGTTAATCGTGTCACTATGTGCGGTATCTAGTGTTTTTTGGTGCGCATTTTGCTTTTCATATTATATTTGTTTATTTGTTTGTGCACGGTGCTCGTGTGAGGCGCAGAGAAAATTAATGGTGCGGCCATTACTGAGAGAATTGACAATAAAATGGAAGATGCAGTAAAATCACTTGGTTTTGTAAAGAATAAGTATCGTCGTCGTCGTCACAGCTGTTTCTGGTAACGAGGAAAATATTTTAAAGTAATTTATAATCATAAAATTCTTTTCGATATTTTGAAACTGACAGCATTTGCACGCAACACTGACAGTTCTGTGAGTTTCATTGGCAACAATTCAGTACCACTCCTTCTAACTCTCGCTGTCTCTCTTTCTTGCTCACGCACAGAGCCTTATCCATTCAAGACAAGTGTCAAAACCACGTTGTCGGTTGTACGGTGGAGAAGGTGCTGCCTTAACCCGTTCAGCCGTCCGGATTGACCACCGGACCACCGCAATGTGTCTAGGGTCATACCTCAGTTTCGATTCGACAGGTAAAAGAAAGTAACACAGTGAATTTCAAGCTCTAGTATAAAGATAATAACAACAGTTCACAGTGCTTCAAGTCCGGTCTTTTCGAGCCCTCAACACTCAATTGTAGACGCTACTGTCTATCTTTTCCCCTCTCCCGTTTTCTTGTTCGGGATTTTCGTAGGTTGACTCGGATTTGTTCGGGATTATCGTAGGTTGACTCGGGTGTCAGGTTCGTCATCAAAGTTAGGTTCGCAGTGTCTTAGTTAGGTTCAGTTTCATAAAAACAACATTCATACAATTTTGACGTTTCGTGTTTTGATATTTCGTGTAGGACAAATCAACAAAAGTAGGATAATACTTTATTCAAGATAGTAGTTTTATAGTTTATACTTTTGTTAGAGATAATAGTAGTTAGTTTAGAAAAAGAGACGAATGTTAAGCTATTGCAGCTCAAAGTATCTATAATTGAATAGACCCGGACACCGGACCACCCAATTGTTGGAGTCCGCCCGCGTAACGGGAGTGTAGTGCACGTTGTTGGTTGCCTGAGTCTCTCCAGAACCACATTGGTCTAGGCACCGGTTCGTCTTCCTAAACTACTTCAATCGCGTAATCATTGCCTTCATCTTGTGTTAAAATTGCGCGAATGTTATGTAAACATGGGTGGCAACATTTAGCTCCGTAATCATTGTCTACCAAATAAGTGAACGCATTCGTGTGTGTGTGTGTTTGTGTCCCTGTTTATGCAATTCATCAGATCAGCACCCCGAATGTTTTTTGGGTGATAAGCCAAGGCACACGGCGGTGCACAATAGGTTGCATTCTCCAGTTATCTTCACCTCCGGTGCTGCCAGCTACGGCACACTCCATCTGTGGGCGCCGCGAGTTACTTTCTCACGCTACCAGCCCAATCTAACGGGACCGAAGATCCGGGAGTCTGTGGGTCAACCGCCACACAAGACTCCATCATTACCGGGCCAACGACGGCAGGCGATCGGAATGTGAAGACAAATCCACAAAACCGCCCGAGGAACGTGAACGTGGTTACCTTAGTCTTCAGCAAAGGGACAGAGAGACGCATACAGTGGCCAGTGCTTGAGAGGTTTCATGTTTTACGCACGCCGCTGGAACACACTTTCACCTCGCGACCGGTTACGTGGTGTACGAATTGCTGGCTCCATGCGGTGACCTAAGATCGCTCCAATTCGTAACCATTACACAACCCATCGATCACCGCTGGCCTAAACACATAGCACGGACCAGCAGTAACCTTTCGGCTTAAGTTTTTGTCAAAGGTGCCACCAAACAGCCATCGAAAGTCACTGCCATCACCGAATTAGTGCGAATCCTAGCGACAAACTGTCTACCATGAGTGGAGATCTGGAGAGCGCGAAAAAAACCATTCGCGTCGGTTCGCGCAAAAGTGAGGTAAGTTAGTCATTGGGGCCGGCCATTTCATTTATCCTCACAATCCCTGTTTATGACCGAACAAACATCTAAAAGCTGTTTGCAACTGAGTGCAATTATTTGTGTTACAATTTGCGATAGTAGCTCATATTTGAGCTGCGTTTGTCGGATGTCAGTTTAAACACGTTTTATTACTTGGAACGCTTGCAAGTGCTTTTGGTGTCAACACATGATTTAGTTCCCTAAAGTTTTGTTAAAGTTTTATAGTTTCGAATGTCGACCTTTTTATCAAGATAACTTTCACACTCTTTTTGTGCTTAAATAAGAGATATCAAAGGTATCCCTAAATGTTACCAAATATAAAGAGAATGTCTCTAAATTTGGCCTGAAACCTTACATGTTTTAGGAACAAATCAACGGATATCATTGACATGGCTTCGATTAGGGAAAACTAGTTTCTTTCGGAATGTGGTGTCGCTTCAGGACCCAAAAATAAGAAAACCAGAAAAGATGTTGTTAATCTCGGTCATTCTTCAATTAAAAGCAATGATATGGACTTCTCTCTCTCGCATAACTCAAAATGCAATTTAGTTGCCTCAACTTCTTGCAGGGAAAATGAGAAATGTTTGTTAATGTGGAACATGCTCGAGGTTAAAGTTTACCTCTTATTGTGGGTTTTTTACTCAACGTTCCATATTGTTCTTTGAGAATGCGCTGCGTGCAAGAACCAATTAAAGTAAAACTGTCTTTCTAACGATGTTTGATCACCCGCAGGCTGCAAGGCAAACGGAAAGGAAACATAATTATCAATCGTTCCCAGGCATCGTTAGGACACGTCACTAGTCATTAACATTCTTCAGTTCGGGAGCGTCACGATAATACATTAAGTGAATATTGTCCCATCGTTCACATCATTGGGCATGGGGTCCTCCCCACGGGGAAGCAATTAGAATTTCAAAACCGACATTTGACCCTGGGCATTCGATTTAGAGTGGCTCAAAATGGTACTCTGCGTTTTTAATGTACTGAACACGCTCCGACACTGTGAGCCAAACGCTTTTTGGAACCTTTGGAATGTTTTACGTAAACCGAAACAGACTTCTTATGTATAGTGTATGGTTTTGTTTTCCATTTCATTTCAGCTGGCCCTCATTCAAACGAAACACGTCATCGCCCTGCTGCAGAAGCTCCATCCGGATGTGGTTTACGAAATTCGTAAGTACAAATTTGAATCGATTGCTAAAGGAAATCGAATGCACCACGAAGATCAATTAAGGTTGTGTTTGAGGGACGCACCATCGTGTGGTAGTGATATTTAAATTTTACAGCTTAAGCGATCCATTTCGTATCGCGAACAAGCTCCACGCTGGACGAGGAATCGTTTTTCTGAAAGTCATCGTGTCGTTCGCTTAATAATATCGTGACTTAACCAGAAACTCACTCACACTCGCGTTCACTGAACACGTCGTCGTGGCTAGGCCGTTCGACGATAAGTCTTGCGTGGTTAGATAAGTTCGCGATGTTGTTGAGCAAACAACAACCCTTTAAGAACGGGAGCTATCGGGACGATCGGCATCCGGTGAGAAACTCCTTGAAGGCTTTCTGCTTCAACCCCGCACAGTTTCACGTCAAACGATAGTGAATCTTAATGATAGCGTTTCACAAGCTGTTACTTGAGCACGATTTGGCTCTGATAGAAACGGCACGTATTCAATCGTGAGTGAGACGAATGCCATCGATTGGAAAATTCGTAATGATCGTCTTACCGATCAGACTTTCACTATTTCAAATGAAAAGTATTGATAGAAAATTATTACGCCATTAAATATACATAGAAACAAAGTTTATTCTCTGACAAATGGAGAGTTATTTGATTTCAAGACCGTTTTGCAAAAACACGCCTTTTGATGTTTACTCAATGCCCCGACCAGGTGAACCCAGTACCATCAATCATTTCTCACCAACTTTTCAAAAATATCTGATAAACTCAAAAGTCCTTGAAACTGTGGGCACCTGTTGGCCCTAGTATGGCCACCACTACTGAGTTGAATGTGCTCACATTTCTATCGTTGTTGTCTACAAAGCTGCTTCTTTCACTGTAGGTCGGTAATCAACGTCAGTTGAGGTCTTAGAATTATTGAGAAACATTTGATTGCCCCGTGGACAACTCTGGTCAAACCGTTGGACATAGTTTATTGCTGTCCGGTTGGGCCGGTTAGAGTGTCAGTGGTTGGCTTATTATGCAAATGAGGCAAAAGAAGAACATTGCCACACTTGCAATTTGTGACGTTGCTTCTTGGCCAAAGTTTGGGGTATAATAGAAAATTGGACCGAAATTAGAATATTTTTTTATTTATTTAAAATAAAAAAACTTAAACTAACCTGAAAAGGATATATTTTGTAGTAAGTTTCATATTTTTGTTTGCTAACGTTATCTACGTTAAGTGCCGCAAGTTTATCGCCAGAAGAAGGCCCCTTGTTGCCCTCTGGATAAGGATTGCATGCTGCCACATACTCCCTATCTCACAAAGCACGAAACCAATAGCGTGCGATATTTCGCAACTGTCTGACCTCTGTGAGATTCAATAAATTTAAAAAACTTTATGCGCGCCTTCGATCGTCTCGCAAGGTGCATGATGCAATGTATTATTGAAGATTAATTAAAAGTTTCCCAATCATGCCATGGGATGATGTATGTTCATGTGATAAAGCTTCGTAGCGATAGTAAACCGATCGTTTGCAAATATGAAAAATGTACTAAATTTTCCAAATTTTCTTCTTTCTCTTCACTCTTCAGATACAATGACCACGGTTGGCGATCGTGTGCTTAACAAGTCGCTGCCGAAGATTGGTGAAAAGTCGCTTTTCACCAAGGACCTCGAGGACGCCCTTCGGACCGGAGGCGTCGACTTCGTCGTACACTCACTGAAGGATCTCCCGACGGCTCTGCCGCTTGGAATGGCTATCGGTGCGGTGTTGGAACGGGAAGATCCGCGAGATGCACTCGTTCTTAACGAACGACACCGGGGGCGTACGTTAGCCACTCTTCCGCGGGGTTCTGTCATCGGAACGTCCTCGTTACGGCGGTCGGCCCAACTCTCCCGTTACCACCGCCATCTGGTCGTGAACGATATTCGAGGTAATCTCAACACGCGGCTTGCCAAGCTGGACGCAGAGTCGTCAAAGTTTGCGGGCATAATCCTGGCGCAAGCTGGCCTTGTGCGGATGGGTTGGAACCAGCGGATAGATCAAGTGATCGAACCAGATGAGATTTTGTACGCCGTTGGGCAGGGTGCGTTGGCCGTTGAGTGCCGCTCGAACGATTCGTACATTCTGGCGATGTTGGCCAAGCTGTGTCATCTCGAAACGCAGTGTCGAATTCTGACCGAACGCAGCTTCCTGCGGACACTCGGTGGGGGCTGTAGTGCTCCGGTGGCGGTTCGGACGGTGCTGAAGCGTCAGAATGGAAGTCAGCAGGAGGGGGGCGATGCAACGGCGGATGGAACACGAAAACGATCATCGAACGAGAGCGACGATTCTACATTCCAACTGCACGTCGAAGGTGCCGTATGGAGTCTCGATGGTAAAACCGAAATACGGTCAAGTAGCGAGTGTGAACTGGATCTGTCAGCTCCAGGTCACAATGAAGAAACGCCACCGAAGAAGCTCAAACTAACGGAATCGGACTCGGTGCTGGATAGTGGCAACGGAAAGGCGAACAATGAGGCGAAAGGCAGCCCAGCTGGGTGTCCGATCAGTCACCAAGAAGGGAAAAGAAAAAGTCCTGAAATCATCGCCGACAGCGACGTATTGTTGCTGCCTGGATGCTCCAAAGATGGTTCGCGCTTGAATTTAAGCAAGTTCATTGACATCCATGGCGAGCTGTTTAAAAAGTGTCCTTACTCGTCGGAACTGACGAAGATTGTGTCGGAAGCGAAGAAGGCCGATAGCAACGGGAACAATCTCGAGGGAGAATCAAAACCGCGGAAAACAGAAGAACCAGATTTGTGTCCCAGTGCGCGGTTCCCGGTTGGCCAGGAGGTCATGGGTGACTGTCCGTTCGTTAGCACCGAAGAAAAGGTGGATCTGCTGCTGGCAGGTGCGATAGGTGCCGGCTGTCCGATGGCCAAACCGAAGCCAGTGGAGAAAAACGAACAGGCGGTCGACAAGGGTGTCATCGATGGAGAGGAGCCAAGTGTAGCGACACCGGCGGACAAATGCCCATTTCTGGCAGCCAAAGTGCTGGATTACAACGAAAATCTCGACGGGAGACATCTCGGGCCGGAACCGAAGCTGGAGGACAATAGCGACCTGTTGTTCTGCGGAATGCACCGGATGTCTTCCATCAAGCAGACCGTTTTCGAACGGTGTGAAAAGCTTGGTTACGATCTGGCCCATGACCTCATTGCGAGAGGTGCGCTAGCGGTGATGAAGTGCGCGCAGAACGAAATACACTCGAAGGTGTAGCCACGTAGTTCCTAGATCAATCCCCTCCAAGCGGTGCTCTCATGTTGATTTTCTACTTATTTTTGCTTGTTTTCTCTCTTGTTATCTCGGAAAAGGTTGATCAAAAAGGGATCAATTTTTGTCCTGATGGACATTTTTGCAATAAATCAATGTTAGGAAATGAATGATAGAAAAGAAAACACTTTAGTTATTTTCACAGAAAGAAACCCTTGCGGGTAACGCGCTTTAATAATAAATACCTCTACAACACAGAGTTACATTTAAGCGACATATTTCTACCGAGTATTAATGCGGCGGACTAGCAAACGGTCCACCGCTTTCCCAAGTACTGGATTGAGATCACTAAGGAATGGGATTGCTTGATGGTTAATTTTAAATACGTCTTCTACATCGAACGTCTTTATAGAGTTTCGGAATGTCGGAATGTTTAAGTAGTACAGTGTAGCCTGTCCACAAGTCCATTTATCTATCGACGCTTCTTTTTGTCCTGCTTGCGGCTTCGGTGGTACGGTCTTCTCGGAGTGTTCTGTGGCGACGAGTGTTCCGAACTGGAATCCTCACTATCGTTGTTCTGTTCCGAAGAAATAAGGTTTTAGTTCATACATTGTACTCTCTCATAAGGCCTAGCCTTCGTCCGTGACCGTCCTCACCTTCGGTGACCAGTTGCCCGAATCCCCGGTAAAGCTGGTCGAGTCTGGCAGCACAATGCATGCGGCGAGACAAACCATCTGAAAAATGGCCCCAACGTACAGGCCATACCGGATAACCGTCCCGAAGAAATCTTCTTCGGCAATATTCACCAAAGTTGCACTCATATTGCACCGAAATAGAAGTTGTTTTGTTTTGATTGCGTCTCAGACTCTGGGATTTTAGAAATATTGATCGAAAATGCTCGCCCTACAAATTTCTGACAGCTTCTGAAGGTGCTGAACACACTCATGTAAACGAAACTGTACTACAATTGACAGCGAGAAAGCAAATAAATCAACTAAAATCTTGCTTGCTTTGATCGAGAATTTCCTGCGTTCCTGCGTGAGGTCATTGCCGTATAAGTAATCTTTCTACATTCCCGTCGTCGTGCAGAATGGCCGATCCCAAATTTCAATATCTGCCGTATATCGTAAGTGCCGCTACGTGGCAAACTTACTTTAGCTAACAAATTCAATCCTGGTACTCTCGTAGGCCCACGACCAGCCGGATGTGTACGAAACGGCGGACGTAAACGAAGCGGAAACTTCGGATTACGATGAGGAGGAACCGCTAAATGATGCCATCGAACGGTTGCACCTATCGACGAAGGATTCCATTGGCAAGTTCAAGGGCAAATACCTCACGGGCGATGTGGACTTTTCGGACGGCATCGGTCGCAAGAATCGGCTCGGGTACGATGCGCGAAGTCTCGAATACGAGCTGGCCGGCGAAGGGGAGCACGAAACACCGCTGCAACGGTGCCACCGGCTAAAGTGCGAGATGAACGAGCTGATGGAGGAAATCGAAGCATCCCGGTCGGACACTCGGCGTACGGCGGAAGAGAAGGCTTCGTACGAAACGGTGTTTGGGGTCGTAAGCACCGCGAAGAAGGTGCTCGACAGCTTGAAACTGGAGCAGGTCATTGGGTCGGAAGCAGTGTCCGGAGGGGGTGAGGCCGAGGCCAACAAGTTGATTGCACAAATCGAAGAATACAAAAAGACGGGTACGGTCACCAGTAGCGATCCGAAGGTGGTTGCCACCGAGCTAAAGTACTCGGCTCGCGTGGCTCAACTCGAGCATCGGCTGCACCAACTAGAGGTGGCGGTCGGTGCCAAACCGGAGCGTATCAGCCGGCTAGCTGGAACGACCGGCACTGGAAATCTCATCGAAGCGGTACAGAATATCTCCGCTAAGGCTGCGCTGTTGCAGCCTTCGCAGCTGGACACGATCGAGACGAGATTAAACAACCTACTGCAACAGATGAACACCATTCAGGAGAAATCGAACGCCACCGGACAGGATCCCAATCGGGAACAGAAGGTAGGGAGATCGCTGCAACAGCAAAACATTTGCTTTAGCTTGACGGTTTTTCTATCGATTGACAGATTTTGGAATTGTACGAAATTGCGAAAGGGGCGGAACCGATCGTTCAGATACTTCCCGATATGCTGCACCGCATGCAGACCCTGGAATCCTTGCACAAATACGGTAAGTGTCGGCACTTCTCGCTTGTCAACGGTTCGTAATGTCACAGAATACGTCCCTTTCAGCAACCAACTTCAGCAAGCTGTTCGCCGAACTCGAAACGACCCAGGTATCCATCCTGAACGGTGTGGCCGTTAATAAAACGTTGCTCACGGGTGTCCAGGAAGCGTTCGCGCAGAATCTGGAGAATGTCAACAAGGAGGTGAAGAAACTGGAGGATCGTATGAGCAAACTTCAGGCAACAATCAAATAGAAATGCTTTCCACACTCAAGAGAGTCATACAGTGGCCGCTTAAGCTTTGGGTCCCCGTCGCTTACAGTGTAGCTCATCCACGGGAGAAGTTATATTTATTCAAAAGGAAATTCTTAATTTCTAATCGCAATGAGTAACCATAAGATATTCGGATTAAATTGCTACCCGCAACCTACCGCTTTGATCGTGTTTACTTTTGATTCGTTAGCTAATGATTACCCCATTTAAACTCCGTTTGACAGTATCCGCTGCAGGATAGAAAGAGTTTTCGTTCATTTTATTAAAGCTATGTCACTACCTCTACGTCTCTCGAGCTACCGCACACTTTGGGGCCAGTAGGGTTGTACCATTACACTTGGTGTCTTCTTCATTTTTGATGCCGCCTGATTGAGCACTTACCGATCCTACTGCTAACTGCGTTCCCAAACGCAACATCCGTCGAACCCATATACATAAATAAATTGGAACTAAAAGGTTGGATCCACCTTTCGACAACAATTTCGTGTGACCACCACCGGAAAACGTGGTTACAAAGGATTATTGATTGAACTTAACGGCAATGTTGTTGGCGCGCTTATGCATACAGTCCAGTATGTCCTCGGCCAGCTCCTCGACCGTGGTGAAGCGGCACTTCTGGAAGTTGTAGATGTCGCAGAGGAAACCGATCGTTTCCTCCTTGAAGTACTTGCACACCACCTTGAGGGTTTCGTTTGGCCCGAAGAAACCCCACACCATCAGCGGGGACAGTTGCTCGGTGATGCAGTAAAAGTGCGACATAAAGCCATTCGGGAACTTGAGCAGACGCTTCTTGGCTTTCAGCACTGACCATACGGCCGTCGTAAGGGCCGACTCTTTGAAGCTGTTCGACAGGAACCGATTGTTGATCACCGCCAGCACACTGTTGGGTGGTGAGTCGAGATCACGAAACGCGTCCAGGATGATGAAGTCCAAAACCACGTCGTAGAACGTCATCGCTTTTACGTTACGCGACTCTAGCTCTAGCTCGATGTCCACCCAGTTGTTGGCGTTCTGTAGAAACTCGAGCATCGCTTCGTATGCCACTAGGAAATCTTTCGGATCTTTGTCGCCCAAACTAAGCAGATCGGTTAAGATTTGTCGCCCCGTATCCGCTACCCAACGGCTGTTTTTGGTATCCTGTTTTTTGTAGAAAAGGAAGTGTTATAAATTGCCATTTTGGAAGAGGATCCTCGGTAGCAGCGCGTACCTTAAAAAGAAGCTGGAAAGCTAAGCGAATGCAGTGAAGCTTCGCCAGGTACTCGGTATCCGATGCACAGCCGACCATGTCGGTTCGTAGCGTGCGACACGGAATCAGTCGTTCGTCGATAATTTCGAGCGCACTGGAGTAGAGCGGATAGCGCTCGATATCGGAGAATGTTTCCGCGTAATCTTCAAACTCGCGCAAATCGGCCACTTGATCGAGGGCAGAAGCGAAACTTTCCGCCGAATCAAAGTTTGGATCCGAGCTCGATCGGTGCCCATTGGTCAGCATTCCCAGGCCCATTCCGTTGCTTGTGACGGCCTTTTTGCGGCTTTCATCCCGGTAGAGCACGGATCGTTCATCGAGGAACAGCAATTCGCCCTGCTCCTGCAGGGTGTAGGCCGCATCGAGCAAGTTATGTAGTTCCTGGCAAAACTCTTCCTGGTCGCCGTTCAATCGTCCCGGTAGTCCCGTTTCGTCACGTCCGGTCAGAGCATCCTCCCAATAGCTTATTACGTTCTCGAGCGCCTCCATGCCCATCACTCCGAGCTGCTGCGGCGTCAGGGGGGACGCGTTACCGAGAAGCACTATAGAACCGGGTGCAGCGCCGGATGATGTTCCGGCGGCCACGAGAGACCCGGAGGCAAGTGACATACGATCGGAAATGGCATGCACGGATCCGCTTGGACTGTAGGACCGAGCTGATACCTTAGAACCTGCCACCGATACTATATCGTTCGGACTTCGCACACTGTTTCTCGGTCGCCGACTGCACGGTTTGCGTATCCGGCGCTGCGGTGGCAGTGGAGTTCTCCGACGACCGAGATACGCTGCTAGTGCCCCCAGCAATGCCACTCCGGCCGATACGGAAAGAATGATCATCTGCGGAAAAACCGGAGAGTTCGGTTGATTAGTGGAGCTGCAGTTTGGTGGCCATTAGAGGTCATTAGAGTCAGTCAAACCTTTTGCGAGGTAAGAGCGTTCAACGTAAAAAACTTTGAAACGCTCATCTTGATGATTTCGAGGTTCCTGCCCTGGTTCTCAATCGACTATTCGATCAGATTACAGTCCACGAAAGCTCACGATTTCTCTACTGGTTACTGTTAGTTTGTCCACATGGTCGTAAGGGGATTCAATGGGTTTTTGGAAATCGCCTCCGAGGATTATTGCCAATTATTAAAACTCATAGAAACAAAACGATAGCGCACATAAAAACGAATCAACATACAGCGAAATGTACACAAAAACGAGCGCGAGCACTTTCTACTACAGCTTTCTCTTTCGCATTACGCCATTATTGCGGATGATGTTTGAGGGTCCTCGGAGATCGCCAACACAACCGGCAGGACATTCGTTCTTACGTGGGAATTCACTTTTGGCCACTCTTTCCAGAAGAGTGCGTCCAAGTGGTTTTTTGGGGGCAAGGATAGTGCGTAACGAGCCGCGAAAGGAGGCCACAGAGGCGGCAGTCTGTCGGTGTGCGTTTACGTCACTTGTCCGTCGGTAAGCGGGCGGATTGGCCCACTTTTTGTCCGCTGTGTTTACGTTCCGAACGCTTGTTTTGTATGATCGTCTTTTAACTCGGAGGCTCGATTGTCAGATTGACCATCATCATCGTCGACATAGTCGACATCGGCATGCGTCATTGCATTGGTGCTGTCAAATAGAGATTGTTTTGTTTGCACCGACGAAAAGATAAGCCATCTTCTTACTATTCTGTGTGCGGTAAAAAGTTTTACGAAATCTCCGCCATCGAACGTTCCGTTGCGACGCAGTGAATGTCCGGACTCAGGGTGAACTGCCCGGCGGAAAGGGGATAACGTGACAAACTCGCAGCGGACAGCGAAACTCAATATGGGACGAACCAAGCGTGGCGGAACGCTAGCTGGCGCGGCGAACAAATTGGCCGAATCGTTGCTGGAGGAGTCGTCGGACAGTTTAAGTCGAAGCAGTGATGGTGGTGTAAGATCGACCTCCGTAACACCGGTGCAAGAGGTTTTGGTTGGCCGTGGCCGTGGCCGCGGGCGTGGAAGAGGTTTCGGTCGAGGAGGTCGACGGGGCAGAGGTAGAGGCAGGGTTGCTATCGTGGAAACGCCGGCAGCCGGTGTCGAGGTGCTAGAAGAGGTTCGCACGATCGACCCGGATGTATCCGGAGTTGTGGAAGACCGAGAAGAGGAGGTCGAGATTATCGAAATATTGGACGAAGAGTCGTTGGATTGCGGGGATGGGGTCTCCATCGAAGCAGAGGACGACAGGAATCTCGCAGAAGAGTCCTCCTTTCCGGAGGAAGCAGAGCGTTCGGCGGCTGTAGCGAATGAGATGGTGCTCGCGATGGAAGGGGCCGACGGGGAAACCGTCCTGCCCCTAGAGGGTGATGCTGGAGCAACCAGAAAATCGAAACGGCAAGTAAAAGTAACAAATAAGTTTCGTGACTATGTGGTCGATGCTCCGCTGCCAATGTCTCAGGTAATATTAGCATTCTCAGTTTCCAAGCGGTCAGAGACTAATAATGCAATTGAAATTCTTTTCCCCTAGCCTATGCGTACGTACGCGAGCAACAGATCACCCAAGGGAATGGCGTTGAGCGTGGGACCGAGTGCCAGCACTAGCAAACAGATTACACCCTGCTGGAGCGTACCCATGGGAGCGACAAGGGGCAGAAAAAAGCGGTCTACAATCAGCACCATCTTGGATATAGCGGGTGTTGATCCGAGCGATGAAACGATACAACTTCCCTGTCCGGAGGAACGCGACAACTCTTTGATTACGCTCAGGTTCGACGGTACCATGTTTGGGGACGACGACAGTCTGTCCTGCACCCCCGCTAGTCCTGTCTGTAGTCAGCTAGAAGCGTACGAATCTTCTTCGATAACTACCTCGAAACCCACCAGCTCCGGGCGGGGTCGAAAATCACGTGGTGGTGGTACCACGATCACTGTTCCCGAACGTCCCGCCGGTTCCACATTTATTCGTAGATCATACAAAACAACAAGTGTCTCGAACGTCACACAGGAGGACACGCCGTTTCCGGAAGAACGAGCAAAGGGACGACGGGACCGACCGAGTTCAGGACCGGACTGTGTTGGAAGTGATGGTGCGGAAGACGTCGACATCATCGTTCTGCAAGCCGATGAGATAATAACGGATTCCCCGGTCGCGGAGGCATTCGCTGCCGTGGGGCCAACGAAATGGAGAGGTAGAGGAGGTCGTGGCAGTCGCGGTGGACGAGGAGGACGGGGAAGTCGCGGTGGTCGGGGCTCGCGAGGAGGCCGCGGTTCCCGTGGAGGAGCCAGTGCTCCCGTAGCGCAACCTGCTGACAGCGGTGAGCGCAAGCGACGGAGCAAAGCGAGTGCGGACGAGAAAGAAGAGTCTCGGACGGAAATGGAGGTTTCCTGCGAAATGGTGGAAATCCTTTCGCACTCGGATTTGGTGGTCGAAGAAGTAGTTGTGGACGATGAGACGAAGGTTGTAGAGATTGAGAAGGAAGCGATTGTGGAGGTGCCGGATGATGTGCAAAAAATGGTTGAAATACTGACCGGCAAATGTAAAGAGAATTCATCCGGAGGACTATCGTCAATTCCGGTTATTCCCGAACCTTCGGTGGCAAACCAACAGAAGGACGAACAACCAACGGAGGCTAATCCTGTGACGGGTGAAACGGTCATCACCACCACAGCTACTGCCACCGGCAATGTGGATGAACCGAAAGACCGCCAAGATACGTCTCCTGCCGTAGAGATCCCTCAGTGCGCTGCTGTCGTTGCTACTGAAGAACTGATTGAGCATTCTTTCAACCCACCGGAAACACCCGAGCTGCAAGCCCCACCAGACGAAGTACCTGAAGTCGCCAGTGAACAGAAGGAATTAATTAGAACACCTACCAAGTCGGTTTCATCTAAAACGGAAGAAACTATATCCAAAATCGAAATGCCCAAAAAGGATCGACAGCATCAGGCAGAAAAATCTGTCGACAGTCCTACGAAAAAATCTCACAAGGATCGATCATCGAAAGATGATCGTTCTGCATCGAAGGACAAACACAGATCTGAAAGAACTTCACGAGATGATCGCAAGAAGGAAAAAAAGCGCCACGATGACGATGGTGTCCGCAAACGCACGGAAGCGAAGGATCGATACACCGAAAAACACAGACAGCACAGTGAACATCGAGAGAGCGCCTTGCAAACGGGCGATCTAAGCACCGATCGATCGTCAGAGATCGGGGCCGAACAGGACCGCACTAAAAAGAAACAGGAAAATGACAAGAAGAGCGAGGGCGGAGTAGAAAAAAGTCCCGCTGCTGCATTATCGACGTTTATCGAAAATCGCAGGCGATCGCAGGTGATGTTACCGATCCGCCAGGATAAACCTAAAAAATCCTTCGACACAGAACTGCAGGCTCTGGAGATGAAACCGATTCCGCGCAAACCTGCCGACGAATCGCGCCGTCGCGATACGAAAGAACGGGAAGATTCAACGTCCTCTTCTACGTCTTCTTCGCACCACCGGAAGGACAGCCATCACAAGCACGGCAAAAGTAGTAAGCACGCCAGACCCGATTCGGGTTCGGTCCGATTGTCCGAGTCGGTTGGCGGTTCCGGACACAAGTCGCGCCGTTCCAAGGAGGAGGATGACAAACGGCGTAGCTGGGAGAGTTCGAAAGGAAAAAAGAGTACTTCCGGAGACTTTCCAAAGGGCGACAATCAGCGCGATGGGTTAGCGGTGGTGAAAAAGTCTAAATCGAAAGATAAAAGAGAATCAGAAAAACCTAAAGATGTAACGCCCAGGGAACCAGTATCGCCTGTGCATCGCGTTGAGTCTGCTCCGAGTGGCTCCGAGTGGCTCCGGGAAGTGGCTCCGAGTGTTTCGCTAGAATGGCACGAGAAGAAACCGACCGTTGAACCCGGACCCGCGGAACCGATGGTAGAGAGTGCCGTCCATATTACTCCAGCGGAAGAACCCACCCCGGATCAGGTACACAAACCATCTCCGGATGCCCCAAAAATTGTCACAAAAGCCTCACTGAAAATGTACAAAATAGAGGACGACTGCCAGCCAATCATCGATGTTCCAGCGTTACTGCCCATGGATCCAGCTGTTGGGGATCTTATTGCACCCCTAGCAGAACAGGTGAAAGTCGAACATCCGGAATCCGTAACGATGGAAGCAGCTGTAGCGGAACCGTCGCAGGAAGCTGGAATAAAAGCGGAATTGGAGGATATAAAAGTCATACTTCCGAAGCCGGATGAGGAGGATGGAATGTTTAGCGAAACCGAAACGATTCATTCGGAGCGCAGCTCGGACTACGGGTTGGGACTCTCGGATGGCGAAGGCACACTGAGCGGTCTTGCTTCGGAGGATGACTCTGGGCTTCGGAGTGACTTCAGCACACCCTGTGACCTCTCGTCGGGTGATGAAGCGGAACCGGCGAGCGTGTCGGAGGTTCAGGGCAAACCCGCGACAGGGAGTGGACAGGATCCTCACTCGCAGCGTGTCGACTTGGTCCGCTTGATCGAAAGTTACACCGATGATGGTGTGATCCGTCGCTCGACACGCATCAAAACGATCAGCTCACAGAAGCAGCGCACCAGTGGCCATGGGCTGGTGCGGGACAAAGATCGATTGCTGAAGAAGACCAACGTCTCCGTAGGCATCGATTCGAAAGTGCTACGGGATGCGATCACCGGAAACTTTAATGTGACCATTGCCGGCACTTCCCAAGAGGCTCTGGCGTGTGGTGAGCAGCAAGTAGGGGCAGCAAGTGGTACAGCGGCCTTTCAAACAGGGCCGGCAGGGGCGGTATCCGCCTGCGGCGCCAATTGGCCCGTAACAGCGAACGAGGGCGAAAGCGTAAACATTGAGCTGTCGGAGGAGTATCTGCGCGACATGGAAGACAAGCTGAGCCGGTTCGAGACGATCCGTGAAAATATCTACCACTGCGATCGGATCGTGAGCCGCGAGGCGAAGAAGATGACGTGCGATTGCTTCCTGACGCACGAGGAGTTCGAGCGAGGCGAGCACGGTTGTGGCGAAGATTGTCTCAATCGGTTGCTGATGATCGAGTGTGGATCGCGCTGTGTCGTCGGAGATCGGTGTACGAATCGACGGTTCCAACGACAGGACTATGCGCACTGTCAGGTGTTCCGGACGGAGAAGAAAGGTTTCGGCATTCAGGCGAGTGCACCGATCGTGCCGGGAGAGTTTATTATGGAGTACGTCGGGGAGGTGGTGAACGGGGCGCAGTTCGACGGGCGAGCGGAGGCTTACTCGCGCGAGAAGAACAAACACTACTACTTCATGGCGCTCCGAAGCGATGGCATTATCGATGCAACGACGAAAGGCAACATTTCGCGATTCATCAACCACTCGTGCGATCCGAACGCGGAGACCCAGAAGTGGACCGTGAACGGTGAGCTGCGGATCGGGTTTTTCAGCACCAAGTTCATCCTGCCGGGCGAGGAGATCACATTCGACTATCAGTTCCAGCGGTATGGCCGGAAGGCGCAGAAGTGTTACTGCGAGGCGGAGAACTGTCGCGGTTGGATCGGGGCCAAACCGAGCGGTGGCGAAGGCGATTCGGACTTTGACGAGGAAGACGAGGAATCTGATGGTGAGGAGGAAGAGGAAAGCGAGGAGGAGAAGGAAACCGGTCCGAAGGATCCCCGTGAGATCCCCGTTGGCCAGGAACCATCAGTAGGAACGTCGAAAGCGATCGCCGATGATCGCGCGGATTCTCCGGAGCAAGAGAAAGCTTCCACGGAACAGGCCGCGGTCACGGCGACCACGGTGGCGGCGGTAAGGCGAAAGAAAACTCGTAGGCGTCGCGCAGCGGCACGGCAAAAGCGCCACATTGAGCTGCACGAGGACGCTGACCTGGAGGAGGAAATCAACATGCTGCTGAAGACGGGCCTGAAGAATCAGGCCCACACGCTGAAGCTGTCCCGATTGATGGTGCGTGCGAAGGACATCAAATCACGCAGCCGCCTGCTGACGTTGCTGCAGAGTGGTGAACTGGCCTGCCGCCGACTGTTCCTCGACTACCACGGGCTCCGGTTGCTGTACGGTTGGATCTGCGAACCGGCGGAAGCGATCGAGGACCTAAAGTTCCGCATCCAGATTCTGGACACGCTCGATCGGTTGCCGATTCCGAACAAAACCATGCTGAAGGACAGCAAAATTTTGCACACCATCGAAAAGTGGTCCCGGCCGGAGAAGGGGAAGCATGCGGCTCCCAGCGTGGTACCACCACCACCACCACCGACGCCACCGGCAGCCTTAACAGTCGAATCGTCGAATCTCGGCCAGGACGCGGTCGAAAAGGGGGAAAAAGAAATATCAAGGACGAGTTCTCCGAGTGACAGTAATGGTGCCGGGAGCGATAGTAGCAACGCGAGCCAGCGTGCGGACGGGCAACAACAGTCACGGACGAAGGACGTTCTGGGGAGTGTGGACGTGCTGAAGAATATGCCGGAACTGTTGAAGCTGGCCGATCTGGGCAAGCTGAAGGAAATTATCAGCACCTGCGACAAGGAAGTTGAGAACAAGGAGAAGGCAGCGGCTGCCGCTGCTGCAGCGGCCATCAGAGCAAAGGCGGATCTCTCCAGCACCAGTGGTCTGCTGTCGGACATTCAAATCCCGGAACCGGAAGACGAGAACGCTCCCGAGGAGCAGCGGCTTCTGACGCAGATTCGTATACTGTCCTGCAAGCTGCTGATCAGCTGGACCAACCTGAAGGAGGTGTTCCGTATTCCGAAGAAGGAGCGCATCGAGCAGATGAAGGAACACGAACGGGAAGCGGACATGCGGTACCATTCGCTGGGACTACTGGAAACCGAGCACGACGACAAGCACCAGCATCGGCATCGGGATAGTGGGCGCACCGGTTGGGACCGGTCAAGGGAACCGAAGCGACGCCGTTCGCTCGACGATCGCAGCGAACTGCCGTACGGTGCGAGCAAACTGAAGAGGCCACCGTTCGTGCCGCCCCACGGTAGCACGCTGTATCCAGCGGTGAAGCAAGATAATCTGTCGAAACAGGAGCGCCGCCAGCTGTTCGAGATGAAGGTGGCGCACGAGGAGGCCGAACGGCGCAAGAAGGAGATGTGGATGATGCACGAAAACGCATGCTTCCGCTTCGGGCTCAATCCGCATCTGACCGCTCCGATGGACATTCCGGTGCGAATGAATCCGGCCACCAGCGAGTACTTTTCGGAGGACGATCGGCTGCTGCCGACGCCACCGAGTCACGCGTACTTTAAAATTCAACCACCACCACTATCGACCAACCCGGAAGATTACGAGCTTCCGGCGAAACTGAAGTTGCCGGCATACTGGCGCTTTGCGATCGACGATCGCGGCCGGTTGTATTACTACCACGTCAAGGATCGCATCCCGCAGTGGGAACCACCGAAGAAGGCGGGCAAGGCGGTCGGTGCGTTTGCCGACGAAGACATTTCGATGAGTTCCGATTCGAGTACGACCGATACATGTGACTCGAGTGAGGAGGAGCTGACACAGCAGCTGGAGCAGCTACTGAAGAAGAAGCGCAAGCAACAATCCAGCTTCAACCTGGGTAAGCTACACGCATGGTAATGGTTGCGCGAAAGTTTGGGTTAACATGTTTTGTGACAATCTACAGACGATGTTTTGGCGAAACCGGACGACATGAACGACGATATGTCGAAGACGGCACCGAAACAAGAATCCGGCGATGGTTCACCACAGATGTTGACGTTGGAGGAGATCTTTGGTGAATCGTCTGCAGCCACGGCGGCCACCATCGACGAAGCGGCTGCGCAACAGTTGCTGCTGAGACGGAAACGGAAGCACAGCCTAAAGTTGGTTCAAGCCCGGATCATTAGCGTAAGCATGGCGGGACCACAAGGAGCTCCAGAGCCTGTGCCTTGATGTGGTGTGTGTTACGGTTCTTTCTCTTCCCACAGCCCCGCACCGAAGAGGACAAACAGTACGGCCAGATGGAGATGAAGCGCTACAAGGAGACGAAGGAAAAGTTGCGTAAACGCAAGGAGGAAGCAAAACGGTTGCGAGCCCGCAGCATGTTCGACAAAACGTTGGCGGACGGGCCGTTCGGTGGTCCACTCGATAAGACGTCCCTGGCGACCATCGTTACCGGTGGCTCGGATGGAGCAGCCGGCGGTGGCACTGGCGGTGTCGGCGGTGTTGGTGGTGTCGGTGTTGGCGATAGTTCTCTGATCGATGATGATCTTGTCGTGTCGCACAAGATCGTCGAAGATAAGTGCATCGTCGACGAGTTGGACATACTGACGAAGAAGAAAAAAATATCGCCGTACGAGGAGTGGAAGAAAGTGCAACAGCGGTTGGGCAAGAAGCGAAAGCAGACCGAAGGTGCCGCAAACGAGCCCGCGGGGCCGACGGTTCCGGCGGCTACGGTTGGCTCGCTGGGTGATGTTTCCATGGCCATTGCCTCTTCCTCCTCTTCGACAGCAGCCTTATCCGCAAAGCTGCCGAAGCGTAAAAAATCCAGCAAAGGAGATATCAACAGTGAGGAGGCTCGAAAGATTAAGGAAAAATTCCGGGTGGAGATTGCGGGCGTTATCGTGCAGCACCTGAGCGCGTACCGGAAGGAGAGCTGCCAGGTGGGTCGTATTACCAACACCGAAGACTTTAAACATCTCGCCAGAAAGGTAAGAGCGCCGGAAAGAAGGAATCTACGAAGAGTTCGAAGGAAGAATGCTAACCGTTTTTCACCCAACTTTATCCGCAGTTAACCCACTTCGTTATGCTGAAGGAGCTAAAGCACTGCGACAATACGGTACACGAGCTGGAGGTGACGGATTCGGTGAAGACGAAAGCGCGCGAGTTTATCAAAAAGTATATGGCCAAACACGGGCCGGTATACGTGAAGGGCGAAAACGAGCCAGACTATTCCAACGTGGCTCTCTGAGAGGAACCCGGGGGAAAGCCTTCGGAGCCACCGTTGCCCGGTGTGGTCAGCGGCAACAAGCGTCTCTGAATGTGTTTCCCACATTAGACTAGTTCTTATTTCTTTTTTCCGAGTCCGTTTTTGTTAGCTAACTGCGACGTGTGTTGCGTATAACTAAACTGTAAAAATACACATCGGTAGGTAATGTGCAACAAAATTTACGTAACAAACCAGATAGAAAAAGAACTTTCGATATAGAAATAGAGAGTGTGTATAATAAATGCGAAAGTCTTGGACAATACAAATCAAGAATTTTTTTCTTTTTTTAATAATAAATAACCGTGCATGGATATAATTTCTACAAAATCGACTTTGTTTAAAGTAGACCCATTTCCAAGCCTGTGGGTCGAAACTTGCCCCGCATTGCCCATCACGGTGCCGGCAGTAGGCCATCATTTTCAAGCTGACGTTCGATCTCGAGCATCCGGATGTTAACTCTGTGTACCGCTTGGAACTCTTGACCGGTCAGGGCTATCGAAATCGCTAGGTTGCAAGCAAGCAGCACAGTGATCGGCATCATAATGGGCGCCGTAAGCCGACGAAATAGTTTCAACACCGCTATCGGTTGTTCCGTAATCGACGGCAGGCGGTACGTGAAATGTCTTGTGGCGAACTGAAAGGGAAAGGAAAAAGAATTCGACGGATAAATGCTATGAGGGCCAAGTTTAGTAAGCATCGGTAGCTTACCATGAACGAAGACAATGGTGCAAGCAATAGGGGATAGGCAACCGAAAAGCCGCCCTGAATGATAGCTGCTCGCGTTTGTGTGCAAACAGGACACGGCTCCCTACGTAGGATTACATCGGGCTGCACGAAGGCAGTGTGGAAAGCGGTGGCCATGATCGCTGGAATCGCAACGGCCGGTAAATAGCTCGACATTCGACCGTAGTTACCGAGCCTGAGCGCCAGCCGGTAGTGGTTGTTAAAGTAGAATCCGGAAATGGCACTGCATACTCCCAGTATGCTGGCAGTGTAGCGTAGTGGCCATACGTCTCCCTTTTGCTCCCATCCTTTAACGAGCTTTAGAAAATATTGGAGCGCTTCTTCTTCACTCAGTCGCACGGCATCTTGCGGAACTTGGCTTGCGGGTTTATGTACCAGAGCCATGACTACAAATCACCGGATGCACTCAGCACAACATTTGTAAAAAACAAAAACAAACGAGCATTCATATCAAATGTCAGTCAAGTAATCAGTTCGAGAATTCGACTTCGAATTCGAGCGAGAATTTTGTATCGTATAACGTTAGCGTGGAACTTGCGTTTTGTCAACGAAAACAAATTGGGTGTGTGATTTTTTGGCTCTCGGTAGGACACCAGCACTAACTTTCGCAATCAGCCCGACATGAACGCCCCCTTAACGATTAAATTCAAAGGTCGGCCACACCACTAACTGTTATACGTCGGTGAGATTGACGTTTCCGAACTGCTGGCAGCCAGGCTTGCGGCGTTGAAACGTCAATGTTCGCTGTCCCTTACTAGTTCTTTTTCCGGTCGGCCATTGACAGCGACGGTGAACACATTTCACTACGTAAGTAATTTCGGCGTAAATTTGGACATAAAGCGAGGAAAAATAGACTGAAAATCGACCCCAAATGGCAACAGAAGGAGCGGCTGCTGCGGCACAATGGAACACGCCTGGTAAAAGGTCAATTTGCTGTCGAAATTACCGAGAAAGTTCATCCGTGTCCCGGTGGCTCGCTTGAGCTGTTTGTTGCGCTGTCACATTCGGAAATGTCCTATGGGAGCGTGCTTCCTGCTGCATTCGATTTACTTCACTTGCTGTGTGTGATATTGTGAACATCCGTTAATCGTTTGTTGCTTTGCTGTACTTCTTCTTGCAGGCCAATATGGGAAAGATTATGAAGTCGGGTAAGGTGGTACTCGTCCTCGGTGGACGGTACGCCGGTCGCAAAGCCATCATCATGAAAACGTTCGACGACGGCACCGCGGACAAGCAGTTCGGCCAAGCGCTGGTTGCCGGCATCGATCGCTATCCCCGTCGAGTTTCGCGGCGAATGACCAAGGAGCGTCTGCACAAGCGCTGCAAGATAAAGCCGTTCATCAAGGTAGGCCGTGGGTGGTAGCGTAGAAGGGGTTTTGGGTCCGATCGATTAACTAATTACTCATTCATTCCCTCCGACAGATGCTCAACTACAACCATCTGATGCCAACGCGTTACAGCGTTCCGGATGTGAGCATTGACAGCAAATATTCCGCTGGAGATCTGAAGGACCCCGTCAAGCGAAAGAAGGTCCGCTACCAGATCCGTGTCAAGTTCGAGGAAAGACACAAGACCGGCAAGAACAAGTGGTTCTTCCAGAAGCTCCGTTTCTAAGCAACACCCCTTCTACAACCTAATGATGCGAGTCGCGGCGGCGGTTATCAACTAAGGAGACGAGGTTTTCGTTCGGTGTGATGGCCGGGTGTGAGGCGTTGGTGACTACTGTGTCCTTGTTGGTGAATAGTGGAGGAAGATCGCGCGAGCCGCTCCGCAAGGCGTCGTGTCCCGTGCATCGCGGGAAGCTACGAGCTATGGAAACCGAAGAAAACATTTCTGTTGTGTGTAATCGTGGCGTGCTTATTTGTTGTACCACGGGGACACGGCGTCTTGTGTTACTTTCGCGCGGCGAAACCCACACCAGCGACAAACAGTAATCAGCGGCCGGCAGCGGAAGAACAGCCTACATCAACCGTTCTTTGACGGTTAGCACGAGTGAATCCACAATAAATTCGTGTTATCTATTGGAAAACGAATCATGCCGGGTGTAGGCGCATCTTTGTATTCAAGAGGAAAATATGAGAAAACGTACACCTGCAGTAGGATCTCGAATACTGGCTTGTAGTGCAAAACTTTATTGCAGGTAGTGGTCGGCACTGCCATTCATGTTGGAACTTTGGCGACTTCATAAAACTGTATTCTCCAAATGTTACTGCTTCGTAACAAACAAAATAAACCGAGTTTAAAAATGTGATTAGGTTTAAACTCCTCAAACTCGATGCTGTAAACGGACCCAGATTCAATCATCAAGCGATTCGTAGCGCGACAACTTCTTCTTGTTTATTTACCTCTGTTATGCTTTGGATGAAATCATAATTAAAATGATCGAATCATGGTTTAATTTCCTTGGACCTCCTTTAACTGCTCCCACAATCGCTGTTTGTCGTACATTTCTGTAATATTTTACCTTTGCTCGGTGCAGTAATGTTGCCTCGACAGCACGCGCGCGTCGTGTTTTGTAGCAGTAACCCTTGCGGTGTGACGCCTGTGCGTTTCAGCTGTCAGAGCCGTTTTGCATTCATTCCCTCCCAGAAACTTGTTCCGGAACGTATTGTTTTGAAGCGTGCGTCGTGAATCAACAGTCGTCGTGAATGGTTTTTGAGACAAGAACGGGACCAAAAAACAGTGGTGCACGATAATCTATTGTGCGTAGGATTAGGCGACCAGGTGTTGCGTACGATGGCCATAATTTTTTAACGGCAAGCGTGGTTACGACGTAATTTCCGACGATTGCTTACCAGCTACGGAAGAAGGTAAACAGAAAGAGAATGTCACATTCACTCTTGGACGGTTTGCTTTGTTATGTTGTGTTGAGTGCTTCTTTTTCGGATTATTGCATTGAAAATCCTGGAAATCTACGCTGCGGAGCTATGTGTTTTATTTGACCGGGATCGGTTTCCTCGATTAGAGGGCAGTGAACTTTGCAGTGCATTGTGCCCTACCTAACAACACCTTAAAGATTCTACGGAAGTGTTATAAATAGAATAAGAATACTTAGTGGATGGATGTTTGTGCATGGAAAAATACCTAATTTAAATGTATTCTATCGAAAATTTATATGACCAACGACGCGGAACGCTTTGAAAATATTAGACCGTGATGGCGATTGCTATCTGGAGGTTGTGCAGCGTTTAAAAGACCTGTGCACTATCGTATGATCATTGTTGTTGTGGTTCCTGTTTGCTTTGGCTGTGACATAAGACTCTCGTGCAGATAAGGAAGATTGCCAGCTCACATTTGTGGATCACATTTAAAACGATCATTGCAAACCAGTTCGAACAAGAACTTTCTATCTAAGCCATCCCATTATGTAGTGCAGCAGGATGTGCGAACGATCTTGGAACTCCATGCATGGTTTAAGCAGCTGCCGGTGTAACGATGAAATCGAATGCCCGTCTATTTTAATCTTTCTACCATACGACGGCGTCTGTACCATACTCATCACCGTGGTAACGAGAGCTGTGCACATCTGGACCTAAATGCACTCCATAGCCTTGACTCACCCATTTCTGATCGATCGAAGGCATCATTGCAACGGCGAAGCTGCTATGTGAGGTGCAAATTGTGGAACGATTGGCGACTGATGGGACATTTTTACCCTAAAATTCTCTACCATCAATTATTTACATCGGAATTATAAATTCTCGCTCCTGTTCATGCGCATCATTTTTCCTGACCATTTTTATTCCCGCTAGCGTGCTCCAACTCGGGCAAGCTGGCGCGGCCCGATGCCGTCATGCCTCGCTATTTGGCGTGTAAATATCATCCCAGATCACGCTCCGGCGTACACCTACACGGCCGCTTTTTCTTTATCCGGCAACTCGAGGGGACTGCAATGCGATGACATCATTGTAATGGTTGCTGCTGGCGGCGATCGCGTAGATTGCTTGCGACTGCAAATGGCTTCGAACGCGACGCCGTTTGGTGTTGTGAATTCACAAACCGCCGATTGCACAATAGTTAGCCTCTTTTCCACTGAGTGCGTGAGTCCGGTTTTCGGTTGTGGCACCACACTACTACAGCCAGCTGATTGCTCTCGGAGCAACATCACGAAAATCGAAAACGGCTCACTTTGAACGGAGCCGCGACACGATCGCGATGGAGTTGTGTTTGTAATATTTACTTTCGTTTCGCTGTTGGATCCTCTTTCAGGGTAGTGCACGAATCAAGCCACCCAGGCATAAGACCCCTCCCATGTTGGTCGAAATCGGTAGAGCAGCGTCGGAAATAGCGCCAGTTAGTTAGGTCGAGGTCGCACGTGAAACGTGTGTGCTAGTGCTGGAGTGCCTTACTGGCTTCTTCACCACTTCTTCCTTTCCCGGTACTCTCCGCCTATGCTGCTTATGCTGCAGCATGCTCTCGGTATCATAAATGAACACACATCGTTTATTTGTTTTGTTCCTAGTCTATGCCATCGGAATGCACCGGAGGTTAGGAGTTTGTTTATTTTCCGCTCGTTGGTGGTACGGGTCCGTCATTTGTACTAAGAAAGTTGTCGGAACGCACAAAAGCGTTAGCTGGCCAGGTGACATCATATCTGAGACCAAAACCAATTGTTTGTTCGTCGCGTTTGTGGTCACACTGGATAATTTCTACATTTTCACTGTCTCACTCAACAGATAATGACATCATTTCAAGTCATTGGGTGTGGGTCAACATTATGTCCAATTCTATTCTTAACACGTGATCGCATGGTTCGAAATTTGCATTAAAATCCAACGAGGAGCGAAGAAATTGTAGCACATGATTAGCATGCATTGTTGCTGTCCGTATCCTTTTTAAGTTTTCTTCCAAAAAAGTGTCCGTTTGCCAAAAAAATCATCCATCTTCTATGCATTCAGACTCGGACGGAGTGAAACGGCTGCAAATGCGGCGTATGCAAATTGCCGAAATTCTGTACCGTATATTTCTGCTTTTCGCTTGACGCTGTTCCTTGTGGAATAATCTCTCTCTTCTTTGGTATAGACATTCCCTTTTTAGTATAACTTATGTTAGGCCCCGTCTTCAACGTTCTTTCCGATGTCGCTAAGTTGAATCAAGTAGACTACAGTCCATGATGGAATGTTTGGATTATTTTTAGCATATTCCAGTCACCGAACGCATCACATCTCTCCATCTTTGAGTCTGTCCGTTTTGGTTTTCTGAGACGAAGCTCTATGATTTCGTTTTTGTTTGTTTGCTTAAGCACCAGAAGGTTTCGTAAGACAAGCGACGCATCGAACGGAAGTGTACTTCGCGGCACGGCATTTCGACACATCACGCTAGTAGTAAACTCGCTGCCCGATGCTTCTTTTGTGCTAATAGATCTTTTCAGAGTTTATAGAAGCTGCAACTACTTTCTTTCCGTAAATACAACAAAACCTTCTCATTTCTTTTCACAGTGGCGCAATCCTAGAGGTGCCACAATTAGCACTTTGGAAGCAGAGTCTGCGAAAACCATTCAACTTTCTTCAATCGAACCAACAGACATCGGAATCTCAGCAAGCATCGACGGAGCAAATCGAGTCTTGCAGAACAACAAATCCCCGGTGTGACGACGGGGTCAGCATCGCGATGGGAAATGTGCTAAACAAACTGAGCCATGTTTCACAATCGGTTCGTGGTCTGAAGCGCAAACGCAGCGACAAGGATGATGGTGAAAGTGGCGACGGTAGCGATCTGTTGGACCAATCACTTACGTCCCCCAAAAGGTAAACCTGAGCTCCCTATCACTGGTGGGTTTTGCATTTACTAATAAGTGTTGTTGTCACTGTTTGCAGGAAAAAACTAACGTCCACGGCTAAGTACATCTATCAGGCCCTGTTCAAGGAAGAGCGCAACTCGGACATAACGGTGCACGCACTGGGCAAAATGTGGCACTTGCACAAAGTGTACCTTAGCCAAAGTCCGTACTTTGCCACCATGTTCAATGGGTCATGGCGAGAGGCGGACGAGGAGTACGTGCATATTGAAATCATCGATCCGAAGATTACGATCGATTCGCTCTTTTCGGTCTTTGGTTCCCTGTACATGGATGAGGTCGTGCTGGAACCGAAAGATATCGTTTCGACGCTGGCGACGGCTACTTTGTTTCAGCTCGATGGTCTGATCGATCGTTGTGCCGAAGTGATGGTTGAAACGACCAATGCTGAGGTACGCGTCCCTATACGATCATCCCTTCTTCCGTTTGATTAATCCATTGGCTTTCTTCCGCACAGACCGCTGTCCTGTATTACAACGCAGCCTGCGAGTACGGTGTGAAGACGGTCAAGCAATACACCTTCGGTTGGCTGCTGGTGAACCTTCTGAGCAACTTTCAGCAGAAAGCGCATAGACTGCGCACGGTCAGCGTGGAGCTGATGGAACAGCTGGTGGCAAGTGCTGACCTGTACGTGGTGCAGACCGAATTCTCGCTGTACGCGCTCCTACGGCACTGGATGCTTTTGAAGCTGTTCCCCAGCGAACCCGCCTCCGATGGGTTGCCGGATCCTACCCGAGAGCGATACTTTTCCGAGCGGACCAATCCCGTTCCGTTTCTGCATACTCCGGAAGGGGCACCTTTCGTGCGCGTTTTTCGTGCCTTACGGCTACGCAATCTGCTTAACCACCACGTGGACGTGCGGTTACTCCACGAGGACAACATCATTCCGCCGGACTGGCTCCACAAACCGCTGCTCCGGCAGTGGTGTAGTGTGCTGGCGATCGATCAGTCGCTCGATAAGGAAGTCAAGTGTGACGAGCGCACGTTCCTCGAGTCCTGTATCCGGTGCGGACGGGTGATTCCCGAGAACATTAGCCAACGGTGGCGCTGGACCGGCTTTCACTACGGGCTCGATTTGCTACTGCTGTCCGATACACGCACCCTGCGCATCAAACGCCACCATCGGACGGAACACGAGCGGCTGCTAAGCCTGCAGGTGAAGCGACAGTTCCTGATACGCGTCTCGTTGGCCGCCCTCAACGAATTGGGTCAAATCCGGCACCAACAGATCACCAAGATTCAGTCCGTCTCGCTCGAGAAGAACGAAGAAACGTTGCTGGCCGTGTTTGACCGCGAGCTTACGTTTCCGCTGCTCGTTTCGGTCAACATGTTGCTGGACTCGCCGCCAGCCAAGCGTGACAACAGTCCTGCCGTCGCAACATCGGACGAGGTGCCAAAACCGACAGAACCACAGCAAGCGGTGCCACTCCCATCTCCTGCACAACCAGCGGCCAGTTCTTCCAGTGCCACGGCACAACAGGCGGCCGCACCAACCGAGCAACGGAGCCCGGCTCTACTGTCACTCGGAAACGCAGGCCCCAGTGGTAGCGCCTCGCTGGAGCGAATGGCGCTCGTGAACGATTCCTGATTAGAGGTGCTCGAATGGAGGTGAAGACGAGTTGGTAGGAACTGAAGCTTGGGTGAACTCGGTCGCGTAAGTGTACTTAGAACGGAACGGTGAATTTTGAGCCGATGCTGCACAAAATGGCCCTAGACAGATGGAGAGAAAGGGAAAGAGAGAGGAGAGGGCAAGGAATTTAATATAAACACATTATGGTGCCATCCGTGTTTTAAGGGCAAAAAGGAACATTTCCGATGCTGTATCTGTCTTTCCATTTACATCGATTGATAGAATTGTATATTTACAACGTTTAAGCTATCCCAGGGAGCAGACGTGCGATGAATTTAGTTGTTTTTATGAGCCGGAGTCATAATTTTCAACCAATCCGAGAAATATTTACCGCTAGCGAGAAGCTACCGATACCGCAAACGTGAATGGAGCCCATCACGCCATTATGAATTTTTGTTCTTTATTTAATAGGGGGTCTTTAGGGGTTGAGAGAGTAGCGGTGGACAATTTAAATTTGAAATAAGAAATCGTAACAAAGCGTTCCAGTCAATCGCTAATGTAACCCTCTTTCCAAGGCGAGCTTATTGTCGATAAATATTACCAGTGCGGGTCACGGAGCGGTAAGAAGTGTCCGTCTTATCAGCGCTGGTTCCAAATAACCGTCTCTAGCGTTAAACTCTAGTCGTAAGCCCAGCAGAGGACACTATCGTAACGGAGAATTTTCTACCATTAGACGCGTTATTTAACAACGGCAGATTCCCGACGCGAGGATGTGGATCCCCAAACAATAAACGATATGCACGTGTTTTTGGGCTGAACTAGCCTGCGAACTTGTAAACTGGCAAGCACTTGAAGGCTATTATTTTGTTGTATGAGAAAGAAAAACAATGCCCCGAGGTGGCCAACAAGACAGAAGGGGCTCCGTTTTGTGTTTTCGATTCTTTATTTAGCGATTTTCGCGACATCTCCGCAGTTTTCTTCGTTGCGCTCCAACCGGCAGAGTTGAGAACTGACACGTTTATTGGTTACGCTGGTACAACAGTCGCGGCGACCGGCGGTGTTTGCATAGACCGACTGTTGTTTATTGTTTTTACGTTGTTTGTCGCATTTACTATAGTGTTTTGCATTGGTTTGCTTTAATATACGATTATAAAAATATTTTGCGTTCAATATTTGCGATTCGTCTCCCGTTTTTTCATTTACTTTGGCGGCTCTCTGTGGGAAAACTCAATATCCGTAAGCCGTAAAACGCACACGCAAATCCTACTCCACTTTCTTGTTGATAAACCGAGTTCCAATTCCGTTTTGTTTTTCCGTAAACAATTTGCCGTTATTCGAATTCGACCGAAAGAAGCCTATGTGGTGTGTAATTGGCGCGCTTTTATCACTTCGTAATCCAATTAGTTTTCTATTTTAATATTCTCCATTGTTCGCATAATTTCGCTCATCGTACTTTTTTTTCTCGCTTTGCTCGGTTCGCGATCTTCCGAATATTGTTCTTACAAATTATATCATACACATGGCGCGATCGCGGTCGGATTGCGTGAAGCAGATGACGGCGCGCAGTAATGAAGCAATAACAAGCAGCAGTAATTATACAACGACATGTAAAGCAACACAGCAACTGAAGGCAACGATTAGTTAGTCTTTCTTAAGCTTTTTTGTTGGTTTTTGATTGTTTTTTTGTTGTTGCTGTAAGGATTACTCTCTATTTTCTAAATCAATATGCTCTTGTTTCCGCGGGCAACTGAACTGTGCAAATGGGGGACACTTTTCCTTTGACCAGCGTGTCGCGTTTTTTAGGTTCCCCTGTAGAAATGCGCCACCGTTTCTGAAACCACATCGATGGTGCGGTATAGTTCGCGAGCCGTTTTTCGTTGCTTTCCCTTGCCTTCCAGTTCGCTTCTACTTTCAAATTGTGACGTTCTTCAAGCTTTCTTTTGACCGACTTTTCTATTGTTTACGTTTTTGTGTTTCCCACTACATTTGAACTACGATTGCTACCATTTTTGTAGAAATACCACAATGTTCATCACACACGAGCACACGCAAGGCATTTTTATATTGTGTAAGAATACGTTTTGCAGTTTTGCTGTTTGTTTTGGCTTTGTTTTGTGAAAAGATCGTGTTATATCAAGGTTGTGTGTCATGTTGTGTATGGTTGCTGTTTTCTATTGTTCAGTCAATTCGGGCTTTGGAAAGTCACTTTGCAGAGTGCGCATTCAATCGGGAGTTGAACAATTTGTACTTTTCCTGATTCCTAATTTTGCGGCATGTTTGATTGTTGGTTTCTATCTATTTGTCCTCTTTAATTCATGACCATTTTGACCGTTTGTGAATCGAGAATGGGCATTTTCCATTTCTTTTATCTGCTTCTGATCAAGCAAAGTGTTGTTGGGGTACTGGAGCACGAAAACATAAAACAAACAGGCAAAACAATGTGGTTGAGAAATAAGCTGACACTTTATTGAGATAAAAAGGGAGAGATTTGAACGAACTAAAACTCTTAATACATATCTAGTCACAATAAATAATCAATAAGCGTGAGTTCAAAGAAGAGAACTTAATTCATTTTGTCGGTGCTTAGCTTAGCTTTGAATAGTGTTTCGCACGCCGAAAGGTGTGTAGTGAATAAAAAGTGGGTTTTGGTTTTATTTTGGGGATTGAAAAAAAAAAAACCATTTCGTATTTCTATGATACGTGTGCAGTATCGTGTCGGTTGTAAAATTTAGAATTGTGTCGCCACTCTTTTTTTACGCCACAAAAGGCGTCACGCGACTTCCACGCGTCTTCCACGCGTTTCACTTCGCCTAACACTGCCCTACGGCAACACCGTGGAATGTGTTTCACCGATTCTCTGCCATGCCCTAAGCTTGAATGTTTCCACCGAAAACAATCCGACCACCGGCCGAGTTCGAGTATCACTCGAACGCCTGCCTGCCTGCCGGGAGCCTGAGGTTTGAGAAAGCAAATAAAGTTCACGGCGCATGCGGTGATGTGGTGGGACTCTTGAAAGCTTGCCCCCTCGAAGATCAGTATGATCGTGGGGGCATACATTGTTTTTGTTGCACTATATACAAAGAGAAGTAATTCAATTAACCGTTACGTTGTTCTTTTACTTAAATGTTTTAGCTCCGCCAGTTCCGTCGCTTTCTTTTCGTACTAATGCTAAGCTTAATCCATACATCTAAACGAACGAAACCCCAAAACATCCGATCGGACACCGGTTTTCATTACCGGCGGTTTTGGTACGGAATCATGTGCATCGGGATCATAGGTGCACAACAGCTGCGCCAGCACACCATAATAGCAATGGCGGCCTACGGACCCCTGCCCTGCCTATAACCGGTCCTGAAGCTCTTAATACATAAATCCTCAATCCATAGTTCTGACTGGCTGCGACGCTTAAAGGACTAAAAACAAAGTTTTGCTCTTTCGCCGGAAAGGAAAAAAAGCTCGTCAAAAATAGATCTCAACAGATGAGAGAGATCACAAAAAATAAACATGAGGGGGCTGGTGAACAAAGTGCAACACGCTACGCCAAATCCGTCACATCCGCCTTAAGCCATAAGGTGCAGCAAACCGATGACCGGAAGCAGGTGGAACAACGAACGGAGTATGCTCGCTACGGGCCGTAGACTGGTGGCCGCATTTCCGGTGGTGGAGCTACGGCTGCGATGGGAGCCACCGGTGGCGCCTTCGAGCTTTTCGTTGCTCCGATTGTTTAGCTCATTGCTCAGTGGGCCGATCTCGTTGCTCATGCCATCGTCATCGATCACACCACCATTGGCGCCCTCCGTTGGAGTACTGTTGATCGGTACCGGACGCAAGCTGGTCGTCGGCTCGGTGGTTGACGTTGTCGTAGTCGTCGTCGTTGTTGTGGTGGTGGTTGTAGTCGTGGTTGTGGTAGTTGTCGTCGGGACTAGCGTTCCGTTTTGGATCCAATAGACCGGGCTGAACTCGATCTTCACGTCCTCCATGTCACGGCTGACCATCTGCGGTGGAGGGAAAATAGAATAAAGCGTGGTGTGCTGGTTCCGGTAACGTTTTTCACACGATCACCGTCACTTACGGTTGCGCTCAGCCGTCTGCTGACGGGATCACTGTTGTCGTCGTAGTACGCCTTTAGCGTGGCCGAGTACGGTGCCTCCATTTCGGTGTAGTTCCCGAACAGTGTCACATTGATGGCCGTACCCGGGTCCAGCATCGTATTGACCGCTTTCGTCTCGAACCGTCGCTCCGAGTTCTTGATGCCCCACGTTACGTTCGTCGCCTGCGGTGTCCGCGAATCGTACACCTTCGTGAACAGACCCTGCACGACGCCATCGTGCTTGCCCCAGTACATTTCCTTCACAAAGTCGTACGTAATGACCGTTTCCGCCTGGCTCGTTTTATCGTCCATGTTCGAAAGGATCGTCGAACCTGCGGGGGCACAGAGGAGGGCACAGTTTACATTAATGTTTCCCGCGCACAACGCTCACGATCGGCGTACCCAAAACGGTGGTGTTCTTCTTGATGACCGTCCGCAGCTTGTTCAGCTTGATCGCCCGCAGTTCGTACTTGACCGGTTCGATCTCGACCAGAATTTCACCGTGTTCGTGTTCCTGTTAAGGGACAAAAAAATGGCGATTAATTTGTGGACAACACAGCGCCATAACCTATGGGACGTACCGTGCTCGACTTGGACCCGGGCAGGGGAGCGTGGATGCGGCCAACAAGCTTGACGCTTGGATCAAAGTTTCCAACCACGTAGTGATGTCCCGCCGCGCCGCCATGATGGTGCGCCGGCTTCAGCCGGGCAATGTAGTAATCGGAGAACTGAAAATCGGAAACATGCTCGTTAGAATCATGCTGGTGCTCTGTATTGTTCGTCCTAGCGACCGATCGAGCGTACCTTGCCCATTCCGGCACTGACGGCACCTCCGAAAATGCCGGCATGGTAGCGATCCCACGGCCGCCACAGCAGCTTGCCGCCACCGCCCTTGTTGATCAGCACTTCGAACGCGTGGTGGCGCTCCACTTCGGACAGTTGGGCCGCCACGATGCAGATCGTGCCGCCGGTCTCTTCCGACAGCACCGTTTGGCCGGCCGTAAGGATGCCTTCGATCTCCACCCGGCAGATGTAGCTCGGTGGGTGCAGCTAAAAAAGAGAAGAAACGTTCACCATCGTGATCGCTACTGATCGCCATCGAGCCCTCTTCTACTCACATGATCCGTTTCGAGGCTCTCCTTCGAGTGCGGTTCCGGTTCGTACGATCGCACGGCGTAGTCAATGTGGCCTTCGGCGGCACTAAACTTCTCCCAGGACAGTGTGCTGGAAGTGACGGATTGCGTGCTGGCCCCGATGGACAGAGCCTTAAAGACACTGTTCGCGGAGGCTGCTGATGGGTGGGGCACGGCTAGAAACACGGCACAACACGCAAGCACCGTGGCAATACCGCTGACCGGAGAATGTTGCTGCCATCGGACGTTGGCCATTTTGTCGCTGTTGCAGGATTGGTGTTGCTGTATGATCGAGGTTTCGTGCGATAATTTATGACCGTTCGATGCTCTGTAAGGAGTAGGACGCAACGAAAAGAGTTGAGAAATTAGTTACACCCATCGTTTACATTTTTAACTAATTTTAATATAAATAGTATAGATTATAGTATGACCTCTTACTTTAAGTAAAATTCGGAGAAATCCATAAATGATGTACGATTCAAGAGCAATTCGACTGAAGTTTATTTAAAACTTTCTCTTCTTTACCTAATACAGTCATATGGAAAGTCTCCCTTAAGCCTCCTTTTACCAACAAATCATTAATTTTGTGCATTAAGTAATGGGACATTAAGCTTTCAGAAGATGTATAAAATGAAGAAATGGAACAAAGATAAATATTTTTTTAAGATCATCACAATTGCATGGACCTCATATGCAGCAATCATAAGCAATTATTGGCCGTAAAGAATCATCGGACCAGTTATCGACAGCATCACCAAGCGCATGGCGCACCGAAGGGAGCATTAGCCGACCGTAAAAGCTCTCCACTAATAGGGGTGAGTGTGTATCAAAAGCACATAAAATTGTACCTCTTGGCCTCGGTGTCTCGTGCACAGTTGCGCGGTTCAACGGATACGTCTCATGCACGGTCGAGGGCCGGGTTTGACCACCACCGTGTAGAGCTCGAGCAAAATAATTACATCATACACAGCAAGACTGGGAAGTAAATGTAGTTGGGGGGGTGCCGGGGATAGCAACCGGAACACATCAGACGCACAAATGACCAGTACCAGTGCCTGTGACCATTAAACGCGTGCGGCACCGTTGTGTCTCCGGTGGGTGGTGCGATTCGCACATAGCCGTCCATTTTTAGCGACAATTTTCATCACGCAACGCCAGTGTCGGTCAGGGTTCCGTGAGGTGGACTTGCAAAAACTGCACACGGTTATTTTTATGCTCGCCATCTCGACCCGGCGGCCGGAACCACCTTCCTTTCGCCGGTTGGAACGGTTGCAGACGACAAAAATAAAATATCGACCAAAAAACCAGGAGTTTGGCTGCGAACAGCTGGAAACCCTCGAGCTTTTTTATGGTCCCTTCCCCCGGGAGAAGGTGGGTGGTTGTTGGTCAGAGAGGGTGTCTAGTCGTTCTTTGTCGATGATATCGATGATGACGGGCAGACAGTCGGGCGCCCATCAACAGATTCCAGCCGCGGGGAACCGACTGGAAGCCTTTGGGTGGCGACAGCAGACTTTGGAGAGCATAAAAAAGCTTGGACGAGGATGATGATGAAGTCGCGACAATGATTCCGATCCGCTTCGGGTGATATGCTATCGACTGGGAAGCTGTCCGGGGTTTTATGGGGTGCGTGGAGGATTCTTTTTGGACCAGATAGGGGAGCGCGAAAATGTATCGAAAGAAATTCTTCGAAAAAAGAACTTTTCTCGTATTTTATTCCTTACTCGAAGCGGTTTCTAATCGACACAAAGCCACAATTTCGATGTTGATTCCGAGAGCCTCCCCAAAATAAGCGCCATTAGCCGATTAAGTAATTACCGCACTTCCTGTGGGCCATCGGCGGCAGTATAATGTTACACGGGCGGCCTTTCCAATGGAAACCTTTCGCGATACGATCAACGGTCCGTCGGTCAGTGTATCGAACAACTCTACGCCATTGGCCGTAATTGGACCGTTTGTCATTTTCTTATGGGTTTCTCTATTTTCACGTTCTATCGTTTTCCGTTTCTCCTCGGCGTTTGGTTCAGAAATTGATCCTACCATTGGCGGGCGCCATCACAACATAGCCCCCCACGGGAACGGGGATCGATTCTGTTCGCTTTAATTCGACGACTTCAGACTTCAGGCGCTTTCGGCGGATTCCGATTCAATTGATTGGTGTTGTGCACAACACCGACACGGGAGATCTGATGTTTCCGGGAATTTAGATGCGACCCCAGTGGGCAGAGCTTTCGCCATTCGGTGTGGTCCTGGTGTGGGAACCGGTCGAGCGACCGACCGAATGAGCGACATTTAATGATCATCTTTCCTTGTGTCAGCCGCCCCGTTTGCACGATGATGAATTAACGCAAAAAATGGTTGAAGCTGAATGGTCATAGCATACGTGGAAAACGCGGATCGGATAGAAAAAGGGTAACATGAGCAGATCAATTCCCACCGCAGTGGGACTGAACGGGACGCGGTCTTGTTTCGTCGATCGTTAGGAAAGAGGAATAACATTTTTCCTAATCAATAGAACAAAGAAATCGTCGTTTTGTAAATGAACGAAAAACGAATTATTTAAAGTTATGTTTCGCGTCTAGAGTTTCCAACGAAAGTGAGGAAAATTTCATATTTAACTATGATCAAGCACGCCTTCAAGGGTAGCGTGAAAAAGAGGAATGTTGTCTTTAAAACAAACATTTGTTCAATTGAAACAACCCCGGCTCCGGCTGACCAAAGACCAAATTAATCGAACGGCAACCGTTTGGCGAAGCATAATCCATATCGAACCACAAAGCTTTCATTCCCCAACCACGCGGCGCGGTGTGGTCTGTTTTATTTTTCTCGCGCCTTCCCCGCGACAGTGGCGACACGGTTCTTCGACCAAAAGTTCGCAGGAAAGGAAATAGAAACCCGAACGTAGGAGCTATATCTTTCGTCCACAAAACTTTCGCCATGTCTCAGCAATTGTCCTGCCCGCGCTTCGTATCCCGCGGCTTCTGGAAACCGACCGAGAGTGAGTCAGTGTTTCGCAGGTCGCTTTAAGGACGATGATGGTAGCCCAATCAATAGGGATTTGTTGAACTGGCAATAAATTTGCTCGTTGTGTGGTAAGCGGGACCCGTCACGTTATGCCCTGGAACGGACATAAAACGGCCGGGGTGATGTTAATCAGTCAACATTTTTCCGCTAAAAGAATTGTCGAAAAAACGAAGGTTAACTCTATCCATAAATCCCTTCATGGCTGGATTCATG
The DNA here is from genome assembly GCF_943734635.1 of Anopheles cruzii. NCBI lineage: Eukaryota > Metazoa > Arthropoda > Insecta > Diptera > Culicidae > Anopheles > Anopheles cruzii. The sequence goes on along the minus strand of NC_069144.1, from coordinate 16,189,416 downwards.
GCTGCACCGTTTGGCTCTTGGGGGGACAGCACTTTCGAAGTTTGCGTAAACGTTCATCGTTCGTTTGATTTTAGGATGATACGCGAATAGGACACGCGAACCACCCTCCCCAAACAACCGTTTTCCATCTAATGGGCAGCCCATCAAGCACATTAAAGTGGAATGCTTCACCAACAGTAATCGTTATGACGTCCGCGGGGGTTGAGAAATTAATTAACAACCCACCCGGCCCGACCCGGCAGCATCGCAAACACGGAACACACGGGCTTCATCCCGTTCAGCTGGGTGGTTGGTTTCCACGTCGTTCCGAGGGGGGCGGCGGCACACGTAGTAAATGACCAATTGCCGCGGCGACATTCCTGTTTTATCCGTACCGCCGCCGCCGCCGCCGTCGCGTAACCTTCGGTTCAATTGAAATGCGCCGGGGAACCGATTGGCGGCCTCTTTTCGCGACGCACGTGCAGTGCGCAAACATACGCGGAACGATGGGGCCGCGGCTGACATGATCGCGTCAGCTGATCGCTAACGTAGAGAAAAGTCCGGAGCGGGATTAGGCAAAAAATGTAATTAAAATGCCTTAGAAGTCGGATAAAATGTCTCTCCCAGCGTGGCCAGAGCCCCACACCGAGGTGAGGGACAGAGACGGCTGTCGGTAGTTTGCGGTAGCCTTGCTCGCTCGTTTGATGAATGATGGCGAACGGATATGCAAATTGCGAGTGTCATGTGCGTTAAGTGAGATTTTACCGTCCAAGCGATCAATGGGGCGGCCCGTCGACGCGTTGCCATGGGGAATGGCACCCCGCTCGGTGGCCGCGTTGCATAACGAGATTCATCTAGTAGCAGCAGCATCAGCAGCAGGTTGGTGTTGGTGCGGTGCTTCGGCGATGATCACTAGATGGCGTCTGGCACATCTCGATTGCGAGCGCTCTTCAACCAGCGGAACGAAGTGCAACGCTCAGTTGGCGTCGACCGGGCGGCGTCACCGACGATGGCCTTTCGAGATGGACCGGTAAATTTGGAGCAGCACAGGACCCGGAGGGTAATCGATTCGCGCTGCCATTTTGATAATTAAATGCGACGCCCCAAAACTGTCAAGAAGTCATGTTGTCAGGCGCAGCACCGTGTCTGTGTCTGTGCCCGGAATGGGGCCTCTGATGGGACGCGTGATTGCAATATAAATTTTCTCGAAGGGGTAATAAATTTAATTTTGCAAACATAAACACCTCTTACGCACAGCTCTTTAGCATGGGCTACACACACCCCCGGGCGATGCGGCGGTGTCTCCGATCGACCCATCGGAATGGGACACGCCAGACGGGGGGACAGCAATTTAACGATCGCCACACGTTCGATGAGAAACCAACGCGCCTTGACATAGCGTAGGGATACGAACCGGAACGTGTGCCCCGCGCGCATTATGTATGCGAACAAAATGGCAGATAAAATGTGTGAGATAAGAAAAAGTGAGGGCTAATCTATGCATAATTAAGTGTTAAGGCCCACAACACCTCGCCGTACCGTTCATTGTATGTAAATGACGCACACGGAGAGCACTTAAAATTAGTGCAACATACTTGCCGCAGGTTGCGTAAGACACACGCCTGGGGTCACAGGAAAACAATCGATATTTAATGGGAGGTGTGTCGTGGGGTTCACCATTTTCTTTGTTTGATTTGAAGATTAACCAGGCGTTGCTTTGATGAGCGAATGGCATGATTTATAGCATTTCATCACTTCACCACCACCGAGTGACAAGAGGGACTTCTTAAAGACAGATCCCTAATCAGTGGGTCCTACGTGAGAATTTCTGCCTTTCTCGCTGGTGCCACCATCACACCCGTACCAACAACAACAACAACGGACAGTGAAACAATTACCAGTATAACATCGACCTAATGAAGCCCTGTTCTGGGGTGAGATTTTTATGCTAATGATCAAAGCATTGAGTTCTTATTAGCGGTGGGTTCGTGCGCATAAATTGACCGTAGACCGTAGTGACCGTTAAGAGGCGTAACCAGCATGCCCGCCCCAACATTATTAATAGACCACCGACCGACCGACCGACCGAACACCAAACAGCCCCCCGACCAATTTGGTCTCTTGTTCTTTAGTTTTCAATTTCACTAATTTATGCCATCCCATGTTTCCGTAAGAAGATTGTTTTCGTGCCTTTGGTCGCCGCGTGTCAGAATGATGAATGATCCGCGCCCGTCTACGAGGAGAGTTTTCTATCGGGGTTTCTGGTGGGCTCTTCTCCCCAATTCAACAAACCGCGTGTATGCAAATTCGACACGTTGCGGACTGACGACGTGTCGGGAAAAGTGTGTGCTTGTGTTACAGAAATATATTAGCATATGCGAAAAAACGGCCACCACAACAACATTTTAGCGACAATGTGAACACTTGTCGCGCGCGTATTGATCACCTGGTCAAAAGCTAAGTATGGTGCAAATGGTTCCCAGGAATCCTCTGAAAGAGGCCACTCAAAGTGTTGTTCTTTGCACGCTATTGTTCTTATGCTTCAAAATTGGTACGCATGCTCTCGCGCAAGCGGTCCAGTTGAACAACTTCCGCCGTGTTCCGCACGTTTTGGAAGCACTCCAACTGTGCCATTTGTTTCGTGGTAAAACTCGCACAAAACACTATGCCCCTCGAGAGGAGAGCCACACTTTCCTAATTCAGGCCAGTTGGTCAGATTTCGAATCTCATTTGTGGTCTCCGCACCGGCCACCAGGGGGGCTAGATTTGGTTTAATTTAAATAAGAATATACGACACACGGACGTGCGCGGTCTGGCGGCAGAGATCTGCCGGTCCAGATTTCCCGACGAGTACGACGAGGCTGCCCGCCGCTTCTGATGAAACCGATATGGTCTTTCGCAATTCGATGGGCTGCTGATGCTGCTGGGCTTGCAGGCAGTGCCGTTTTGTGCAGCATTCTGGAACGGATGTTCGCAGTCGTCGACCGGAACCACGACCGAGCGCGGCGGCCGGTAAACCTCTAGGAGCGAGCGTCCGGAGGGCAGAGCATGGGCAACACAAAGCCAGGTTACACTTGAGAGCCAGGGGACTTTTGTGTGGCAGGGCGCATTCAGCCGGCAAATCTGAAGTGGCGAAACTTCCTCGTCCACGCGACCCAGCGCGAAAGGGGAAGTGTTGATGGAGAGAAGATTTATGACACCAGCCAGGCGGGGACTCCGGCTCCTGCGTTTGGTGTGAATTGGCAAAAAGCACGGTGGGGTTTAATTGCATCAACTCGTTCGCTTGCAATTCTCGGGAAGTCGCGAATTTTATTTTCAAATACATTAACGTGGATTGCGGAGTGGAGTGTGGTTCGCCGATTCCGGCTCAATTCGGATTATAATTCACAAACTGCTCCTGGATTGCACACGGCTCGGTCTATGTTTGCCTGGATTCCTTTCTGTGCGCGGATGACAGTAGCTGACAGAAAATCTCGGAAGACTTGATGACTTGACGCGCCAAATTATGGGCTACCTGACAGTAGTCTTTTTATTCTGCTTGGAAATTATTTGAGATAAAAATTGAAGTTTGGGCAAAATAACAAAACTCGACAATTCTGCATACGCGGTGAACTGTCATTATGCCATCTAAGGTTGCTTCGTTTTCCGGAGGTTCACTGCTTCAAGTATTGTTTGCCACTACTTTAAGGGTCTGATGAACAAAATGCATTGATTAAGGGCATAGCAATCTATGTACATATTTTACACAAATCCATGCCTGTATTTAACTGGACATGTAGCCTGTTCCGGTCCTAGATTTGTGGCAGAGACCAGCTGTCATTTTGTATTTGTGCCCGTGAAAAGTCAACCAAAAAAGACTGGAAAATTAAAATAATACCGGTCGGGGGCTCCAGAACCCGGCCACACTTTCCAATTCGTTCAACCGTTCCCAACCTACCACCCAGAGCATAAATGCGGCCACATAGAAGTAACGGGGGGAGCTGCGATGTGGAGCGCCCTGAATGTGCTGCACAGCACAGCGGTGTGGCATTTTGGCTGACCTTTCGCTCGGTGCTGGCCACGATGGAGACACATAGGGAAACAGAACCCGAAACAATTACCGAACCGGGCATGATAGAAAGCGTCCACAGATTAAATCGGGCCCCTGGCCGGCTGGGTCCGCGACGCGACCATGGCCTATCATAAATCATCAACACGGCCGGGGCCTGGCCTGATGGCTTTCGCTGTGCTGCCCGCTCCCTGTCTGCGAATGCAAAACTATTCCACACAAATGCATACGCCGAGGGTCGGTCGGTCCGGGATTCGGGGAGCCCTTAGTTTTATCGTACCTTTTCGTTGACATACCCGATATTTCGTGTTTATCTCCGCCGTGTCGTTTTCCGTTCCCCCGGTGCACGTGAAACATTCCGTTCGCTCGAACCGCGTGTACCGACCCCGTTCGTTGACTTACCGGTGGGTACATTCCGTCCGAAGGGAAATGGCTGTTTCTTTACACTTTGGGTCTCCAAGAATGGCCAAGGGCAGGAAAAACACACACACCGTCGTCGGTACCCAAAGTTTGCACAAGACAAACAGCCGCCGATAAGTTTATCTTCTCGCCCGCGCCAAGCGTCGTGCCAAGTGGATGAAGCGGTGTTGAGCAAGGCACAGTTCCGTCTTGGGAAAAAAACGAAGTTTATGCAACGATTTTTTATTGGAATTCTGATAAGAAAACGAGATTTGTCTCCGAGAGGGTTGGGGAACCATTTGTGGCTGCAGCCAAGGCGGTGTGTTGCACCGGAAAGGACGACATTAAACGCCATTCAATAAGCGTATCCTCCCTCGCCCGGGTCAAAATCAACTTCCTTCGGCGAAATGCCGGCACGGATAGGGCACACAGCTGGAGAAGTCGAAGAGCAAACACGCTTTTTCTGCCAACCGAAGATTCAAGTGGCGCCGCCTTCGGGTGTCACAAAAAAGAAACGGGGCCACGAGCAGTAACGGCGATGCGCGATATGATCTGCGAGAAGACGGTCGTCGTCGCCGGAAAGGCTGTAAAAAAAGGGCCGATCACAGACATACGGAATCAATGAATCACTCAGAGAGTGACACAAAATAAGTACGCTTCCATCAAACTGTCGTTTACTTTTTCAACCCACGGGGGCTCCGTTGGAATCGTCGGTGGCCAACGAAGGAAACGAAATACAAAAGCCTTTAAGAGGAAAGGATATCCCTTGAACGTTCATTTTTCACTCTGCTCCGTCCCGGAGTCGTTGAAGTCCGACGTGCGACCGAATTTATATGGCAACCGTCTTCCGAGTTCGAGGGCTTTCGCTGGAAAAGGCAAAGGTGGAACACTAAGAAAGAAATTCATCTTGCGGGATGCAATAATAAGCTGGCAAAAAAGGGACGCATTGACGCTTTTTGCAGACGTAAAATGATGCCAATGACACGTTTGTGGAGGCCCACAAACGGGTTAAATTTTAAACCAATTGTGGAGCGGAAGATTGTGGATTCCTTTAAAGGCGGAACGCACTCCCCATTTGGATGGGAATTCCGGGCCGGTATTTGACAAAAAAAAAATGGCTCAAACATGCTCGACTAGTCCCCGGCCGGCATTATCTGTGGGATAATCTAGTGAAAGGGAGCATTTTTGGTGAAAATCAAATTTAGTGCCAGAACACGGAGAAGTCCTTCGTTCGTTGGGCACAGCAGCGTTCCAAAACGTTCCGAACGAGCGGTTTTCGGGCCGGATCGTTAAACGGATTCCGGACGTGGTGAAAAAAAGCGAAAGTTCTTTACAACAGCCGGTCCCCCGTGGTGTGCTACAAAAGACTTCGGTTCTCCGGAAGAAACGTGACGTGACCCGGAGAGCATACCTTGGGTGTGGCGAAAAATCAACGCTAATGATGTTTGCCGTTGATAAGGAGCATGGGTCGATACCTACCGCCGCAACAATGGCCTAACCCTTAGTCGGTTCGGCTCGGGAGTTTCCAAAAGAAAGTAGGAAGCATCACGTACCTCGTTCGCGGATCACCGGAGTTGATCTTCGGGTAGATGGGTAAATGATTCAAGCGATTCGACATGTCCCTGACAGTGATCTGCATTGGTGAACGGACGCAATGTCAGCCTCACCGAAGGTCGGATTTGATTAAGGAGCGTAGCGAGTTGTCGCGAGACTGTCCTTGTGGCGCCAGCAACCGTCGGAGAATGTATGCAGCATTCGGTGCGATGCGGCGTTGGAACGGATCCAAAACCGGGAGATTACGTCATGATGCCGTCAGAAGTTCGGGGAGTGCACTGAGGCGACTAGAACTTCATTACCGTCTGCCCCGGGGGGTGGTTATTGAAAGCACACCACTGACCTTGACACGGGTCGTGCTTGAGACTTGAGGCCGCGGATGACTGAATGGCGCTGGTGGTTAGGCAGCGCGGTGTGCCGTCTGGCTTAGAATATGTCAGCATAGGACATAAAGTTAAGATACCCTTTGCTTGTTCTGTTTAACACTTTGCGAACTAACATTGACGCATTTGCATATCGAACCCGGTTCGAGAGGATTATAAACTGGACCCAGATTGTAATCATGCATACATTACCGAACCGGTTATGGGGACATGTCTCGAAAGGGAGAACTCCTATCGTAGCGAAAAGTGAATGAAAGGTGAATTTCATGTTTTTTGTACAGAAAATCAGATCTCTGAAGTCGTAGGATAAGATGGAGATACCTCCAACAGTGTTCAGAACTGTCAACTGCCATGCTTAACTGACGATTGCACATTGAGTTGTCTTGTTGTAGTTATACCGTCAAGAATAAGACTCTCGTGGGGGCCCCATCATAATGTTTCCGGTCCATAAAACTAATCAAAATATACTACCGGAAATGTTAACGCAGAGAGCAGCACCACACATTATTGGTCGAATTTCGACAACGATCCGCGGTACGAGAGGCCCCAAAATAAAAAAGGCCTCCTTATCTCCGCAGGGAGAGAGAGACTCCTACGCTCACCAGGGATCACTCCACAACGAGATGTGACAGCCTCCGCCACCGCAGCGCTGACCGCAGTGGAGCAGAAGCCAAAATTGAACGCATCAACGGCCAATCCCACTAATCCCATCGTTTCTTGGCGGGTCGCCTTCGTTGCCTTCGTTAAAGATTCGTTGCACGGCGGAGGCACATAGCAGAGAGAGAGCAGGAATTGCAGTGACAAGTAGCGCGTCCAGTAGGGGGTCATAAAAAAATGAGGGTATGGCACAGCGCTCTGTCTCGGATTCGTAAAAACGGAATCGGGTACGGTACATCAGAAGCCAAGTTGAATATGCCGGCACAAAGGTGGAACCGGCCGGCGCGCGTTCGGTCGTTCGTTCGCGTGCAAGGACGTACCAACCACCAGCATCACCGGTTTTTGGTCAACCGGTTTCGGGAGCATTTTGCGGTCGATTTTTGCCGGCTTTAGCTGGTCCCGGTTCTGCCGCTGCACGCAGTCAATAAATTCGGACCCGATGCCGTGGCGGTCAGAATATGCAAAGCGAAGGAAGCAAAACAGGAGGTTCCATCAAACATGCGGCAATACGGTATTCGGCAAATATTTCGTTGGTTGCTGCGCGCCGTCATGTTGTCCAGCGTCCAGACACGAGCGTCGTCGACGAGCATGATGTCGCGGACCTTTTTCGCACGTTCGACGGACGGGCCCCCTTTCAGAACAATGTCCTCAATATTCGCGTTCGAAACGTACCCGAATCGCTGGCCCTTTTCACGCCGAACGATGTTCCGCGAGGTTCTATGGTCCTAATTAATAATCCTCACAGCATCGTCGTCGTCACCGTCGGGTGCTTCAAACTCGTCAGCACTGTCTGTCTGACATTCTCCGGTTGCCATTGACAATGAAGCGGTTGGTCGGTCTCTGATGCAGATGATGATGTGATGAGCTTATGAAATGTGCTTATGCGGATGGAAAAGAGAGTTTCGGTTACACCAAGCCTGAAGTGCTACTGGGCCTCGTGTCGAACCTGCTCCAACCGGGCGCACTTGACTCCGAGAGAATGCGAAAGAGATCTCTAAGTATGGAATAAAAAAAATAACTCGCGGTCAAGGCTTACCGAAGAAGCGCAGCGCGCGCACGTTACCGTGCATAATTTTGCGCTTTATTCCGCCACGGTCTGCTGCGACCGCTAAGAAAGGGGTTCGCCTTCTCTAAGCCGGTAAGCGATATGTGATGACAGGCCGGGGGAACAAGCATGACGTAATGTGACACATTCTGCAACAAGGCAAGCTGCGCACTGTGGCCATGGAAGTTTGTACAATTATTCTTTGGGCTGGCTTAAATTATGTCATACGGCAACGGTCATTAAATATTCAACAAGTCGTCCCCAAAGAAACCACAGCTGCAGACATTTTTGACACAATACCGGATGAGATCACGCATTCATGTACGCCCCGCATCGAGGAAGGCTATGGGAAGCGTGTACAGCAATAAAATTTAGTTTCCTACAGGGTCCTCGTTTTAAAAATGGCCCAAGCAGTTCCATTACGCTCTGGAAACGAGGAAGGCTGCCCCAATCAAATCGACTCCAGTAAAAGGCCAACAGCGAACTGGAATCGAGAACGGTTTGATACGCGGCGCCCGTACGAAAGGAAAAATTATGATGTCCCGTTTCGCCCGCTACCAAACTATTTGGCACCGTTCGGAGGGCTTAACGTGAGGCCCAGGAAGTGTGCACCCCCGTCGAGTGCTTTTGCCAGGCGAACGCCCGTTGAGGAGGTATTTCACAAACGCAATCCAGCGACCACTTGCCACCGCCGCCGCCTCCGCGAACGACTTCCTGCTCTGGAGCGCTGCGTCGATGAGGTAATCGTGGCCGGCAACCTAAGTTCCGGCGAAAGTGGATCCATCATCGATGGTAGCGACGAAGAGATCGACGTGACCGAAAGTCGTGGCTCTGTGTCGAAAGAGTGCTACAGAACATTTTTCCGTGCCCGAAAAGCGTTGCTTCGGAGTGAGCTTTTCGAGGAGTACTTCACGCGGGCGCCGACAACGACTTCGACAGTGCAGCAGACTGAAGTGTCAGATGTTTCCGAGGACGAGCAGGATCTACCGACGAACGTTTCGAGTGCAGGGGCGGATTTGTCATCAGACCGGGAACGGGAGCCGCCATCAGGTTCGTCTTTTGAAGACCTGATTGAGAACTCCGACGAAATGCCGACGATAGTTCACCGGGACAACAAGCCTCAGGCCGTGGAGGCGCAGGATGCGTTCTTCAATCGATTGAGGATTCATTATTTGGAAAAGTTTGAGCGCGTTAACCGCGAACTGGAAGAAGCTGATCGGCAGCGCCGCAAGCCACCGGAACCGTTTGACGAAGAAAAGTACATTGCCGGCTATCCGGCGATTGACATCAAGAACGAAGGCAAGGCTCACTTCCGGCAATCGCTTGCCCAGAGGCTAGCCGAACTGAACCAACAGCAGCAGCGTCCCGTCCGTGTGTATCCCAAAACGGTGAAACAGTTTGCGGAGTACAAGGCCGAACTGTTGGAAAACAAACGGAAGTTGCGCGATGAGGCCTTCCTGGTGGCGGACCACTTCCGTAAGGCCAACACTCCAAAAGAGATACCCGAAACGAAGCTAGAGCTTCAGCGTTTTCGTGTGGCCGATTTTGGCCCGGATCCGGATCGGGAGTCGGAGGATGACGAACACGAAGACAAGCCGGCCGTGTACGCCACCTGTATGACACGGGCTGAGTGGGGCAACTGGATAGCGAGGTCTGCGAAAGTGGAGAAGCTAAAGCTCCCGAAAGTCAAACTGTCCTCCAATCTTGCGGTCGTGCTGGAGAAGTGCCTTGAAAGTCCAATCCGTGCGTACATCGAGGGACGAGTCGAAAAAACGGACGCCACCACCGGTCAGCCGGTGAACCAACCGCGACCCGAGAAAGGAAGTCTTCGGCCGAAAAAGATTGTCCCGCCGGTGCGACGGCCAACCGGGACGATGATGCGTGACCTGCTATTTGACCCGGTGATGCCTGATGAACCTGAAACCACCGCTTACGTTCCGTACACGGCGAACCTCCGCCCATATTCGGACATCATCGAGGAGCGGTCCCGTGCCAGTAAAGGGCGCCAGCAGAGGCAGCGTCGGTTGCGCAAAAGCCGGATGCGATGGATCGAGGAACTGGTGGACGATATCTGCCGGCGGAGAAGATGCTGAGGCAAGACGGGAAAACGAATCCTCCCGGAGAGGTCACATTGTTGTGCTGCGGGTTGTGTGTCTGTTATTCGAGATGTGTGGCGCCATTTTCGGGATCGGTGGAGAAACTACGGTCGCGAGGGCGACCTGAGTGCGAGATCGGTCGGGCCGAAAGATCGATTGTGCCCCGCGTTGTTGGCAAGTTTTGATGGATTCCCCGGGATACTTCGTGGCCCGCAGCAGCAGCAGAAGCAGTAGCTTCCATTCGCTTCGGTTCGCATTCCGGATCGGGCGCCCACGTCCCGATAACCGGATCGTAAATCTTTCGGCCAGGCTAAAAAGAGAAATGGCCGTCGGTAGATAAAATCGACTGCGTGTTGAACAAATTGATATGCTAAAGAGGATGAGGGGCCGCCGCTGGACCCGATGGCCGATGTTTTGATTGAGCATACTTTGCAGACGTCATCAGATACACACGACTTATGCTCGCGCGGCTCCGAGAGAGATTTGTGGTCAATATTTTCTTACAACGTACGTTTGCCGGCGTTCAGAGAAGATGGTGATCGGTGATATTTATTGTTCAACTTCTTCTTTATGAAGGGGGTATAGCCGTGGCCGTTATAGCTGGGAGAAAGTATCGGCGCTGTGAACACACCTCCGATATAAGGCGCCCTTTTTTGCTCATCATCCCAACGGTTTGTCACGGTGTTTTGGAGAGTCCCACGGCTGTACTGCAGTTTAGGTTTCGGGTGTGAAAATTGGGAGACAAAAATGTGAATCAATCGCCGCGTTCGAAAGACTCAGCCTAATGGGCTAATCAATTAGACCACCAAATTCGTTTCTGGCGCGCACCACAGATGTGCTGCCGGGTGCAATAAATTTATTTAGTCATGGTGGTGGCCCCGGTTCCGGACATCAACATCTGGTGGGGTCAACGAGAACCAGGACACGCTTCATTATGGACGCAAGTTTGACACAATAAAATGTTTCATTTTGACTACCCCCGGAAGGAACATCAGCTTCGCAACTCTCCAACGCCGCCGCCCGGTGTGTGCTCGCGCAGCTCCCGGGATAATCACGATAGAGACCGAAGGTTACGAAGGAGCATATGTTTGGCCGCCGATGTTGCCGTTAAATCATTGGGCCATTACGTACTCCCTTCTTCTGGTTTAATTCAATTAGCTTGTGGCCCCGAGATTGTCGAAAACATTTTTGACCAAATTTATCTGCCGCCTGGACCCGCTGTGCACTGTCCGCCGCAATTGGGGGAATAAATCAAATAAATTTACCATTAGTGGGCGCACCCGTTCCTGGGTGCTGTCCACACCGAGATCTCGCCAACATTCGATACGTGGTGTTCCGCGACGGAGTGTAGCGTTTTCGAGCGCCGGGTCAGGAACATCGTGGCAGTTAATCCGGTCGGCCACGCGTGCCACAACGGCACCGCCGAATCGGAGGAACTATTTAATTTTCATATTTACCCTAAGGCTTCCGCCTCAGCAGGACGCACACACCCGGGGCCTAGGCCGCCCGGGGTTCCTACAGCGATGGTGGAAAGCGAAATGTAGAAGTCTCACCCTAAAGGGCACGGGACGACTTCACGCTGGGCGTCCGACGGCCGCCGCCGCCGCCGCGATTGTAATGACGTCCGAGAGGAATCGGGTTTCGGGGCCTCATCCATTCCACCGAGGACGCCTGATTGCTATCTCTGACCAACTATGAGAGTCCAGTCGGTTCGCCCATCGCGTGATGATGGGTCGTGGCTCGGGTTTCCTTACACAGCGTGCCACGTTCGAAACGTAATCCTCGCGTACACGGTCCCTCTCTCGGCGTGTCGGCGTCTCGGCGCAAAATGTAAACAGAACGGGTAATGATCCAGCATCGCCAGCGGGCCTTCGACACTGTGAAGCGGTCCCCGTCTAGCACTGAATACATTGTTTGAACGTGTAATTGAAAATTGAAGATTAATTTTTATTACTATCCACACGTCTGGGGTGTGCAATCCTTGGCGAAAAGCCTGTTTTAGGGCTCGGTTATGCTTGTGGCACCTACGGGAGTTAAGGGGATGCATGTTTCAGGAATGCCGATCATTAAGGGCACAGCTGCTGTAATACGAAGCGCGCGTTGAGAGAAAATAAATATAGAAGGGAAAAACCGCTCTTGAAGAGCTTCTCGGGGTTTAGGACTCGTCCATATTTCAAACGGTGCCAACACTAGAGAGCGTCCAACTCAATAGGCATCCTGGTTTCGGAGGACGCAGACTCTTTAAAGTTGGTATCGGTTTCAAGTGACTTCAACAATATCCTCGTCAGTCGGCAGCAACCGGGCAACACAGCCGGAGGACAATACTCCGGGGTAAGGACACGGAGGCGCAATCCATGCTTGAATGGAGTGCCAAAACACCGAATTCCGGTTGGTCAATCAATTCCATCCAGTTGGCCGCGCCGCACACCATTGTGAGTGTCAAAAATGTTGTCCCGTTTTGTTCCCGGTCCGCCTGTCGCCTGTGATGACCAGCGGCGGGGCCGTAAATCTTTTTCCACAAAAACCTCATAACTCCATCGTCGTCGTCGTCGTCGTCGTCGGTTGACATGATGGCTCGGGAGTAGCTTCTTTGTTGTTTTTCATGGACCGCCGCGCGCTCGGGAATGATGATGAACGGTTAATTGCGTCCTTGTTTGCCATTTTTATTTGCCGAACCCACGGCACGGGAAACAAATGGTATCCAACCGTCAAACTGTTGTCTCGTAAAACGGTTGAGTTAATCAACCTCGATTATCAAGCGGGGCTAGGAAGAATCCGCGAAGGCGCGAAGAAAGGCAGCCATCTGGATAAACGACTGTTCAGGTTTAATGACGTTCATGTTGGAGCTCTAAAATGTCATTTCTTTTCAAGTCTTGAAACGTTGTACCCAAATTCCAACCGTGATTCGAATTGTTGCTGATCTCATAAATCTGCTCTTAATATTTCTGACAGCTCCTCAGCCTCAAAGACGCACATTTCATCATCGTCAGACGGAAGAACGTATACAATTTTCGTTTTCGTTGTGGAGTTCCGGACTCTCTCTCTCTTTCTCGCTGTCTCGGGCGTCAATTGCTGACCTTGTACCCATTTTCCTTAATTCCGGGAGATTCGGGTGGCAGCTCTGCTCTAACCAGCAACCGTAGCAAAAGTTTCTAATCAACTTACGCGCGCGGTTGGTTGCTGCTCCCCGGATGGACGCGATTTCCGCTTCCCGTTAGGGCGGTCGGCTCTGTTGTTTGGCTCCGTGTGTCTGTTTGGGAGTTTATTTTCAGACCAACCATGGAGTAATCGAGTTGGTTGCCTCGAGGAGCTGTTCACCTCTTCCAGTACCGGCCGCCATCGTTCTAAGTGGTTTAGTTCGGTTGAAATCGAATTTAAATTGGTTCTTCCTCGTTCGTTTGTATGTGCCCTGGCAGGAGTTTCCGGTTTCGGAGGTTCGATTGTGAAGTAACTGTCGTTAATTGGAGGGATGCTGCTGCGTTCTCCGGGATCCGCACTTCCGTTTCTTTCGAACGTTTCGGGCCCGGTTTGCCACCGAGTTATAAATCAATTTTTGGTGGCAAAGTTTGTCAGCCAGACAGCGTTAGGGAGACCGATTAACTGAGACACCAGAAAAGAGCAGATACAACCGACGGATAACAACAACCGACGGATGACAACAACCGACAGATGGGACCGCCGCTTAGGGCAAAAGTTGTCTAGGTTTCCCGCAGGCTAAGTAGAACACATCTTAAAACTATCCTCATCGCCGCGCAATCTCGGAAGACCTAAAAAGCGATCCGAAGAGGCGCACGTCTTGACTGGACCCGTCGGAGCATAAACACGTAAGACCACAACCACCTGCTTGTCGCACACGGCTTGTGGCTCCGGCCAGCCCCTTCTTATTCGTTTCAAAAAATCTTATAATTGCTTCTCTACTTTACCATCTGCTCTAGGCGCCGGCGGTGTCGGTGATGGTGACGGCGAATAAATTAAACGGTGGCCAACACGGGGCTACTCACTTCAGTTAGAACGCGTTCCGCTCGTTGGGCCGGGGACCGGCGCGTCATTAGACGAACACGCCACCGTCCGCAGTTGCGTGGGCCCCGCGTGCTCTGGAAGAAGCTTCGGATGTTTTTTTGATGGCGTGTCGCTCGTGCGTAACACTTGACGGTAAGGTGACGCGGTATATGCTGCACCTCGTGTGCCTTTTTGTGACGGCTGGTATCGCACACTTAAACGCCGTTTTTTCTAATGCGCGTGATGCGTGTGCTTGGGTGTCACCTTGCGTAACTGGCACCTAAAACAAGTGAAACACTACACCACCGCGGAGCCTCGGAGGCTCACCTCTCTCGGAGCGGTCACTATGTATCACCACAACACCGATCGCCTTTTTCTGGAGATTCACTTCACGTTCCGGACGCGTTCTAACCTCGTTAGCCAGCCCCCCCCGAGAGCGTGGCGCGGCGGCTGTTAGTATTCAGCAATTCAGCGTTGAAAGCAATTCGAATCTAAATCCACTCACACTACTGGCACCTCCCTCCTCCCTGATGGCTCACTGATTGCTGGAGGCCAGCACCACACATCCGCTGCCAGGAGAACGTTCTGAAATGATTCAGGGAGAAAGGGAAGCAGAAATTAATGACTGGCTTCGCGGATTGTATGAGTAGCAATTACCGCCCCGTACGTTTCCCAGTTTCATTCCGCCGGTTACCGGATTTGCCATCGCCACAGGTGGTTCCTTCTTGGCAACCGCGTAACGCGCTAGAGACGGGCGCGTTCTGGAAACGGGTGCCGGTTCAATGGCTGCCCGGCCATATACCGGAGCGGATCGGTGAAGGAAATCGAAAATCTTCGCTTCGGTTTCGGATTGATTGATCGGAAACCACTATTTCTGAGAGGCTTCTGGTTGATCGTGGTGCTACCGTTTCGTGGAATTGGCAACCAACCCAGGTGTGAGCGCGGCAATCCGCATTACGGTAACTCACTTTATGCTAATAGAATGCCACGGTCACCGGTTCCGTGTATAGTTCTGTAATCCGCGCCGTGCTAGCACAAGTGAATGCTTTTAGTGGCTTTTAAAACCTTTTATCCTGATTTTCAACGGAACCGATAAACCTGTTTGCTGTTAGAAACGTTGCACATGCAACGCTCAACTTGAATGGTGTTTTATGCATTGGTGGATGTTCGTGTTTCTCGAATGATGTTGAAACTCCGCCATTCTTACAACCGAGAAAGGAATGTCATTGTCGATGGGAACCTTCGACGAATCGCGGCTCCGTTCCTCGGGCTAAAAGTTCCCACATGACGATGGCATCTTCGTTGAGAATCATTATGCTAATGAATCATCGGATCGATCGAAGTTTAGTTTGATTTCATTCCAACATGCAGCTGCCAATTGCAGCACCGCGGAACTATTTCCCTGTTCCGCCTACGTCCAAGTGCTGCTGCTGAAAGGCTTTCCAGCGATGCACAACCAAGGAGTGTGGCCCCGGCATACAGTGTGCAAGAATTTGACCTCCGAGGTCTCTCCAGGGCGTCCGAAAGTCGGGGGAGCGTTACGGACACGACATGCACACGATTTGCAACGACCCTGGGGTGGCGACAGCATTAGTCCGCATTGGCAACTAGTTTCAGTCCCAGACCCGCCCAACGGGTCATTGCGGAGCATGATGTTTGAGGCCACCCGACTCACTGGACCCGACGTCGGGCCCGACTTTTAGTCGTTCATTTGAATTAATTGAAATGCCGCACCACTGATGTCCTAGATCAATTTGCGTGTCCCCGAACCAGGGAGAGGATTATGACATCATCCGTAGAACTGTGTGTGGCGCAGTGTTTAGCTCACCACCAGAGCGCCACAGAAACCCAGATACGACGGTGGGGGCCCCTTAATTTGGTCTCGAGGACGTCGAGAAGACTTATCAACACACGCAAGGAGCTCTACTGTTTTTTCAACTATGCTCTCCTCGCGACGGCTCACATTCTTCATCCGCTGGGCGTTGATAATCATTGAGCACAGTAGTTTGCACCGAGCACGGCTGGAAACTGGCCAACACACACATACCCCACCCCACCACGAGAGAGTTGATCGATCCGGTGGTGTGATAAAAATGCATTATAATGCCGATTCGGTCCGCCGGCTCCGTTGGCTGTAGAAGCTGCTGATTACAGTTTCGCTCTACAACGGTGCGCTGCCACTGGTGACGCCACTCGGTCCTCGTGCGCCAGAAGGTCTCTCGCGCGCGAAGCGTGTTAATACATTCTTGGCATTTTCCGAACAAGGTTCTCCGGCGCGGAAGGCAATTGTCGTTGCGATGCAATTAGACGGTGGCAAATGACGCCTTCTCGTAGTCACCACCGCTCGCGTCTTGCGAGACGCCGGCCGGGCAATGGACTAATAAATTTTTGAATTAATTAGATGACCGTGCGGCGGAGAGAAGAGGTGACGACCACATGATAGGGCCCCGACCATTTTATCGCGAGATCCTTTCTCGCAAAAGGTCTCCCCCGTCTTGCCGGGGTATTCAATTAATGGCTGGTTGTAAAATGAGTGGCATGATGGCGCTTTGTTGAGGCGCAAGGGTCTGCGCCTCCTCTCGGTGTATCTAGAAAGTGGCCCCGAAACATGCTGCTCACTTGGGAAACGCTGGCTCATCGTCGTCGGTACGGTGCGCTGCCGGGCTATCGAGTTCACGTCCGTCCACCCGACGGACGGCCCATTATTAGCCTAACCTCAATTTCTCCAACATCGATCATGATGAGTTGCACTGACGTTACATTACAATCACATTACCCCCGGTGTCCTCGGCGCGTCCTTCTGGTGTTGGTTTTGCATGCCACACAGCCCATCGCATGTATGCTGGTGGTCACTGGTGCGGCTACTGCTGCTGCTGCTGGTTTATTTATGTACTCAAGCCCAACGGGCGGCGCCACATTGGTACGTTTGCCGCCCCTGGAATCCTCACTTCTGACCGACCACGGAAAGCTCGGGTTAAAAGCAATGCAAGGTCGTTGCGTGGAAATTATTTTTATGCCGCCCCAAGCCACCGTCATCGGGTCCGGTTGACGTCAACCATGAGGCAACAGAAATCCTGGGAACGGGGACACTTTCGAGCGTTCGGTCGTAGTTGGGTAGCTTCCAAAACGGCTTCGTTAGGACATGGTTTCGAGAAATCATGGAATTTTTTCTATGTTTACTAGATCGAATTTGGGCCCGGTGATACTAGCTCCGCTTGATTCTCTAGGAAAACTTGATGTCATTAAAACGAAGACCCATAGTGTGCTCGACAATAAAGAACAGACCGCTCGATTTGTGCTCTTCGCAAAAAAAAACACTTTAATCGATTGTCCAAATACCAGAGACACACTCCTGTTTGGTGAAAAGGATAATCCACGAACGGAGCCACACAAAGTGCAGCGAATGGAAGAAAAGTCAACGCAGTAAATGGATTTCTCGAATAACGGGGCGCTTGAAACGAAACGATTGGGGCCGATGGAGTTCCGACTGAACCCTCGACGTGCCCCCTTCACGTCGGGGCGAAAGGATTAAAAAGCCGGTGATAGTTAATTTATGCCTTTCACCCACGCGATGACGATGTTTTAATGTTGAGGGGTTGAGGGGTTGAGGTGTGTGCTTTTTTCTTGGTGTGGCCACCGCGGGTCACAATGTATCGAAGAAAGGGTTACTGCTGCCACATGCTGGACGGATTAATTTATTTGTTTATTTATTCTGACACTTGAAGTGTTCCACGAATGGCGGGTTTTCGTAGGTGGGAAGTTCGCCAAAAAAAACGAGGCCGCGAAAGCAAATCTTCGGACGCAGAAACTTGTCACTGTATCCGTCGAAGCGTTCTCGATTTATGCGCGCCTTTCTTTTCCGAACTCGGCTAGTTTGTAGCCTGCGTTGTGTGATCCGTTTCAATAATAAAAAGTAAATTAAATAGTTCGAATTTACATAATACCTCAGTTCGATTGTCAATAAGCCGATTGGGACCCATTCGAGCCCTTTTCCCAAGATAAACATTTGAATTAAGCTCGTCGAGGGCACGACTGCTGCGTTATCAGCTCATCGATAGGTCGTGCCGGCGTGCTGTCCCCGCTGCCTGTCACTCTGACAGCCGATCGTAATTTTACAAATCAAAACAAACTATCGAAAACCGTTTCCGACATAATGCGCTCGCCAGATTGTCCCACGTCCCACGATCCGTGAGAGCGTGGTCCAGAGCGCGCCCAGATCCCGATATGATAATTTAACGCTTACATTTTGTGTGATAATTGAGTGAGAAGTTTTCCGCCTGCGTCCGAGTGAGTCCACTGGCTCCGTCCGTCCGTCCGGATTTATCCGGAGATTATTGACTGCGTGATAATATTTACTTGCGGTCGGACAAACGGTCAAACACTCAAACATCTCTTCCTGCCAGCCAGCAAGTTTGTGGCCATCTCTTCCAGTTGGATAAACGGTACTCTGGATGCCGTCCGCCCGACCTCTGATGGCCGACAGAAGATAAGGAGCGACGCGGCGTACCTATGTTCTTGTGTAATCCAAAACTCACGGAGTCGGTCCCCGTGGGCTGTTTGGGTGTGAGAAATTAATATTCAAAAGTTCGTGGCTCGACTTTTGCCGGGTTCTGAACCCATCCATCTGCGTTCGGTCTGATGATGGTCAGTTGGACCCTTGGGAGGGTTGTGTTCCTATTTGACCACACGGAAATGGAAACACTACCTAAGCCCGGTCCGTCCAGATGCATTCTAATTCGTCGTCTGTAGTTCCCCAGTGGCACTTCAATTCGTATGATACGCCACACACTTTTTGGCCTTTTTTGAATGCTGAACTTGAACCACCGGTTCCGGTGCTGTTGAACCCTTTTCCGGTTCACCCCGAGCACACTCCCCAGCTCAGTTCCGGGGCTTCGGGAAGGCTCCCGGGAACGGACCAAACCCGGTGTGTTTTTCGGCAAACCTCAGCACTCTCAATGGCAAAACGGCACCAGAGCATTCCTGAGAGTGGCTGCGTGAGTGTTAAACGGTTGTAAAAATAGCTACCCATCCCGGGATGTGGGGGTTGGGTGTGAATAAAAAGACCGCAATTCGACGGTATTCCAGCAGCAGCATCCAGCACTTCCGCCGGTAAGAGGGGGAACCACCGTCCGGATGGCAGTGGTAGCGGTGGTATGCGAATAATAAACGAAAATTAGATAAGGGATCGGGAGGGAAGGCATAAAAAGGGAAGCCACCACACAGAGGAGCACACCGGGATCCAGATTGTCGACTTACGCCGTCGTCACGAGGGGGGGAACAGAATGTTTTAATTTCGGTCAGCACCGCAACGTAGTTTGCTCTTTTTTGTTTGATGTTAACAAGTAACGGGAACGTGTTTGGTAAAAGAGCTGAGGGTTTTTACAAGTCAATCGACTACTGTCAACATACGAGCAATAAACTCTCTACCAGACCGTGGACTTTTTTCTGCGACACAAAAATTTGGTAGCACCAGCAAACGCGGCATAATCTTACTCCGACGAGCCACGTTTTACGACCATTTTACGCCGAGGCCGAGTGAGCGATTACATCGGATTATTCGTGTCTGAGGAGGTTTGGTTGATTTAAAATTTAAATTCAAAACTCCACCAGCGAGTTTGGTGTGTGTGTGTGTGTAGGGGGGGAACAATTTAACGTTTCTTTTTCTGGAGGTGACGAAAAAGCCGTTAAATTGACTGAGTCAATAAACAATCAACCGCCGGCACGGCCTGGAGAGCGTTGCTTTATTGCACGTGGGCAGGGTTCATCCCTTAAATGGCGTTGCCATCTCTTCCGGGCCGACAAAAAAACCCGAAACTTACAGGAAACCGATTTCCGATTTGGGTCACGACCTTTCGCTCAACGGCAAAGAAATGGTCGCCCGAGAAGGGCGATTGTCCCTTTGGAACCGGACCGGGAGAAAAGTCGTTTCCTTCCGTCACAGAAAAGATAATCATAAATTGCTCATAATTTGCGTCTAGGGATGATTTGGCAAAGGGTTCGGGCAATCCCAATTTGGGCCGCCGGAACGTTACCCGAAATTGTGTTTGAGAAACGGGCATAAATAAATTAAACCCGGCTTTGGGTGTGGAAATATCATCATCAATGCCCTGATGAAGAGCTAAATGAGATTATAAAGGGATCACTAGAAGGATGGGGCGATCGTAATTATCTATTAATTATTGGAAGTGCAAACACTCGTTAGGCATGCGAGAATTCAGCTTAATTACCGCCCTACCGTTCAGTTACAGCGTAAGGACCTCGTGTTGACCTCGGGTTGACCTAGTGGCACACATAAGTGCCAGGAATGGAGTTAACCGCTGCGATGAATCAATTAAATGCTTCATTCACACAGCAAACATACAACGCATCGAATGCAAAAACAAACAAAGTTACACTGACTGGTCGTTGCTGGCGGATCGGCCGGCCGGCCGGACGGATAGTGGTTACTTAAGCGGTAGCCGGCAGTCATTAGGCGCGCGATCCGGAAAGTGATATTCCATGTTTACCGGAATCGCATTAACGCTTTCGACGGAACGACGGAACGGCCACGGTACACCGGACACAGCAACAACAACAATCGGTCGGATCGATTCCGCACGATTCATGAATAAATTAACACTTTCCGCGCGGCTTGAGTGAATTCACACAGCAACACGACGTGACGTCGCCGTCGTCGATCGGCGAATCTTGATAAGCGATCGACGGAACACCAAGAGAGACAAGGCAACAAATCTGGGCATCAATTTGGACACTAAATTGCCGATCGAACACCGTGATGCGACGGTGATATGTTTGGTGGGAAAATGGCTCCGGTCGTGTCGCGCGCGACTCACGAACGGAAGTGATACTCCGAATGGGTTAGCCCCGTTAGGAAAAGTGTCGTGGGTATATTAGTCAAGCTAATGCTCTCCACTAGCAGTGTCTAGCGGAAGGGGGCCCTACTCTAATGAGCAGGAAAGCACCCTGTAGGCTCTCCTGGCGTAAATCTTCACGAATGGTTTCCGGTGGAACGTAAAAAACGCATTCCATTTTTCTCTTTCGCCTTGTTCGTGTCGGTGGCCAAAGGTGTCCGATTTTTCGAAACGAGATCGGCGGCTAATGGGCTGATGCTGGCTGTACGGAAACAGTAACGTTTTATTCGGGCAATGTCTGCCATGGAAAAGCGTCACAAATCACTTAAGAAATGCGCCTCGAGGACGTCAAGTTTTTGCTTCACCGCGAAAGCCCACAAATCTCGGTTCCCAGCTAACGGTTTCTCCGTTCGTCTTGACAGGGGGACCCCCTCTTTTTTCTGCTCTGCTTTCCCCATTTGTCACACGCGCGCCCCGAGGGGCCCCGAGAGCACAACTGGGCAAGACCTTGGCCCTTGTGGAGCATCGCCTTCTTCACTTTTGACGGAGTGTCCGCTCCGATCGATCCAATTCACGAAACAATAACCAACGCCCGAGGGAAAGAGTTAAGAGCTGACCATCAGATTAGAGAGATCTGAGAGGGGAGGACTTCGGGTGGGTGGGATTGGCCGGTATCGGAACCGGTTCCGTTCCGCGGCCCAACCTGACAGTGATTGATTATTTGGTCACGGGATTTACACAACCGGACGCGGCCACGGGAACCAACAGCAGCTAACGATTAGTGTACGCAACGACCGAGAGGTGTTTCGAGTTTTTCGGCGGGCGTTTGGGCTTGTTTTCTGAAGTGTTTTTCTGGTGGACCACAAGGACCCACTTGTGGTCGCCCACTCCAGGTTGTTGTTTTCGATTAAAACGCATTTCATCGTTATCAGGCCCAAGTGGAACACGCGCAACTTTGACGACCAACGGTTGGCGTTGAGCTGAACACAAACATGCCATTTAGTGTCCAACGGTAGCCAGTCCCCAGTTCGTGTGCGTGCACAACCTTTGACAGGCTTGTGGACAGGGTTTCACCTTTGACAAACATGATGGCTTATCGCTTTTCGGCGGCTTTCAGCGCTTCAGAGCCGTGCGAAAACAACCCAAAAGAGTGAATTAGATTATGGGTTTTGTTTCCGAACGTTCTCTGGCCAGCTTGTTGGTTGCGTGTATGAGGCTTCTTCGAGGGCTTAAGCGGTTCCTTTAGGTCCTTCCACGTGAACCCCTCCTTGTGCTGATGGCTCCTAATGAAGTGGACGACAGGTTTGATAAATGGCTGTGCCACAGTTCTCGAGTGGACCTGAAGGGAGCAGTAATAGCCCTCGGGAGCGTGTGTGTCGCACGATTGGTCCTAATTGAATTGTAATTTATATCCATTTTTGCTTTTTGGGCTCAAGGCGGAGTTGTGTAACGTTACAG
Source organism: Anopheles cruzii (assembly GCF_943734635.1). Taxonomy (NCBI): domain Eukaryota; kingdom Metazoa; phylum Arthropoda; class Insecta; order Diptera; family Culicidae; genus Anopheles; species Anopheles cruzii. The sequence goes on along the minus strand of NC_069144.1, from coordinate 16,166,947 downwards.
TCAGAAGGTCAGTCATTAGTGGGGAGCAGCAAATTTACGGTTACTGGTTTACATTTGGGCCCTAATAGATATAAATCTTCTTTAAATGAAGACCCTAAAACACACACTCTAGCGGTGATGGTGATTGATTCGTGCTGTTATCAGAACGTGGTTAATTTGCGATGACACCTCCGGAAAGGAGTCATTTCCTGTCCTCAACATAAAAAGCAGAATTGCTTCGGACAGCAATAGCACTGACAACCGAAAGAACCAACTCACTCTTGTTCAGCTCCGATGGAGTTTAATCCACTAATCCTGTCACTGAGTGACAATCGAGAGGAAATCAACTGTGTCCAATCTCCACTGGCTGACACAGAGCACCAACAAAACAACGCCTTGCGCTACATGTCCCGGCCAGCACCAGCTCTAAACACCCAGACAACACTCCTAGCAAAAGTGGACACTAGACGTTTGGCCCACAAGTTACGACCCGCTGGGTGGCGCGTCAGCAGGATGGCAATTTACCGAACCGGTCTCTGCTCTGGCAGTGTATTTGCGCGCACACTTCATAAGCACACAGAAACAATTGACTTCAATCTAGGTTGAATTTATTTGTCATCAAAGTCGAAAGTGTTAAGCCACCAGCGGCGGCGGCGGCACACGCTGTTGGGCCGGCAGCACCGAACGGATTCTCTCCACTGGACCAGGACTAGAGCAGCTTCACATGACAGCATGACCTAGCACGATGTGCTTCGACCGTTCGCCGAAAGAGAAGCAGCAGCATTGTTGCCTACAATGAACAGGGGGCGACTTGTTACGCAAATGTCTTCTTTAGTCAGCAATTTAATCCGCATCGGTTGTCCGCACGTCTACTGCCCACGAAGGATCAGAGACCGAGGGAGAGAGAGAGTCTTATAGAACAGATTCCAACCAAAAACCCATCGTAGGGCTGCGGTGTCTGTGGTTCGCTTACATCGTTTCGATCGGAACGCTTCCCCGGAGCAGACCCAGCATTAAATGTATGATTTATGTTCGTGGCAAGTAGGAATTATTCCGCACCAGCAAACTGCATCAGGAGAGCCACAGTTACGCCTTACGACGCCCCGTAACAGGATCCACTTGTTTTGCATAATAAATCGTACATGTTTGCAACAACGTCACCCTCAGAGGTGGCCTCAAAATGTTAGTTGGGCCGGCCCTCGACAAGTGCCATACGTCGCGCCCCGTTCCGGTTGAGCTATTGATTTAATTGTTGAATCACAAAACTTTAATTCGATTTCGAACACACAGAGTTCCGTGCACAGTACTACAGTAGGCCCCGACAACGGTCGGTCGCCCGATGGTGTTCGATGTTCCTCCAGTGAGTAATATAGTTCAATCAAGTTACCATGGGATCAAGTTTGGTGAACAACGAAACGCCCATTTCAAGTCGAATCTAGAAACGAAAATCTAGATCAACAAATAATGGGTCAAAGTGAAATAAACGGTACGTTTATCTGGATCTGCTAAATTTCCAAACAAACGTTACCAAAAATGTGTCCAAATGAAAAGATCTAGGCAGACATCTGCGCTATTTTTGGGCACCAAGATTCGGTTCCTTCCCCCGGCATTGACCAGCGGACTCAATCTAGAAAGGCACATAAAACTGATCAGAACACATCGCCATCGCGCGCCTCGCAAAACTTTGCTCGCCTTCGCTGGACGCTTGATTTTGTTTGTCTGATTTAATCGACCAAGATACCGCAATGGTGTGCGCGCGCAACAATAACCGTTGTTGACTACTGGGCGCCGCTCGCCATTCCCGATCTAGTTTTTGTTTTGTTTTCGGTTTTGAAAACAGGGACTCAACGATGGATAAATTGGGCGAGAATAGATTTTTATCATCACAACACCCGTACGGCCAAGGCCTGCCAGCGGGACCGTTTTCTTGATTGGCTGGGCACAATGTCGATGGGGATGCTGTGTAGCGCCGGTCGGTCAGCAATATGTGTCAATGTCGGGAGCATGATTTACTACTCAGTTGACCCCCTTTCCGTGCCTTCGTATGGGTGCCGGGGCGTTGTGTTTCATAATAAATGGGGGGGGTGCGAATAAAGGTGCATAGTTGGTGGTCACATCCTTTAACATACCTTGAAGCACTTGATAAAACAGGAGAAATCTGAAATAGATGAAAAAGAACAAAACAAAACGTTTATAATATCTTTTCGATTAACAAAAGTTATGTTAGGGATGCTGGGAGTTTGTGTAAAAAAATACCCCAAAAAACCTTACGCAAAATCAAAGAATAATCTTGATTCCTGCATACTAAGCTCCATTGAAGTGTTGGTGTAGCGAAGAATTCCAAATTGGCACGTTGTGGCCTTGGAATGGATCGTCGAACAGTGAAGACCCTTTTCCTTCACACAATAGCCCATCATGGTGGGGTGTTACTACTGCACGGCCCGTTAGCGTTGTTTGCCTTCTTGTTAAAGATAGATTGCACGTGATACCCGAGACTCATTGAACTTGTGGGTTTTCTTCTTTATGCTCCCGCCGTTCGAAGGACAAAACGTGGAAGGGACTACTACACCACCACAGCCCGATAATGCCCCGTGTATTGGTCGGTAGGGGATGCTTCAACGCCTGCCATAACCCTCGCGGAGGGGAGTCTTCCTATCAAAAGGTTCAAATCTTCTTCGAGTGTGTGGCAGCTTCCTGTCCTATCTCGCAACAGGAAGGGGGGCAACACGGGGCCACACTTCAACACAGCAGTAGTCAGCAGTAGCACCTTTGACCATAAATCGGTGCCCCTGGTTCCTGGAGGGACTACTGGCGCTGCTTTGCTGCTGATTGGCTTGCTCTGGTGGGACTCCCACTGGGCGGCAGAGCAGACACACGCGTTTAACCGGCGGAGCGGATCGGAAACTTGGCGAATGGTGGGGAGCAGCTCATCAACAGCCACAGCTGGCGGGGCTGCGATCGGTGGCGCCCAGCATAGTAGTGATAAGCGGTGTAATGAGAAATACCACCAACCGGGGAATGAGCGGTATTAAAATTAAAATCATAGGGATGCCCAGAAGGATGATGGCCCTGCGCTGGGCGATAAAGCCGTATCAGAGATGCCCCTCTACGGACTTCGGATGGAATGTGTTTATCTTTAATTAAAATTTAGCTCTCTTTCTCTCTCTCTCTCTCTCTCTCTCTCTCTGCAGCCACCGCCAACGACTTACGGAATGTTTGCTCGATCCATAAAGTTAATTTTAAGATGTAAAAAGTATTGTACTTGTAATGGAAGTGGAATGACATCATCACTGCCAGCGCCAACCAGTTGCTGATTGCATAAGAAGGTTTCACAACTTTTTACCGGTGGGCGACTAATCTCGCTTAATAAATAGGACGTTAATCTCTAACCTAGTTTCGTCTGCCTTGAGCTCTTGATAAGGTTTGAAAATAACTGTCACAGCCGCAGCTTCACATGATGAATGATTAACAGAAACTTTAATACTGAGGCTACTGAGGGCAGGTTCTAACCATTTTATTTCCGAATAGTATATCGTATTTAATACAGGTAATCGAGAGCTAACAATTTTCTCAAAAAAATTTGGCTATGGGAACCTGAGGCTATTACAATCGCGGCATTGGGATGCCATTCTCCCCGGGAGCCTCCAACAACATTCCAACGAACCGTAAAACCACGCACAACAATACACATTCGAGAGTGCGCTTTATTGTCCCGTCAACATAGAAATGTGGCCGGCGAGGGGAATATAAAAAGCTTTTCTACATACCGGGCGGTTGCCGGCAAACATTACACCCCACCAGAGGCCCGCTTCTAACAGGCAGAACTTGCCGTCAGGCACGCACCATCACGCCCTAAAAGGGTGTCCCGGGTGTGTTATCCCCAAAAAAGTGGCCCCCAAAATCGGCCAGACAGCCGAAAAAACGGGAGAACGGTTTGAAAACGTTTCCCCCCGGTTGGGTTCCAGGTGTCCAAGTTTAGAGTAGTCCAAACGCGGGAGCCCACCCAGAAATGAGCCCTACGTACGTGCCTACGACGGGGTGCGCGATAATTAAATTAAACACTTTTACGCCCGATGAGCTAGCTTCAAAACTTGGCCGCCGTTTAGCTTCCATGGCCTTTGGTTGGCTTCTTCATCGCGGTCCGAACACCTCGGGGGTTTGGTAATTTCCAGAGGTCAGTTCAAACATCGGGACCGCGCTCCAGGTGACCCCTTGCGGCCGACAACCGGGAACAGCGCGAGATCCCGATACCGAGTAGTAACAGAAAACCCCAAGGAAAATACTTTCGCAATGCCACTGGGCCAACTTCATCCTTGGTCCGTCGTGGCCGCGGGACGGTATGCGGCAGAAAAAAAGAGAAAGTTAATTGGTGTAAATCAAGTAGGTCAACCCATTGACTACTGCTAAACTCCGGCGGGCACCGCAAGGCGGAACTCGCCGGACATCAAATTGTTCATAAGCGCAGCGATATGTTTTCTTACTCTGAATGGATCTCCGCAAGTCGCAAGCCGAGTCAGGGGGCCACAACAAGCGCCAGCAAGCGGAGCGTAATTCAATTTTCACCCCGACTTCTCGTCCAGGCCGCAGAACCCGAGCACGGGTATTTTACGGAGTTTGTACACGTCCCCGCGTCTGCAACGTTCTCGTCCAGAGGAATACACTAAAGAAAGCATCATGGCCGATGTTGCACAAAAATGCGAACTGGTTAATTGATTTATCACTTCTGGATGCGTCTGGCCTGTCGGAGATCGCCCCGCTTTCGTCGCACCCAAAGCCTGAAAAATGGCTGAATATTTTATTAAATTACTCAACTCCGCTCTACCCATGGAGCCATCGGGCGGATTCGGCGGAGCTAGCGTTATTGCCGGATCCTGTTTGAAAGTCCTTTGGCAAAACACAGGATTCAATCCACCCCCCCTTCTACTATTTATGTGTTTGGGTTCGCTGCGCACAAACGCTGAGTTTTAGTTATTAAAAGTAAATTTGAGAAGCTCGGGGCGAATGAGATTCGAATGTAATTATGATGCCGCCCGTTTGTCGAGATGGCGCTACTAATTAATTCATTTTGCGGAAGGGCGGGACGGGTGCTCAAATATGGTCCGGGGTTCCGGGCTGATAAGATATGAATAATTAAAACCGCTTTGTTTGGGTTCACATCGGCTTCATTTAGGGTCGCTTTTTTCGGATATGGCACTAATGGTTATCCTAAACTGATGAATATCGCGCGAATGGAAAATGAACCGAAAATTGTTAAAATAAATTTCATTTCTTGCCCCAGTTGTTCGGTGAAGGGTCATGTGACCCCGTACCCAGTCAGTCGCTTACTAGTCGCCTAACGCCTAAAAAAGGCCAAGACCCTTGTAACCTCAACATTCGATCAGTTGTTGCCAACCGGTTCGGTTCGTGCGTTTAAGTGTGTCGAGAATTGTGTAAAATAAAAACACTTTGAATAAATAACACTCCGTTCGTACGAATGCGGGTGTGTGCTGAACACGGACGACGCCCGGGGATTCTTTCCGGCCACATCGAAACACCCTGACATTGCCACGGGTGGTTCACGGACAACGTTCCGAAGGCGAGGGTAATTTGGGATACCCATTCGATGTTTGTTTGCGTGTCAAAAGCCCGTGAGTGGCAGGTTCCGTATGTCCTTGCGCACCGTGCCGCATGAAAAATAAATCGCAAAGCAATAAAATGGTGGTTTTGGCATGAATTTTTCCTGTTGTTTTGCAGCCGGCGGGCTACATATACTCAGAACGAACGGTGGAGTCCCTTCGAAGCTACCACCGGTGGCGAAGCCGCATGGGGCGCGAAAGTAGGTCCGCGGCTCTGGAGAAAACACACATTTACATCTTTCACTAAGGACGAGTTTCTCGTTGACATTCGGGACATTCACTTACAAATTGCGACTGACAGACATTTTGTTCACCACACCGAGACTACTAGATCTTAAACATTCAAGAGAGGAAACCCGTAAAAAAATGGTTAGCAACAGAAATGGCTTTGATCCTTGCATTGCAAAACAATCGAAGTAAACATTTCTTCGTACAACGGACCGGAAGATGACAGTTTTTAAGATATGCGAATTGAAATTCCAGCCTCGAAGCTTTAAAGAGTTTGCGACCGCGCAACGGAGCACCACCAGAAACCGGTAAGTCACGTTAGCTCCGAAGCGAATAGAATAACAAGCATCGTACTTTGCAGAGCCGCTCCGAACATAAACATGGACGAATGGAGGAGCAACACACAAACGTCGGTGTCTACCCGTTTTCCGAAAGCAATCCACTTTTCCATCATCCCTCCCGGTCGCGGTCGGTCGGGTGCATTCTCCCTTTGGAAGGGCCGCCTCCGGATGATCTAGTTCTAAATTAGTGCCAATGAATCGTGATTGAGCGAAAGACCGCAGCCCATTCCGCGCTGGGCTATGGCTTTTACCTTCACCTTCACTAGAAGGCCAACCAGTACCGAGGAGTCTCGGCGGCGAGAGTCTGATGCCCTTTGCCACGTGTGGGTGTTCGCAACCTCTTCCGGTCGCCCGCACTTTCACAAACGGCCCCCCTGACTGGGCCCGCCAATCGATGGACCGCGGTTTTAGCGCGTCGGATGTGAGGTCTCCAGTTACCTTTGAGGACTTTAATACGTGCAGAGCGAAAGGTGATGGCACACCAAATGGCGAATTAAATATTTACATTAAGCGGCAACAACATGAGCATCGCTCCTTAATGCGGTAATTAATACGGTAACTGCACATTAATTACACGCAACTCCTTTCCGGGGAAAGAGACCTGAAAAGATCTTACCCAGCACACTTTGGGTTGAATTATTTTATCGTGCCGATTCATGCCGCAGGCTGTGGAGCTCTCCGGTGGAATTGCATCGTTCGTGAAATGGCTTCATACTGGCGCACTAAATACTAAGGTGGTGTGTGCTTATTTTACGGCGGATTGAAACCAAACAGCCGTTCGACCGGAGCCGGAAAGTAAGATATACGAGTCCATTGTGTATCTCGTGGCGGCGCCTTGCAATCGAAATTCAAAGATCTTGACCGTCCACGGATGTTCTGGAACGACGCCACGCCAAGATAAGCCCCGTACGGACCTACCCCGTGAGCCTCCGATCGATTTCCGCGCACTTAACGCCGATGGGCCCGCCGATGTTAACCTTCTTTCGCGCACCGCAAACGGTGAGGTTTACGGGATCAGAGCCGTCCGCCGGAAGAAGAGCCAACCTGGACGTAACGAAATAAACTACGCCCCCCCCAACCAAGACCTGGGTCCCGAGCGGTCCCGCGCGGCTAAAAGGGATGCAAGGGAAACAATTTCGATTTATCGGAGGCCCATCTCTCTCCGGTTGGGTTCGCCTGCGCGCCAGCCCAGTGTGTTGGAAACTTTATAGCCCTTATCCGGTCGAGTCGATCGCAAGCCACGTCCGGACGAGTGTGTAGGTGGAGCTCCGAATGCGATGCGGCATTACCAAGGGCGGCGGCGGCGGCGGCATCTCATTGCGCGCGGCATTGACCTCGTTACGGCATTTAATTTACTTTTACAATCTTTCGCTCGTCGGCGAGATGCTTTTCCGGGTCCTCCTTTATGCGCTGCTGCCGCTCGTGTGTCTTAAATTCCGCCGTCACTCGAGATAGGCATCTTGAAAAATTAATCAAATTATCCAACACCATTCCAGGACACGGCGGGATGATGGCGTCGTCGGCGGGTCTTCCGCTGGCGTTTGCGGTCCCAATTTGTTATGCAGCTCATTTGTACTCATCATCGGAGCCGGAGCCGCGCAGCAATTTGCTCGGCGTCTCGGCGAACCCTGTTTGGTGCATAAACGCGACCCAGAAGGGGTGGTAACGATGGCATAATAAATTTCTGGCCCTTAAGTTCAGAGCGCCGAAGAAAGGTTCCGTCGGCCCAGAAGCAATGCCACTCTAATGTCACACTTTGCGCCACCCGATTCACGTGTTGCTCGCTACCGCCTCCTTTAAGGGCACACACTAGTCGCCGCCGCCTGTTCTAATTCGTGCGCACACCACCCCCTGGTACTACTTCTCCCTGCACTCCCTGCACACGCTAAATTCCATTCACACGCTCTGCAGCGGCCAGCACCAATGAATGCGCATTTTCTTACGCGGAAACCGCAAAACTGAACGGAATTAGAAGCAAACGAAAGGGGAACCCCGACAGCAGGAGAAGCACCATTCTTGTGGCCGGTGGGAGAATCGGTAGCAGTCAAGCAGTCGTATGTGTGTGTTTGAGGAGCTTGGGAAAATGTGGTTGACGGACGAGTTTTCTGCGGCAACAACCACGGACTCCGCAACCCTGTTCACGGAGCCCTCAGCAAAGCAGCGTTTTAAGCAGTGTCACCCTGTGTCTACCGATTCCTCTATGTTTTGACCCATCGAGGTCTTTCAAAAAACATTAGTAGTTGACAGACAGACACACCGGGGGGAAGTAGTCGGTCCAATTACAGCTACAAAAACACGGATGAAGATGAAGAGTCCCACAACGGTCGCCTAATGAAAACATAAACCCGTCCGATTTGTGTTAATCTCGTCAGTCGTTGAGCAAGAAATTAATCTACGGCCATAAAAACTGTGCCAGTTCAAGGTGGGTCACACGTCAAAAAAAGGGGCACCAAATTTACGTGAGAAAATCGCGACTCCCGGTCGCGAACTTTCTCTCGTTCGGGGTCACCAAGGGTCAGTAGTCAGGGCAGGAGCGTCTTCTGAGGTCTTCTCCGTTTCCTTTCGGCATCATGCTGCGTCACGCACTGCGTCCGGGGTATGGATTCAACGCAGCTAAGACCCGGATTTCGTCGTCCACAACTCAACACCAGGGTCGTCCAGACTCAACGACGGATTTTGCTAAGCGATGACCGTCGTCTGGTAAGTGGTCACTTCTTTTACTTCCCTTGCTGCTGCTGCTGCTGCTGCTGCTGCCCCTGTTGGGTGCAGTTTAAATTTAAATTACTCTTCCCAGCATTGAGACCGTTGGTTGGTTGGTTCCATTTCTTTTTCTGTCGTTGAGGTTATGGCTCTCCGTTTGGCCACTTCTCGTGCGTCGTGTGCGTTGCGCCGAATTTAAAGTGGCCAAAGTACAGCGCCGCGCACACATTTTCTTCTCCGCCTGTTCTTATCTCGGGTGGTCGTCGCGGTCCCACCTCGGATCCGCCGAGGAGTTAATTTTATTTTTATAATTCACCTCCGGTTCGTCGTGCACGCCGAGGCTCCACTCTTTAGCATACTTTTTTCGCCCCTTTGGTCCCTTTCTTATTTACGGCGATGCCCGCGTGCGATCGATCGGACCCCGTTCTGGTCTTCGTTCCCTTTTCGTTAAGGCCTCCTCCTGGGCCTCGCGGGTAAAGCAGATCGGGGGCAGGCTCCGGGGTGGTTCTGCTGGCTGCTCTGGAGGCTCATCGGCAGCGACCGGTCGGGTTACCAAACCGCGCGATGATGTCATAACTCGCTGGCGACGGACACGATCGAAGAAAATCGGAGAAGAAGGCAACATCGCACGGGCTGGAGAGTGCGCGTCCTTGTGCCGTTGATGCTGGCGCGTTTATTACCCCGTCGGTCGAAACACGGTATGGGATGCACACCGCCAAAACTGTGCCTTTTTTGGAAGTTTACTGGCTTTGCCACCACCATTTACAAAACGTCCAATACGAATTGGCAATTCGCTGAGGGTCACCCGTCGCCGGGGTGCCCTTGGAGTCCGAGTCGTGTCTTTGGTCGATCACTTCGGCGCACACGGAATTCGATCGATTATTTTGATTTCCAAATATCGATCAATGTTTCGTTTGTAAGTGGGCAGAGACTACGCGGACAATGAGAAGCCCGGGTAGCGCTGATGTCATGGTCAGAACCAATCGCTCCACCATCTGTCATAACTTTGAGTAGTGCGAATAAACGTTAGGACGTTGGACATGGACTCCGAAAGAAGAGAGAAACTCGGGAAGGAGTTGCAGCAGCAATTTGTAAACAAAGAAAGGTCTTACTGCCCATTTGCCGTCCAAAGAGGGGAACCATGATAGCCTCTTTCCATGATGCTATTTATTTGGACAACATTTATTCGCAGCCATTCGCAGCCATGGTTCAGCCAAACACTAACACAGATGACATTTGTTAGTGCGTTTACAGCTTGCTGAACATTATGCTGCCCCCTAATGCCCTGGAACCGTTTAAACATCGTCGTGAACGTCGTCTTCAGTTTATTTAGAAAACCTGCTCCAGCCAGACCGCACTCTTCCAGAGACACCCGGGGGCCACAGTACAGCGCGCCGGTCATCTCGAGCATAAATATTTACACATCAATTAAGTGAGGGCCAAGTTTGTGGCGCGAGATGACGCGAGATTCGCCAAACGGACCGTGGGGAGCGCCACGGACCGGGATAGTCAAGTGTCGTCTGCTCCCACGTCACATGACCCTCAGAGTGTGACGTTTGTGTGGTTTGGAACCGAACAACTTTTGGGACCATCTTACGAGTGTAATGGATAGTCCTGGCGGCTCGATTTTTCAAGCCCCATTACGACGACGGACACATCATCTTTCACTGCGTAATCAACGCGCCGCCGCAGAGAGTGCTTTCTTCGTCAGAGATTAGTGGCGTCCAATCGTCGTCGTCGAAGGGCGCGCTCAATTACCAAGTGTAAGTCGATGGAGTCTTGCGATCCGCTGTCACGCGGACTGATGGTCGGATGGGCTCGCCAATTAGCGCTGCGCGGCCGGCGGGTTTTGGACTCCGGGCGCGGACATGTAATTTTTATGGCGTGCCCGCGCGCCCCAGACATGACACGCTGCACGGTGGACATTTACGTCTTCCAAACGTCGCCTAACGGTCGAGGGGAGAGCATTGAACTACATCTTCCTACGGCCACGGTAACATGTCCATTAGGCTTTGCCGGGGGCCCCCTTCCTCCAGCCATGATGCGCACGCAAGCTGCTGAGCTGTCAAGTGTCCGGCCGTCCGCCGCGCATATGCAGAACCGGTCCCCACTTGGCATCCCGATCCAGAGGCGGCGACGAATCAATCACGGGCCGCCATGCTGGTGCACCAACCATGGCCACATCGGAGCCACATTCCATTCCACGCCGGGGCTCCGTCGACCGGGCGCGACTGGAGAAAGAGAACGCGCGTGTCTAACGCGCCACGATCCGATCCGGGGGGACCTTCTAAAATAAGAACCCTCGGCCTCGGATGAAGCATAATTCCGTTGACTCACTGTGTAGCCGGTGGATTACGGGGTTTTGGGCTTATCGTGGATGACCTAACGCTCCAGGAAGGTGACCATTAGGCGCGCGCGCGTGCTGTTTTGACCACATCGAATGAATCATGGAAATTGAATTCTGGCGAACAGCCTGGCCTGGTTCGCCGGCGAAAGGCGCACAAAATGCACTTATGCGCGGAACGTATGCAATTACCATTAAGTGACCCCGATCCACCAGTGGGGCATGGCCACTTGGCAGTTGATTCACGTTATTTCGAACGAAACTCGCAGCCGGTTGCGGTGCGCTACATAAAATTCCTGGAGAAGTTAATAATCCCCAAGAGCAAGGGAAAGAACCGATCTTTGTCGATCTTCGACCAAAAACCACTTTTTAGGTTTGGCATGTCATAAAGCAATTAAGCGGGGCCAACAAAAAACCGATCGATTCATCATTTAATTTTCTCCAACGGGAAACCACGGTCCCAACGACCTCATACGAGAGTTCCTGCTGCGCTGTTGACAGATCTTTTGCAATCCCAATTGACTCCAATTGAGTTGGGCGGGCAACTGATTCATCGGCGATGCGTAGATAGCTTTTAATAAAACGATTTAAACACGTGCCGCTCTTCTGGCACACTCGGCAAGGGAAACCTCCAAAACTAATGTGAGACCGAATGTCTCCATGTGCGGCGCAGCGAACACAATTTTGTTTTGAAGAATAGCTTCAGGATGACAGCTGCAAAGAGCGACCGAATGGAACCTCATAACCCGGTTCCCGCCGGGACTGATGTTTTGAAACAATGAACATAATTGGGGGCCGTGACAAGAAAAAGTATAAACAGTAGCGTCAATTGAACACGTCTGACGCACTTCCAACGAAAGGGCCCGATAAAGACGTCTTAATGGTTGCCGGTGGGGGGAAACCCCTTTCGGAAACCCACCCGACAGAAGGCACTCGTAATCGGTAGGCAGTGTACCCCGAAAGAAACGCGTGCTGGAATCATTTGAGGCCATCCAGAATTAAGCAAGGCGCCATCCTCGTCAGGCGTGCTCTGGAAACGGAATCCCAAAGGGAGCTGGGCGTGAAGAGGCGCGCGATCATGGACGTAGGACGCTCCCGATTCGTCTTTGACGTTCCTTGTTATCCTCGGCGGACCCCGTGACATATCTCGAATGCAAAATGTTCCGTTCCCCCGACGCCGATCCGGATGGTTGGGAGACCTCCTTGCTTCTCGGTTGCCGGTACGGCCAATGTTTGTTTACATTGCGCTGTGCTGCGCCAGCAACATGTCGTGTCTCTGCCTGTGCCATGAAATACGGCCTCGCGTGTGGAAGAGAGCAAGGACCACGGCACGTCTAACAGTCATCTTGATTTTCCAACCCATTTACGATGGCGCTGTTGCCTTGCCGTTGGGCTGGCTGGCATTGTCCGGGCGGGGGGGTTCAAGTACGCCCGCACTGGCGTGTACATTACCGTCGGCTTCATCGTCGTCGTTGTCGCCGTCGTGCCATTCTTCGACAGGGCCCAGAGTTTTATGGCTTTCTTTTTCTGCTTTCCAGACTTTCTGCAAGAAGATTGGGCCCGACGCCGATGAGGTCTCCTCCGCCTACGAGAGGGCTCGTCGAGAATGATAATTGCCCGTGACTATCATCAGCAGTCTTCATGATTATGACGGACGGACGGGCGGGCGTACTGGATGCTGCTCCCATTTCGGGCATCTCGGATCTAGAGAGCCGGGTATAGGGCCGCCGTTCGCGCAAGCCAGTAGCCGGCCATGTCCGAGATTTAACACGACCCGTGCCGTGCTCGTTAGGGACTGAGAGACAGAGAGACCCCACAGACAAGATGCTGATCCTCTGCTAGTTTATGGTAATGTGCAAAAATTGGACACTGGGGCAATTAGTGGCCCATCTCTCGCGCTAGACGACTTATCGTGATCGTGACACGATCTCAGTCTACTTCTGCAAACATGGGTCAACGGCTTAATCAACGAGAAAGAAAACTACAAATCCATTGAATTCCACAGGCTACTGGCTGGCTATCTCCACTTACCGCTGCCAACTGGAGTCTGTGAAGTGGACGGAAACGGCCCCAGGAAGCTCTTCACGCTCGAGTGGAGAAATCTTATCGAAAAGCCATAAAAATTCTCTTTCATTTGATTTGTGGAGCGGAGCGCGCGCGCGCGGTCTCCATCAAACAGACGCCTCGAGGTGTTAACGCGGACGTGGACGACCGCAACACCACGGAGCCGGAGAGTGTCAAGATTACCACCAGAAACTGACAAAACGTCCCATCGCGAGAACCACATCAAACTGACGGACCGCCGCTGCCGTTGGTCCGGAAAGATTGAATCTTTCACACTTGACTGTCACACTCCGTATTTGGGAATTGGTGGTAATGAAAGGCTTCCCTTTTTGTCAGAAGAGGGCTTTTATAATTGCTGAGAGAGAGAGGTTTGGACGACGGACACGCGAAGAAAGTGCTTATCGTGAGTGGGCGCAGCGTGATTTGAAGTGGAAGTCGCACCGACGGTGACTTCAGGGAGTGGATAAGACACGTACGACGTTAGGAGCAAATCTTTGGCGGGGATTCCCGTGACTCACTGCAAGCGAGTGATGAGGTTCTCGGTGTTTTTTACGTTTGGAACTCTTTACCAGGGCCACTCTTTACGCAACAGTGCCTATAAACCGTACACTTTTAAGTAATGGCTCAATAAACTGCGCTCGGAATGAATTTCCGGAGGGCCACGGTTTTGGCTTGCGAAAGCATAGCCTAAGCGAACCCATAGCATCATCATAATTGTAATCAATGCGGAATTATAGTTTCTGTAGCACGCCGCCACTCGAACCGGGCAGCCGGTACACGCTTCGCTGGCCACCGCCACCGAATAGCCTGCCAGCCAGCATAATAGTTCTGTGGTCCACAGAGCGTTCAGCGGTTCTCCTGGCGTCGCTTGGCTGGTCTGTGGCTTGCTCCGGATATACCGTTACCAAATAATACCAAGCGATACGACGATGACGACGATGATGCTTCTGGTAACTGCAAAAAACGGGGTCTGCAGCCCGCCGCCGCGGACAAGGCATGACTCACACACACCCCGCGCGCGTCTTATGTTGCGGCGGCGGCCTTCGCAGTGGGCAGTGAATGAAGGCGCACAGCACCGGGGAAACTGGAACATAAAGAACGCGAAGCAGAGAAAACGCTCCGTCCGATTATCGCGCGCTCGGTCTTAGATTGGGTTGGGACAGAAAAACCCTTTCCCCCCCAAAAAAACGAGGGCACTTCTCTCGCGTCACGCCGTGTCGAGGAAGTAACCGCACTTTTACGAGTGTCGATTTTTGACGGCTTCAACCACCACGCTCTGGAGCTGGCCGCTACGGTCTCCGATTACGGGGGCCATCCACCGAAACAAACGTAAGAAAGAGAAAGCAAATAATTAAATGCGATTCTGAGGAGGCGTGCTTCCGAGTACCGCTTACCGGCGGAACCCCTTGAGGGCTGTTCTTCTCTGTGCGGGGTGCGCGCACAGGTTGCCGTGCCACAATCGGAGGCGGCACCGTGAGGCTTTATTTTCCCCAATCCCTGGGAGCGTCGGTTGGGAAACGCTTTTCCCGGTCACCGACCGACCAACCCTCCCCGGGTCCCCGTTTGGGTCTTTCGCTGTGTGTGAGCTTCGTCTCGAAGTCGCGCACTTTCTTCCGCTAGAACCAGTTTTGCTGCCGCTACCGCTGCCGGGCGATAAAAATTGTTTAATGTTTGCCGAGTACCACCCCGGGCCGCGTACAGAAGTGGTTTTGTTGTTGTGTATTAAATGTTCTGCTTTTTTCTGGCTCCTTTTTTTCTGTTTTCCTGGCGTGATAATGCTTGAGATTGTCAGAGTTTTTTCTCTCTCCCGTGTGCTGTGTGCGGAATCATTTTCACCGTTGGGCATAGCGCATTGCGTGCTACTTTCGTGTGGGCGCAGAAAAATAGGGGCAACAGACGGAACGCGCTTGTTTGTTGTAGCGAAATTGTAACGTGCTGGTTGTGCTAGTTATGCGCAGAAGGAACCACTTTTTTCCCGGTGTGCATTGAAATGTTTTGGATGTTGCCAAACTGCCAGGAAGGGGGGTCAATCGAGTACCATATGATCTCCATCATATGGTACTCTACTGGCTGCAGCATTGACGGTTGCTGCTGACAGCTGCAATTAGGTCCCGGACTAGAAACCTATCGGCAACAATAATGTTCCCGCGCCCATTCCCTCGAACCTTATACACGCTCGATTGGCACCGGAGCAATAGGTTTCCAGGAAGCCTAAACTATTCCACAATTCGGGGTTCGGTCCTTTCCGGCACCCGGCTGTTCCTTTTGTACACCAATTCGCACCGCATGGGTGCGGTGCTGTGCACTCATGCACAATCATATGCCGCCGGCCCGAATAATGTTGCAATCGAAATAAAGATGTTTACGGAAAGAGAAAATAATGTCCGTTACAACGAAGCGGGAATTTCGGGAGAAAACCTCGTGAAAAGAGGCGCAAAAAGTAAAGGAACAATGCCACATCGCCTGGCCGACGTGCGGTCCAGAGCCTAAATTGAACCTTCGGTATTTGATGTATTTTCAGTGGTACGCCGACCCGAGAACCTCGGCAAAGAATTGGGAAACCCGGAAACCCCTGGACCAGAGAATAATGTGCGTTTAATGAGTTGCGCAAATTATCTTTACGGCCAGCGGACGATTATTACCACTCGGCAACGAATGTTTCCGGGAAGCCCCCAAGCTATTCCAGTTCGTGGGTTCGATCCTTTCCGCTGTTTATGTTTTCTAATGTTTGTCCCACTTTTTGCTCGATTTCTCCGAGTGGCCATTGTTCTAAAGCATGTCGTAGAGACACACACACCCGAAGTATGGTTTATGTGTGGCAGGAAACGCACCTCAATAATTACGCTCAATGCAATTACGGAAGTGAAAAACGAGAAATCGGATCATTCCGCGTTCCGAGAGCAGCATCCGTCCGTTCGCTGAAAAATGGTGCCAAGACAATTGACAACAAATGGATTGTTACTGCCGCCGCTACCCGAAGCATTGGTAAACATACATACCTTCAACGAAGAAGCGCGGGTTTGATGTTTCCGTTCCGCGGACTCTTTGCCCCTTTTGGCGGGTTGTCGCACAAGAAATGCGCGAGTAATCCTTGGCTAGTGGTGGCTTTCCAATAACACCGCGGAATGCTTCACTTTTCTCGCAAAAACATAACACTGTCCACTGGTCACTAACAACTTCCGGTTGTGGCCCGGTACGCGCCACGGGAAATGCCTTTCTTATACCACCAGCTTTTCACCACTTTTTCTGCCGGCCACGATGTTCAACCTTGTGATGTTGACTCCCCGCACAGGCTGCCCGCCCGCTTTCCACGAACCGGAAAACCGATCGATCGAATTTCCCTCCCCCGGGGGGAAAACACTACCACTTAATTAACACTCTGCTGCTGCACAGCACACTGCGCCACTAACTAATTCACCGCCAGGAGCAAGTTGGGTTGAAGGAAAAATTTGACACGTTCAACGAAATTCAACACAGCAACCATTGGCGAAGCCGAAACAACGCCGCTTAGCGCGCCAAAACACACCGCACCGCGAAAATCCTTCGCATACAGCGCCACCTCTTCCGGAACTCACGCGGATGCTGGAAAAGTCTGCAATGGGAAGGGAAGCAGAAGAGAGAGACGCGTTATTGCGAGTTTAATTTATGACTCACTGCTGCCGCTGCTGCTGGTCACAGCAACCGCAGAGATGGATGTGTGTTTGTGCTCCTCTCTGGTTCCCCGCCGCTCGCCCATCATCCCAAAGGGCCGGAGGATATTCGTGAGTAATTCGATGTTTATGTTGCGCCCCCTACGCTTTCCCTAAATCCTGCTCACGCCCTTCACGTTTGGAACAACCGTGCGAAGGCCACACGAACACCAGCGTTCCGAGGTCCTTCCGATGACGGCATCGACGGGGGGATATACCGTTCGCAATGCATCCCCCCCCATTCGTCCTGGCCGACGATGGTGTGTAACGGTTGTATTTGCAACTGTTTGTGTGAAGGGTGACCCCACGACACACGTTGCTACCTTGTTTCCCCAGCAGGTGTCCCTGTGTGTGTTCGTTGCGAGCAACCGAGAACCATAGCAACCGTATCGGTGGGGGGCCCCACAGAACGGAAGTCGCACCAGCTGGCAACACAGCCATAAGGCCAGGCCAGCATTCGTTGGTTCGTCTACCGCGCGCACCGCAAATTGGGATGGTTAATCAATTCTGAAGGCGCCTTTGGGGGGGATATCCTTACCGGAGCACGCCGCCAGATTGTGGCCAACAATGGCCGTTTCCGTGCTTCAAAAAGACCAACTTTTGCGGGCTTCCGGTTTAAAAGCGGAACCCCTTCCGGGCGCGACTTTGACAAGAAAGTTACTCGCCGCATTGTGTGCCTGCGGAAGATCGATTTTCCGGCGTGTCGTCGTCGAACAGGCAATTATCGGGCCAAGAAGGAGCTCAGTGGTGGTGTTTTCAAAATCCGAAATCGATGATCCATGGCTTGCCTCTGGGTGGCCTTCCCCGCAGCATCATCATTCTACTCGATTAGGGCTCATTAGCAGCGCAATGCAAATGGGCACAGAAATGTTGCCGAATGTTGCGACAGGGTGAAGTATCAGGTGTACAAATAGAAAACCTCCGTTTTCCCATGGGGGGCGCTAGCAGCTGCAAATTAAGCGATAAAAATATGCAAAACCCTGGCAATGACAGTTGAGGCATCTGTCAACAACTCCACAAAATCTCGATTGTTTATTTTCACTCTGCTTTGTGTTATTCATGTGCGAACATGGCGCAATTTGAGCCGAAAAAGAGCCATTTGCGGGAAGTGTTGCTTTTTGCGTTTCATACTAAAAAAAATGCAGCTGAAGCGCATCGAATGATAGTAGAAGTTTATGGTGAAGCCTGCATTAGTGAAAGAACGTGTCGGGAGTGGTTTTGCAAGTTCAAAAACGGCGATTATGACGTGCAAGACAAGGAGCGTCCCGGACCGGTGAAAAAGTTCGAACATGCCGAATTGAAAACTTTGCTGGAAGAAGATGCTTGTCGAACGCAACAGGAACTTGCAGACTTATTGGGTGTGACGCAACAAGCAATATCGCATCGGCTAAAAGCCCTAGAAATGATCCATAAACTAGGATACTGGGTGCCGCACGAGTTGAAGCCGAGGGACATCGAACGGCGCCTTTGCATTTGCGAGCAACTCCTTGAACGGCAAAAAAGAAAAGGTTTTTTACATCGCATCGTGACCGGGGATGAAAAGTGGATACACTATGATAACCCAAAGCGTAAAAAATCGTGGGGGCTTCCCGGCCATGCATCAACATCTACAGCTAAACCGAACATTCATGGCTCGAAGCTGATGCTCTGTATTTGGTGGGACCAGCTCGGCGTTGTCTATTGCAACCAGGCGAAACCATTACAGGAACCCTGTATCGGACACAACTAATGCGGCTGAGTCGAGCATTGAAGGAAAAAAGGCGTCAATATTCAGAAAGACACGACAAAGTTATCCTTCTTCACGACAACGCTCGACCACATGTTTCCAAAGTCGTGAAAACATACCTGGAAACATTAAAATTGCACATACTACCCCCCCGCCCTACTCTCCAGACATCGCCCCGTCAGACTACTATTTATTCCGATTGATGACGCATGACCTGGCCGAGCAGCGCTTCCGTTCTTTCGAGGACATCAAAAATCAGATCGATGAATGGATCACGTCGAAAGATGAAAAATTTTTCCGACGAGGAATTAAAAAGCTGCCCAAAATGTGGGAAAAAGTTGTGGCTAACAATGGCAATTACTTTGAAGAATGAGTTTGTAAGGAGTTTTTTACAATAAAGCCTCAAATCATGAGAAAAAACGGCGGTTTTCTATTTGTACACCTGATAGCATTTATCAGTTAGAGGTTGCCTGTGAATTGCGCTCCAGAATGTGGTGCCGCGTTTTGGTGTGCGAAGGACGCGCGTGGCCATTTAAATGTCGTTAATTCGATGATTGTTAATTGTCGTCGACACTCTCGAATGTCAACACGTACATTTTAGTGCAGTAATTGGCCAGAAATTAGAGTAACTTAAGGCTAAAGAATAATTGCGTCAAAAATCACAGGTTCCAGGTTCCCTGCCAAAAGCACACTTTCCTGGACTTTCTGCAAGCGCCACACAAAAGTTAACGACACGGATAAAGGATAACCACATCAAGTGAGCGAGATGGCACGATGGCTCCTTTGATGAAAGCGTAACGTAAAAATGCGAATGTAAAAAGTTGTGGCTCCCGCCAGCCAAATTGCAAAACGTCCTATCGATTTTTTTACACACGTTCCACTCGACGGAGAGAGAGAGACGCCACGCATCGATCGGTTTCTTTCACACCGCCATCAGGCTTTGTGCTCTTCCTGCGAAGGGCATCGCTTTCATTCGCACCAATACGGCCACACACACACACCAGGACACAATGGGGATCCCGTCCGGCTACATGCAAAAATAAGACCGCGTGCGTGAGAGATAGTCCTGTTTTCGCACGGGGCTTCCTTGGGACGCTCGGCACTCACACACAGTTGCGCACTTCCTGCTTCCTTCCTTCCGCCGAGTCCTTCGGCACCGCAAAAGGAAGCACGCGAAGGATACGATGACGTGGGAGAGGGTCTTCGCGGGGTGTGATCCGAATGCGGACGAGCGGAACGAACGGTTAGACTCCCGAGCCGCGCACCGGTGTGTGTGCGTGTACACCGGGGGTTGCCGCCGAAAAGAAAACCCCAAAAACGGCTTTCTGGTTCCATTCTGCTTGCTGCATTATTTAGGGCCCTTGGAGTCATAACTTTGGCTGTTTTATTTAGTTAAACTGTATATTTCACGTACTTTCCGTGGGTAACCAATCGCTTCGATTGTCGATTCACTTTAGTAAGCCTTTTGGCCACTTTCTGGCTGACAAATACTGAATACGCACTGCACGCTCGTGAACCGCACACGTTCCTTGCGCGAACAAGGGAAACGATTCCTTCCAAGGAGGCTTGAATTTCTTAGTTCGGCGATGATAATTTTGGGCCCCGCGTTAGGCGGCATAAAAACAACCCAAAACTCAGGAAACCCACCAATTGCGTTGTAATGCGGCAAACAACACGGCGAACACGGAATATGCACGAAATTTCCTTGCACGCGGGAACAATACGTCGCACAACTTACTTTCTATTAACACACACACACACGACCGGTTCCGGCAATTTTTGTTTGAAATACAACCGTGAATGTGCAAACCGTTTTATTTTCCAACTGGAAAACACGTAAAATTCGACGATCGCGACAAAAGAAAGTTTTAAGTTGTTGTATTATCTGAGCTTTGTACCAACGGATTTTGTTGATTTGTCCTACACGAAATATCAAAACACGAAACGTCAAAATTTATGAATGTTGTTTTTATGAAACTGAACCTAACTAAGACACTGCGAACCTAACCTTGATGACGAACCTGACACCCGAGTCAACCTACGAAAATTCCCGAAGACGAAACGAAGAGCGGAGAATAAGAAAACATGAAAATTATGCATTTTCAAAAATCTCAAAATCTTTCATTTTTCCTCAAAATCTTGCATTTCTAAAACGAAGAATAAAAACCTGACTTTTGGACCTGACCTTTCGTAACCGAAACTGACCATGTGCCGAACGAGACAGAGCATGACGCTAGAGCGAGATAGTCGATGTTTTCTCTATTCTCTCTCGTTTCTCTGCGCTCTCTCTGGTTTTTCGCCTAAATGTGATTTCCGAAGTTAGCCGAAGAAAAAGTGACTTAAAACATCGTTCAATAAGTCCCGAGACTAGCGTAGAAATGGCGCCAATAATTCCATTTATATACCGACGTTCGGAAGTACCAACCTTCAGATGAAGTGTGTCAAAATTTGATGTAATTCGAAGCACAACCAAGACAGTTATAGTGGTTAAAGTCACGCTACTTTTGCAATCCTGAAAAAATGGACCAAAACGAGTTTCGTGTGTTGATCAAACATTGTTTTCTAATGGGAAAGGAACACTGTTCAAGCTCAGCAATGGCTTGAGAAACGTTATCCGGGCTCTACTCCGTCGAAACCAACCATTTGTCGGTGGAATGCAACTTCAAACGCGGTCGTGCTGATACAAATGATGCGGAACGTTCGGGTCGGCCAAATGAGGCAGTACTCCCGAAAACATCAAGCAAGTATTGAAAATCGTGATGGGAGACCGCAAAATGAAAGTGCACGAGATAGCTAAGATGCTGAACATATCAACTGATAGTGCATTTACTATTTTGCACCAAAAATTGGATATGAAAAAGGTTTTTTTCCAAATGGGTGCCGCGTTTGTTCACAATGGAACAAAAGCCACCATGGCATAATCCAATCAAAACGATGACCAAATTTAACGAATTAGACTTCCAGCTGCTTCCTCACCCTCCGTATTCGCCGAATCTGGCCCCCAGCGACTACTGGCTCTTTGCGGATCTCAAAAAGATGCTTCAGGGAAAAAGATTTGGCT
Organism: Anopheles cruzii; assembly: GCF_943734635.1. Taxonomy (NCBI): domain Eukaryota; kingdom Metazoa; phylum Arthropoda; class Insecta; order Diptera; family Culicidae; genus Anopheles; species Anopheles cruzii. The sequence goes on along the minus strand of NC_069144.1, from coordinate 16,145,200 downwards.
CGAATGAGAAGGTGATCGCTGCTACTGAGGCTCATTTCGAGTCAAAAGACAAATCGTTCTACAAACATGGCATTGAAAAGTTGGAGAAGCTTCCGAATGATTGTATTACATTTGAAGGAGATTATGTTGATGAATAATAAAGAATTTTGCCGATAAAATGTTGTTTTCATAGTTAGTCTTAGGACTTATTGAACGATGTGTCACGAACGGGAAAGAGATAGCTGACGCTAGAGCGAGATAGCAAATTTCTCCCGCTCTTTCCGAACATTTTCTTTACATTCTCTTCTTTACAGAAGAGAGAGAGAGAGAGAGAGAGAGACAGCACTGTAATCCGAAACATACAATTAAAGGTAGTAAAATTAAAAAAATTTTAAAAATTCGTTGTTCATCGTTGTTGTTTCATCGTTGTTCGAAATCAGTATTAAAAACCATACAAACTTTTGATACTCAACTAACTGATAACTGAATTTTTGAATTGACGATTGCCGCAGCCATATTACCAACCTGCGTTGGCTGCGTTCGTTTGGATTTTGACAGCCATTTCGCAACGAACGCTGCCGTCAAAGAATTTGAATTCGCAACGGATGAGAAACGTGCATCCCCGCATCTTGGTTTTTCTGGCATTTCTTGCTTCTTCTGGACAAAGCAGTGCTGCTCTATCTAATCTCGAGGCGCATGCAAAGCCGAAATAATCTCAATTAAATCCGACCCTTCGAAAAGTAAATCGTCATGTCGATAGTGACCCGCCGCAATGAGACGCAATAGAAAGAGGTAAAAAAACAAAGAGGTCAAATTTTATTCCATCAATCTCTCGATCTAATCTCAAACAAACTGAAATGTGCCATTCGTGCGGTCTTCGTGCGTTAGCCCTGTGCGAACGGCGAGTTGGAGTTCGTGGTCAGATGGTAGACACCGGAAACACCACGGCCCCGGTTCGACGGTTCACCGCCCATGTGTGCGTCCGCCCCGCTGGGAGTGCAGCGTCCGGCCAGGATTTCGCCGTGGTCGGCACAGCGCACCGATCGGAATCCGACCGACGTCGAAACGGTTTCGGCGAAGAAGTCGTTCACGCGATTGTGCGCGCAGATACCGGCCACGTCGAGAATGCAACCCGGCTGCGAGCGACCCCCATTCGGGTAGAAGTTAGCGTGGGCCAGAGGCGCGTTGAAGCCCAACAGACCGGCGTTCGTGTAGATGGCCTCGGTGTAGTGGGCATCGTTCGCTGCGAAGAGGTCCCCCTGACCGGCCGAAAACAGCGGGCCGGCCGGATCGAGACCGATGATCGTGTTTAGCTGTCCGTTCTGGTTCTTGCCAGCGTTGGCCGCGACGTGCGCCCCCAGACTGTGCCCGATCAGGTTGATGTTGTCGCGCGACACTCCGGTCGCGGCCACCATCGTGTTGATCATGCGCGAAATGATCTCTCCGACCGCGCCCACTCGGTTGCGGGCCGCGATGTAGTTGATCGTCTGGGAGCCCGCGCCCCAGTCCACGTTAATGATGTTGAACTCCCCGATCCGGATGTAGTGATCCTTGATGCTCCAGTGAAGGCTGGCATCCTCGCCCTCGAGGAACCCGTGGATAAGGAAGCGCGTAGGGTGGGCCGGGTTGAAGTTGCTGTTCGACACGGAGCCCTGGTCGTTCCAGTGGATTACCTGCGGGTGCACCGGGTTCCGGCGGGTGTACATACGAAACACCATGTCCGTCTCGGGGTTGAACAGTGGCTCGACCTCGTCGACGACGGTCGGCACATCGTGCGGGTTCACATTCAGCAGGTGAATCCGTCCCTGGTCGTCGGGAATTAGGGCCCACGGTTTGTCCTCCAGTGGCGCGCCCCAGCCGAAAGCAGCCAGTGCCAACACGCTCAGTACTGCTGTGATTGCTCCCATAATTGCTGACCAACTGAACTGGACCACCGCCTCGCGCTACTCTTTTATGGCACCCCCGGACGGTGATTATCACACCCCCGATAAGGGGTTCTCCTGGCTCCTGGACCGGGGGTTCGTGGGTGACCTGTCGATATCGGCAATCTTTTGCTGCCGCTAATCCCCAAATCGACGACGGAGAATATCTGCTTCTAGAAAGGCGCCGATAGCCCATCGGCGGGGGGGCTGTCGTAAATCGAAAGACAAGCAGGAGTAAGCAGGTCCCGGTGGCTTGACGTCAAACGCGTTGATAAAGTTTACATTGAGGATTTATTAATAACTATTTACACGCCAAGGTGCGTAAGGCTGAGTGTCTCAGTCTAGCCGAGCGAGAAAGGACTGGCGGCACGCGTGGTCAGCGTGAACACGCCCTCGGTGCCGGTCCCGAAGTTGGACGGTTCGCCACCCATCGAACGGCTCGGACCCGGCTGAACGGAGCAGCTTCCGGTGAGAATTTCGTTGTACGAACCGCAGCGCACCGATGTGAAGCCGCCGGACACGATCGACTCGGCCAGGAATTCGTAGGCTCGGCCATGCGCACACGCCCCGGCAATGTCCACCCCACAGCCGGGCTGAGTGCGGCCTCCGTTCGGGTAGAAGGACGCGCCACCGAGCGGCAGATCGAATCCCAGCAGCCCTGCGTTGGTGTGGATCGACTCAACATATTGCGCGTCGTTCAGCGTGATCCGATCGTTGCTGTCGAGCGAAAACAGTGGAAACGCTGGGTCCATGCCGAAGATCGTGTTCAGGCGGCCGAACTGGAAGAAACCCGCATTGCCGGCCGCGTGCGCCCCTAGACTGTGGCCCGCAATGCTGATGCTCCCGAAGTTGATTCCAGTGTTGGCCTGGACGAAGTTGATGAATGACGACACCACGCTTCCGACGGCACTGACGCGGGCCCGGGCAAACGGATAGTTGATGGTCTGCGCACCGACACCCCAATCGACGGTGAAAACATTGAAATCCCCCCGGTCCAGCCAAGCATTCGTCAGCATGGTGTTGACCTCCGAGAAGCCGTCGTTGTTCCAGCCGTGGATGATGAACCGTGTGGGGTGGGCGGCGTTGAAGTTCGAGCTGGACAAACTGGCCGCATTGCCAAGGGCCACCACCTGCGGCGCATTTCGGTTGCTTCTAGTGTACAGCCGGAAGATGGTGTCGGTGGCGGCGGTAAAGTGTGGCTCCGGAGCACTCTCGTCGACGTTGTAGGGGTTGAGGTTGGTCAGATGAAGCCGACCGTTACCGTCCGGGATCAGCGTCCATTGGTCCGGGGCCGGCCCAGACAGTGAGGCACCATGAGCTACGAGAAAAAGCCAACAGTTAAAAGGTCGCCCAACAGCTCATAATCCCTGCCCAGGCCCTGGGACGTACCGATGGCCACGCAGCAAAGTAGCACAGCAGTAGCACTATACTTGAGGTACATCTTGAAGGCGCGGCAAAGTCACGACTGTTTAATCTGACTGACAGCAATCCGTAGTTTCGGGGGGCGTTTTATAGCACCCTCGTTAACGCGCGAAGAATGGGCCCCCCCTTATCACACTCGGATCTCTGATTAGACCTGTGGCGACCGCCTAAACCGAGAGCTTTGGCTACCAACCAAGCCATAAAGGGCCAATAACAATCTGATCCATCTAGCTACCGTTCCCCGGGGAGTCCTTCCCGGGGTGCTGTTAGCGATAAACCGCGAGTCAGGTGTTTATTGATTTATGGTTGGGAATTTTGGAGGCACCTCCTACAGATAGTTCTTTAATGGTTCTGGCCTCGGGTACAAAGGATGCGTACCATGAGATTGAGGCTTCGTGTGGTCGTGTGGGGAACAAGCATCCCTGGGCGACGATCCACAATCAACACGTGCAACAACAAGCCGCAATCGCTGGGTCCCACATGGGGATAAGGATTATCGAGCCTCCCGGTGCTCCTATGGTGTGATGATGATAAGACCACGAACGTTTTACGCACTTCAATGTAACGGATAGGATGTCGAGTGAGTACCGTCCCCGTTGACGTCAGGCGTTCGGATTGTGACGTACGAGATGATAAATCGGTTCCAATCCACCGATAGAGGTCCTCCGATTCGATTCGACACCCCCGGGAAGATATAAAAGGCTTCGCCGTTTGCGCAGGAGACGCGGTTCACCTTCGGCGCACGGTAACACAGGCGATAACAATGAAGACTGCTTTCGTTTGCCTACTGCTACTAACGGTGCAGCTCATTGGAGGTAGTTCTGCAATATCTTATTCTTTCTCATCCATGCGCTTCTAATGGGGATTATTTTTTGACAGCCACAGCCAGCGGTGCTGACAACTGGATGCTGGTGCCGGACGAGTCCGGTCGATTGCGGTTGGTCAACACGAATCCGTACGATTTGCCCGCGCCGGACAACGAGCTGGAACCGCTGTTCAACCCGGAGTCGGATGTGATCTTCCAGCTGTTTACCCGTAGCAATCCGGCCCTCGGCCAGGTGCTCCAGTGGAACAATCCGGCCTCGGTGCAGAATTCCAATTTTAATCCGGCACACCCTACACGCTTCACGATCCACGGATGGAATGGCGGCGGCACGTCCGGGCTGCATGCGAGCATCCGCCAGAACTACCTCGGAGTGGGCGAGTTTAACGTGATCCTGGTGGACTGGGGTGTCGGTGCGCAGACCGTCAACTACATCGCGGCCCGCAACCGGGTGGCCTCAGTCGGTGACATTGTTTCGCGCATGATCAACACGATCGTGACGGCAACCGGTACGTCCCGGGGCAACATCAACGTAATTGGCCACAGTTTGGGTGCGCACGCGGCCGGTAACGCGGGCAAGCTGCAGAACGGTCAGCTGAACACGATCGTAGGTCTCGATCCGGCCGGCCCGCTGTTCTCACTGTCAGACTCGGACATCATGGCACCTTCGGATGCGATCTACACGGAGTCGATCTTCACCAACGCGGGGCTGCTGGGTTTCGATCTGCCGCTGTCCGATGCCAATTTTTTCCCGAACGGAGGCCGCTCGCAGCCGGGCTGTGGAATCGACATTGCCGGCAACTGTGCCCATTCGAGGGCCCACGAGCTGTTCGCTGAGTCCGTCTCGTCCGCTGGGTTCCGCGCGACGCGATGCGCCAGCCACGGGGAGATCATCGCCGGACAGTGCACTAACACCGGTAACGCGGTGATGGGTGGGGAGCCCTCGAACCAGGGCCGTGGCGTGAACGGTATGTTCATCGTGACGACCAATGGCAACTCTCCGTTCGCTCAAGGTTAAGGATTACCCGTGAGGATGTGACCGATGGGACAATTGTTTTGTTATAAAAACGACGACTGCACAATAAATATTGTTTTCAACATTTTAAACAAAGATTTAATGGTTTGTTACCAAAATCCCAAACAGTGTTCAAACTACTTAACTGTTTCTATCTATATTTACGATATCTATACTATTCTTATTTGGGGTTGGCGCGGGATCAACAACTCCGCCCGTAAACACACAGCGTTACAGAAAACAACAGAGACCAAGACCGCTCAGAGGTTGTTGCCGGATAAGTAGAAGAAATAATTCTTGATCTTTAATTATTTCTTCATAGGGCAGCGTTGAACTATTGACGCTCTTTTAAGTGTCCTTCGCAAGTCCTTCACAAAACATAATCTTTAATCAAAAAGAAAAATCTTATCAAGCGGTAATAATGGTTGGAAGATTTGGGAAAAGCCAACCATCGAAGTTATTAGCATCGGATGACTGTTGAAATTTGCTTCCATAAAATAGCGTATCTTTGGGCTGACCACGCAGGTTGTATAAAACGAAGTGTTACTGACTGGCCACCCGACAGTTACGCGTAATATCCGCGCACGTTACGATGATCCGCTCCGCCGTTAGCTTGTTGGTGCTGTCGTTGCTGCTGGTTGCGGCGCACCCAGTGGACAACTCGAACTGGCACCTGGTGCCCGATAGTTCCGGAAGGCTGCATTTGGTCAATACCGACCCGTACAACCTGGCAGAAGGCTCGGAGGATGTGGCGCCTACCTTCATCCCCGAGCAGGACATGATTTACCGTCTGTTCACCCGCGCTAACCCAACCACGCCGCAGATGCTGCAGTTTGGCAATCCGGCCTCCATCGCAGCGTCCAACTTCAACCCGGCGCATCCGACGCGGTTCACCATTCACGGGTGGGGCAGCAACGGAAACGATGGCATGAACACGGGAATCCGCGACCGGTACCTGGCCCTCGGGGACTTCAATGTGATCAGTGCGGACTGGAGTGTCGGTGCGGTCAATCCGAACTACATCGCCTCCCGAAACGCCGTAGGACCGGCCGGAGCAGCCGTGGCATCGTTCATCGGCCAACTGGAGGCGGCCGGGTCGTCACCCGACAACACGTACGTGATCGGATACAGTCTGGGAGCGCATGTGGCCGCTAACGCAGGCAAGGGACAGAACGGTCGCATCAACAGCATTATTGGGCTGGATCCGGCAGGACCACTGTTTTCTCTCGGACAATCGGACGCCCTGTCGCCAGCCGATGGCCGGTACGTGGAAATGATCATGACTAATGCGGGGCTGCTCGGCAACAGCGCACCGATGGGTCAGGCTACGTTCTCCCCGAATGGTGGCCGTTCTCAGCCGGGCTGTGGAGTGGACATTGCAGGAGGATGCGCTCACGACAGGGCTCCGGCTTTCTTTGCCGAGTCCATTGGTAGCAGCACTCCATTCCGGGCGACTCGCTGTGCCGGGATTCATGAAATAGAGGCAGGTAACTGCACGCCCAGTGGACCGGACGCCAATATGGGCGGCGAACCATCGAACTACGGCCGAGGCGTTACTGGCGTGTTCTTCCTCACCACGAACGCTGCTTCTCCTTTTGCAATGGGATAAGTCGCTTGAAACGTCGTGGAAAAGTTAATAAATATACAACAACAATAGCCACGTCTATATGATCTCTTTCTTATAACTTATACTTACCTTTACTTGTTATTGAAAGTTACTATAGTTTTCCTACGAATTTTCACAAACGCGCGATAGACAGTCCGTTTACGGTTAGGATCTTTGATCCTGTCAACTTTAAAGGCCAGTCCACACGTTACGACTTCACTGCTACTTTAGTCTGTGCAACCGCATCGCCGGCGACCAATCGTATCGTGTGGACGGCGAAGTTGCAACGACTTTAGTCGTTGTTGGCAGTCGCCGGCGACCTAGAAAATTAAAGCCGGCGAGCATTAAAGTCGTACGACTTCCATACATCCTTCCAACTTTAGTCTGCGCAGACTAAGGTATCAGTGAAGTCGTAGCGTGTGGACCGAGCTTAAGACCGAGAGTATGTGTGTATACAGTTTACATAACGGCAGACAACTAGTAAAGCTTCATATTTTTGCATCAATTGTAAACATGTCTGTTTTATATCAAAGTGGTACTTTTTATTGCAATGTTCAGAGTCTTGTAGAATATCACGCCTTAGCCTCGTGCAAACGGACTTTGCCCGTTGGTGATCAGATGGTAAACGCCCGATACACCACGGCCAATGTTCGAAGGTTCGCCACCCATACGGGCGTTGGCCCCGGTGGACACGCAGTTGTTGTTCAGGATCTGGTTGTAGTTCGCACAGCGGACCGAGTTGAAGCCACTCTGGGCCGGTCGGACCGATTCGGCGAAGAACTGGTGCGCCCGACTATGCGCACAAGTGCCGGCCAAATCTACGCCACATCCAGGCTGGCTGCGACCTCCGTTCGGGTAGAAGTCGGCTTGCCCGATCGGTTCATCGAACCCGAGCAGCCCTCCGTTGGTGTGGATAACCTCGACGTAGTTAGCATCACCCGGGGCAACCCGATTGCCGGGATCGTTGATGGAGAACAGTGGGAAGGCCGGATCTAGCGCTATGACCGAATTCAAGCGGCCACGCGTCACACGCTTGCCGACAATGCCGGCCGCATGACCACCGAGACTGTGCCCGGCGACGTACACGTTGTTGAACGACATGCCTCCGCTCTGGTTGAGGAAATCGATGAACCGGCCCACCGTGGCACCGACGGCGTTAATGTGGTTGCGGGACGTGACGTAGTTGGGGTTCTGCGCACCGCCGCCCCAATCGACAACGATCACATTCACATCGGCACGATCCAGGTATGCGTTGCGAACAGCCACGTTTATCTCCGATCCGCCATTGTTGTTCCAGCCGTGAATGATGAACCGTGTCTGGCGACCACCATTCCAGTGCTGTCCGAGAGTCCCTGCGTTGCCGGGCATGATCCGGTGGCCCGCATTGCGATTGTTTCGCGTGAACAGCAGGAAGATCGTATCGGCATCGGCATTGAAGAAGGGCTCCGGTTCGTCCAGTTGGCTTCCAAGGTTGAAAGGATCGGTGTTTACCAGGTGCAACCGCCCGTCACCGTCCGGAACGAGCTGCCAGTTTTGCTCGGCTCCTTGCTCTTCGCTGAGCATGTGCTCTTCGCCAACTTCTTCGTTGGGAACGTGTTCTTCTCCAATTTCTTCGCTGGGGAAGTACTGCACTCTGACTCCCTCGTAGGGCATATGCTCTTGTCCCCTTGCATCTTCCTCTACGGGAAGTGCCGTGGCTAGTTACAAGAAAGAACATAATCACATGACCGAAGCGGGAAAATAGGACTCCACGGGATTCCTATGTAACAGCACACTTACCGACCGCCAAGCAAAAGACCAGCACCACCAATAGCTTCATTTTTGGCTCGACTAGTCCTCACCTACTGAACAAAACCAAATACGCGCTTGGAATTTTTATAGGTCTCAGCGTTTATCTAAATCGCTTTACGCCATAATCGCTGCGACCAAAATAAAGCAGATCCAAGGGAGCAACCGAGTTCGTTAATCTAATCGGCATGAGATGAGGAGCCGCCAGAATTTACGTGTGCGATTAACGGCATTATCTACAGCCCACCGTGGTGGTCTGAGGGTTTGTAAATTACCTCGATATCGATCGATTAATTATTCGTTGTCACGCCGCTGACCATGGGTACGATTCTCGATCGATCTCGTGGAAGAAGAAGAAGACATAATCAAAACGAATTTGAAGTTGCGAAGAGGTGAATTGAGGTGAACCCACGCAGAAGGAACGGTCAAGAGTCAAAGAGCCACTTTCTACGAATGGTCACGTATTCGAAATTTAGCTTAACTCCAAAAAGGCAATGTTCCTGGAATGGATTGAGATGGTCAAAATTATTATGTCAAGACAATGTCTCAACTGCGGCGAGATATTTTAGTTATTAGCTATTAGTTATAAGTATGATAAAATGACTCGATGCTACGTGGCATAACATATAATTTAAATAGATTTTAATCGAAAACATGTTCATTTCAATCATTTTGTTACCTTAGAAATAACAAATAGCTGCAATCCCAATGTGGAATATCTCTGTAACTCAATATAACCAAACATTTATGTATAATAAAGATCAAATTTAATTAAAAAAAAAAAAAAAAAAAAACTGCGGCGAGATAGCATCGGTTAGTTTTCATAGCATCGCTCGATTCCTGAGGTCTATCGATCAGCTGTTTGGTCGGGCCATTTTCATAAGACTCCTTGAGCATACAAATGACGTCTGGACTTTTGAGTAGCTAAAGGCAAATGCTTCAATTAAGCAGCAATCCAGGCGTTTTCTGCCACATCGTTTCTGCCACGAGCCTTGGAAACTTGGAAGTTTGTTGGATATCTTATCGGAAGTACTATCCCGAGCTAAGCGAAGAATTTGGCGCACGGTCCCGTGTGGGGTCGAAATCTTCGTCCAGATAAGGAGTCGCTTTAGATAAGCAATTCCCTGGCCCCAAAATAAGTGCGCAAACCCCGTAAATCGTACGATACGGGATAATCTCAAAATTCGCGGTGATACCTATCGGCGTGGGCCAATTACACTTATCAAAACAACAACACTCGGTAGCTGACGTCAGAGATAACAGAGATGATACGGGTCGAGTCAGCTCCATTTTTGTACAAGGAATCAAACCATTCAATCAGCAATTTAAATTCGCTCTAAAAAAGGTTAAGATTTTTGTAATATGGTCCAGCATTCGTAATATTATGTCACACACCGTCAACAAGCGCTGCGGACACGGAACTCGATAGTTTCATAGAATTCAATCAAGTTCCGTATGAAGGAAGCCCACGTGGACCCGATTAAGTACCCTCTTTTGTTTTAATTGTCTTGGCAAACATAGCGCTTGAAGAGGTACTTGAATCGGAGCGGCACTACAAGCTTGCCGGGCCCCTTTAAAAGGTGTTGTGGCAGCGCACTTGCACTACCAATCCGTTCCGTTGGCTTACCATGCAGCGATTACCGTTGCTAGCGCTCGTCAGTGCGTTGCTTGTTGGTGGACACCCAGCGGCGATGGACCTCTGCGGCGATGACCGTCATGTCCTTGTTCCAAGAAATTTCGAAAGTTTCGAATGCTTGACCCAGCGGGAGGTACAGGATCTAAAGCGCAGTGCCACCGTTCGACGGTTCGATGCACAAACCCAAACACACTTCTTGCTTTGGACGCAACAAAAGCCTACGCCGCAGGAGCTGAAGATTGGAGATCTTGGATCGCTCGCCAACTCAACCTTCGACCCACGGAATCCGACGCGGTTCCTCATCCACGGCTGGCTAAGCGATTGGACCTCGGATTCGGTGCACGGACTGGCTTTGGCGTACACGGCCAAGGGAGCGTTCAACGTGATCGGAATCGATTGGTCGGCTGGAGCGTCTTCGCTCGTCTACCTGGCGGCCCGGTTCATGGTGAACGGTGTGGCCGACGCCGTCGCCAGCCAGGTACGGGTGTTGCTCGCCGCAGGGCAGAAGCCATCGCAGATCGTGTTGATCGGCCACAGCCTCGGAGCCCATATTGCCGGACTGACCGGGAAACGGTTCCGTAACGAGCTGGAGTTGGCAGCGGTTATCGCGCTTGATCCGGCTGGCCCGCTGTTCTTCACCGATCAGCCCGAAGAGCGCGTCGATCGGTCCGATGCCCGTTACGTGGAAGTTATTCACACCAACACGGAGCTGCTTGGTCATCCTGAAGCGTTGGGACAGGCCGACTTCTACCCCAATGGGGGTAGCGTCCAACCTGGTTGCTCGACTACGAGGTGCAGCCATAAACGTGCGGTCGACTACTTCCGGAAATCGTTGGAAAGTGCGAAGCCACTGTACGTGGCCCGGCGCTGCGAGACGAACCTGGTGAGTGCTGCGTGTGCTGGCACCGTGGGCATTATGGGAGGTGATCTGGTCGATCGGTTCAAGCTAAAGAACCAGGGTCTGTTCTTCCTTACGATTGGAGACGGCGGCGGCGGCGGTAATGTTGACGATCAATAAAAGAGTCAGATCTTGGGTCAAGTAATGTTTTACTAGCTAACTATTAGTTAAGATCCTAGTTAAGAATGAGTTCCTATCACTTCGTTAGCATCCCTCCGCAAACGGGAATGCGTTGGCTGTCTGCATAAAGAAAATACCTTCCGGTGCACCGGCCGCGTTCGGTGGTTCTCCGCCCATCCGCGCGCTGACGCCGGTTGGGTTGCACTGCCCGTCGCGAATGTTCTGGAACGACTGACACTGCTGCCCGACGAAGCCGTGGCGCGACAGGATCGATTCGACGTAGAAGTGGACGGCTCGTCCATGAGCACATCCGCCACCGACATCGGCCCCGCAGCCAGGCTGAATGCGGCCCAGATTCGGGTAGAAGTCGGCATGGCCGATCGGATCCAGGAATCCCAGCACGCCCCCGTTAGTGTGAATGATTTCAACGTAGCGGGCATCGGTGTCCATGATGCGGTCCGGTGCGTTACCGGCAAAAAACGGAAGCGCTGGATCGAGCCCAATGATCGTGCCCAGAAGTCCCGACTGCCACTTGCCGACATTGCCGGCCACGTGCGCACCCAGACTGTGGCCAACAACGACCAGATCGTTCTTGCGCAGCCCAGCATATCGCTCCAGGTAGTCCAGCATGTTCGAAGCCGCCGCACCAACCGCGTACACGAGCTGGCGCGAGTTTGGGTAAAACTCGTCGAGCGCCCCCACGCTCCAGTCGACGAAGATTACGTTGAAGTTCCCGACGAAGAACAGGGCCGACCGCACCAACCGATTGATCTCGGAGTTTGGCGTCCCGAACCATCCGTGGATAACCATTCGCGTAGGATTAGAGCTGTTAAAGTGCGAGGCCTGGATCGAGCCGATGTCACCGTTGCGCAACACATCCGGAGTTTCCGCGTTCGCCGGAGTGTAGAGCAGGAATCGGACGTCACGTTCGGGCTCGAAATCGCGCCGTGACGGTCGTTCATCATCGAGCTGGTAAGGATTCCGGTAGGACACCAGGCGCATGTTTCCGTTCTCGTCCACCCCAATATCCCATTCGTGCGTATCAACGCTATCCTGTGGTGCCGGGCTGCCGAAAGCTGTAAGAAATGAGGGCCACAATATAAGTACCACAGGCCACCAGACTCTCGGGAGTCCGAAAATGAATTACCAAGCCCGACGAACAATACACTAAGAAACACTAGAGCGACTCGCATCGTGACGGACAAATGACAGAGCAGATTCGTTGCGAATGGGGTTTTATAGGGGATTGCCCATTTTTACAATGGACCAGCCCAGCAGGCCAACCTGATAGCACACCTAGCCGTGACTTCCGCTTGTCTGGCCGGGCATTGTGATAAGATTTGCGTCGTCCGGTTAAAATACCTCATTTGTGACGTCACACCAGAAACGATTCGTCTGGACACACCTAATCTGCACGTTACCTTGGCTGTGTTATTGATTTTCGGGTATTACCGTCAACGTCATCGATCTGTGTACAGCGGACTTCACTTGTAATTAGTAGCCGTACCGTATCTAGTGGCGGGTATTTTTAGCCGACAAATCCGGAATTCTGGTGGCGATTCGTTTGAGCACATGACGGGACAGATTTTCTGGCTACTTTCCAGACGATGTTTTAATTACCACACGCATGACACGCAAACTGCGCGTTGACCTAGAGATGGAATAGTGGGTTAGGAGCTAGGAGGATCATCCAATTGGATCCTGTTTAGTATGTTTATTTAAAAGTAATACGAAGGAGAGTTTTAAGAAGCCTGTCCAATTGTATGTGCAAACTTCCACCGGCTAATGAACATAGCCCATCGCGTACGGTGCCTCGGAGAGTGTTTCGACGGTGTAGACGCCAGCGGTCACGTTTTTCTGCCGATACTCGCCCCCCATCAGGGCCTGTTGCTTGATGTTGTAGCACGACCGTGACTTAATCTCCGCGTAGTCGTAGCAACTGACGCCCCAGAACCCCTTCGTGGTGTTCGTGAGCGACTCGATAAAGTACTCGATCGATCGGCCGTGGCTGCACACGTCCGTCTTGCAACCCGGCTGCTTCCGGCCGTAGTTCATGTAGAAGTCCACGTGCCCCAGTGGGGCCGGATAACCCGAGAGCTGTGTGTTGCTGTGAACGACCTCCACGTACGCCGCGTCATCCGTGCTGAGCCTGCTTTCCGGTTCGTCCTGGAAGAAGTTGATCGACGCCGGATCGAGACCGTAGATCACTTGCAGCATCACCTGGGAGGCTTTGAGCGTGTGACCAGCGTTGCCAGCGATGTGAGCTCCCAAGCTGTGACCGACGAGGTGCAACCTGTCCATATCGGTCATGTTCGAGCGCACCAGTTGATTGACGAGATCGGCCACCACGAGCCCAACGGCGATTGTGTACTGAGCGGCGCGGAAGTATGATTCGCCCGCTCCGGAACCCCAATCGACACCGATCACGTTGTACGCACCGGCCCGCAGGTACGCATCCTTGATGCCCTGGATCACCAGCGACGTGGCGTTGTTGTACCATCCGTGGATGATGATCCTGTGTTCCGACAACAGCCATTTGTTACCGTACCGGAGAACAGTGTAAATATCGCAGCTCTTAAGGCTCACCTGACGGGGTGGCTAGAGTTGTAGAACGAGCGCATCAGTGTGTCCACCGTGTCGATCGCGAAGACGTGTGCATCGGCCGGGTTGAGCGGTGTGTAGAGATGGAACCGAGCATCACGCCGTGCACTGAACGAGGTACCGAACCCAATCCGTACTTCGCTGAGCTCCGTGTCAGCTGCTGGAAGTAGAAAGTGAGTGTTCCTGTCGAGCTCCCCTAGTGAGACCAGCGTACTAACCAAGACCCTCGAGAATGATCACCAATGCGGTCAGAATGGGAAACCCCCAACAGCACTTCGGTAGCATTCTGCGATGGACTGCTTCAATTCCGGTGGGACAAAGTGGTGCCTGGTTGGTGCCCTTAGGTAGACAAGCGTTCCACTTGCAGCAACGGTGACTGGAGCATTAATGGACTGATGCAATTCGTTTTATGTCCGGGGTGCACCAGCGGGAGGTCTTCGTCGACGCACCGCCGAAGAATGGTACGCTTTGTGTTCTGTTCGCTCCGAATAGTGCATACGCGTAGTGAAAAGTATTGTAACACTTTAGTCGGGATTTCCGAGCTACTCAGTCCCAGTTTGACGGGCTGGCATTAATACGGGCGAAGCTCACGCAAGAGGGTGGCTATTCACACATTCCGGCGTGCATTTCAAGGTCGAACGTTACGATAGAGGGAAAATAAGTTTCAAAACTTCCGGCTTCCTAACACCCTTACAGGAATCGGCACGTCGCCATCAATCAATAAGCAATAAACGATAAGGTAAACTTGAGGCGCACCACTTGAGCATACTTTTATCGGCATCTGTAAAGTGGAAGTGATTCAACGATAATCCTATTGGGTTATGTGAATCGATTCACACATCGCTCGATTGAATCACACACTTGTCGATCAAAACTGGGTCACACTTTCGGTTTCGACAAACGGTTCTACACTCGCTTCTTGAGGGGGATATGAACGGCGGGTGCATCTGCCAACAAATGCCAGGTCGCGACGTGTGAACGCACTCCACCTGCAATTTGTCGATACCCGTTTGTCGACTATATTGTGTTTTTATGCAAATGATCCTCGCGGTTATCACAATCACAAACGCTACACCTTGGCTGAGAGACTCACAAAACCCCCCGAACAAACCTCGACCGACGGCGCTACACCAGATACTGTCCGCTAGTCGCGAGGTCGCGGTTCGCTAGCTCGCGGGTTGCCAAAAAGTCGCCACATGTCGCCGGCAAGTCTTTGGCGCTTTCGCCCAACCTACCCTGCGGCGATAACCGGTGGCTGGTACTCTGGTCCCCCCCAGACGCCCAAGACGCTAAACACACAACGCTTTCGTTGGCGACAAACTTTGGCGGAAGTAAAAACGCGTGTTGGATCTCCGCCCAAAAACACCTTTCGCCGGGAGGGAGATCGGTTAAAAAACTGGATTCGGACGAAGTTTTGGATGGCCACAAAAAATTCCCCAACCGATCCGCGCGCACGTACGCGTCACAATTGTTGGCAACAATGGTCTCTGTGATCGAGTCGCTTCATCAAAAAGTGAACTGATGATCGTCGTTGGTGTGTGTGTCCCCGCGACATATGATTAAACCCCCGGGGTGGCGACATGCGATCAGGCAAACTACAAGCGATCTAATCGGTGCTGAACACGTGCAATGCTCAGCCGGCAAGCCGTTCAACCGTCCGGTTCTAATTTCCGGCTTGCAACCGCAACGCATCACAACCGAACAACCGCCGTGCTGGTGCTGCTGCTGCGATTCCCAGCTGATCCGAAAAAGTATGGCCCAAAACAGCTTGTCCTAATGATGTCACGTTGTTCACGCATCTTGCTTTCGCTCGTCGACAGTTCAGCTAATAGACCACACACTCGCGGTGCGCCACTCTTGCCCCGAGGCGTGAGACTTCTGATTGAGTTTCGAGCGTCAGCTCATGAATAGTAAATTGTTCGCGAACGTCCCATGCATGCACTCTGGAGTACTCCGAAGCACTCTTTATTGCTTGATAGGCCTCTTACCGTGCTAAATTATAAGCGAACCGGTCCAATCCGGTGTGTACGATCTTTTGGAGGTCCAGAGTTTTGGTACGGGAGTGTTCGAATTCTAATAGGATTCTGGGTCTACTACTGGGCTTTAAGGGCAACACAAGGATTCCTTGATCCTAGGATCTGCTGTATGCACCGTATGGCAAATTCTTCAATCATGCACATCGTGCTATGCGGTGCTTAAATCGGATGTACGCTCGGAGGTCCCCCTCCCCGGGGTCCGGTGGGTAGTAAAGATATGCGTTTCATTACCGCTAATGCACCGAGTTAAATTGCACTTTGCATAGCTCAAACCGACACTATTCCGGCCGTGTGGCGATCAAGTCTCGGCAGGGAATCTGGGCGGAGGCGAAGACTCCCAGGGCAGGGCCTTGAAGGTCCCCTTGAGGTGGAACACATGTGTTTCTGATTCCCATGACGCTAGGACGGCCGGTTCACTGTAGTATTGCAGTGGCGCGAGATGGAGCGTATCAGACGCTCTATGTTTCTATGTTACAGAGAAAAGGTATCAACATCACTAAAAAATGTTTCTCTATTATTAATACATAGTAACAGTTGTCGGAATGTTATTCTATCCCGATCGGATTGCACTAAACTCTTCGAAGCATGGCATTTAAATAAATAATTGTTGCGAAATATGTGAGATTAGGTGATGTGATGTGAGATGCGATTTTTATTTTCCAGAAAACGGCCTGCGGTGGGGATTGGTCCCCCGCTGTCCAGGCCCACCGCGATCGCAAACCGGTCAGTCGGTGTCGCGTGTCGGTCAGTCAGTGTGCAGAAACCAACACGATCAGTGTTGCCGATTGTCGGTGCTACCATCAAAGCTGTGCTGCTGCTGTTTAGCGCGATAATTTTTTGTGACCATTTGCAGCCGAAAGGCTACATAACGGGTTATGGTGCTGGTGCTGCTGCTGGGCAACGCTATTCCATAATCCGCGTCCGCGGTGAAGCTCCTCTGCTGGTTCTGCGCGATTGAAGAGGACTTTGCCCGCCAAACGTTTTCGTGTTTTGTTTGTACTTCTGGTGTTGAATATCGGTAAACATGGCCACCGAAAGATCATCTACCAAAGCGGCACTAAAGCAGGTGAGCGTTCACGCTAATCGCGGGTTGAAGTGAGTGACTGCAACGTGATCGTGGAAATATGCTCGACGATTATTGATAGACGACCGCAAACTTTCAATAAAATGGCCCCGGGGCCTGAGTGACGCAGATCTGCTCAAATGAGACGTTCATTGTTGCCTACTTAATACCCATTTGGTAGGGGCTCTCTATCGGCGCTCTAGAGTTGCCAAGTGGCCTCGCTCGTTAGGCAGTGCGAATAGTTTCAGATTCGAGATTTAGGATGGGAATTCGATGATCATTATGCAGTCGTTAATCGAGGCTTCCTACTCACGGCGACTCCTTTTTCATTTGACTCCAGACGCTACTGTCTCTGTCGGTTTCGCTATCGTACTACTGCATCGGGCTGGTCCGGGGATACTCCGCACCGGCGGTACCGTCAATGCAGGACACCGTGCCCGAGCTGCTGCCCACGAAGAATATTGCGTCCTGGGTCAGCTCGATACCACCGTTCGGGGCGTTCTTCGGCAGTCTGGTGGCGTTTCCGTTGATGCACCGAATCGGCCGCAAGTACACGGTGCTAATCGCTTCACCGCTGTGGGCCACGTCCTGGGTGCTGGTGGCCACCGCCACCGACTGGCACGTGCTCTTTGCGGCCCGCATGATGATGGGCTTTGCCGCGGGCCTGTCGCTGCCGGCGGCCCAGGTGTACGTGACGGAGTGCAGCGATCCGAAGATACGCGGCGTCATCGGGTCGCTACCGGCCTTGGCCATGTCGTTCGGCATTCTGGTGATGTACGTCATGGGCAAGTTCTTCGAGTGGCGGCAGCTGGCGTGGATCTGTTGCGGGATGTCGTGCTGTCTGTTCCTGGCCGTGGCCTGCTTTCCCCAGAGCCCGGTGTGGCTCAACACTAGGAAGCGCTACGAAAAAGCGCACACCTCAGCCAAGTGGCTTCACCTGGAGGGATTCTCGTTCGATCCAAAAGCCGCCATCGGCCAGGGGGTGATGTCTGCGTCGGCGAAGACCCAGGACCAGGAACATGGCCACCCACTGGCAGTGCCTCCGAAGCCGTACTCGCGCGAAGCACTGCTACGGAGAGAGATTCTGATCCCGCTAGGCATCGGCCTGACGCTACTGTCGATCCAACAAATGAGTGGCATCGACGCGGTCATCTTTTTCACGGTGGAAATCTTTCGCGCGGCCGGAACCTCCCTGGATAGCCATCTGGCGACGATCATCGTGGGCACGGTGCAGGTGCTAAGCAATCTGAGTGCCCTGTTCGTGGTGGACCGATGCGGGCGCAAACCGCTACTGATCCTGTCCGGTGTCATCATGTGTCTCGCCATGGCCTCCATGGGGGTCGCTTTTCACCTGAACTCGGCCGGTAACACGGACTTTGGCTACCTGCCGGTCGCGAGCTTAATCGTGTTCATGATCGGCTTCTCGATCGGTTTCGGAAGCATTCCGTTTCTGCTAATGGGCGAGCTGTTCCCGACGGCACAGCGTAGCCTGCTGAGCTCGCTGGCCGGATCGTTCAATTTGGCCATGATGTTCACCGTCATCAAAACGTACCATCCACTGGAAGAGGTAAGTAACCATGGGGAACGGAGATCACTTGCAGGGGAGGCCTCAGTTCAGTAACCAGTTTGTAACCATTTTATTGGGGAACGCACACAGCTGATCACCACCTCGGGGACGTTCCTGATGTACAGTGTGCTGTGTGCGCTCGGGGTCGTATTTGTCATCACCTGCGTGCCGGAAACGAAGGGGCGAGAGCTCGAGAGCATACAGAAGCTGTTCGAGCGAAAACCAAAGACACCCACAGACGTCGAGCGGAGCGGCAAGCGTGGCCACGACAACCCGGCCATCACAGTGGCCGACGAGCGGGACGACACGAGGCTATAGGCGAGACGATCATCACGTTATTTAGTTTAAGAATAAACCACCATCTCACCATTTATAGTCAACTCACTGATACACTGATTAGCGTTTATTGCACATCAAAACTAAAATGACGCGCCGTGGCGCGGGATATTGTAAAACATTAAGGACACGTCGTTGCCGTCTGGTCCGCCCCCCCAAACCGGGAATGGCACCAGAACAGTACGTTGGAAAATGAGAGATTAAAAGCATCCAAACAAAATGAAATCTAATCTGACAAAACAAGGACATTATATCGACTAGGCGGTAGCCTATTGGACGAGGAAGTAGTAGTAGTTTTTGAAGATCATCGGTGCGGTTTCGTCCGAGATAAAGTTACGGTCGGGGCGCTTCGAGCCGTACGGATTGACGGTCGGCCCTTGGATGATCTGCAGCGGGCGCACCGATTCTTGGACGAGCCGCTGCAGATCGAGCGGAGACTCGAGCTCGGTGTACGAGGTCACCACGATCGGACAGCCGGCCCCGGTGGCATCACGGATGGTACGGGGCCACGAGTCGACGCCCGCGTAGCCGGTGGTACGGTGCAGGCCGGGATTGAAGAAACAGATCAGATCCGGGGCCCGGTAGCGCTGCGGCGAGCTGCGGTACTCGTGGTACATCATGCGACTCTGGAAATCGAACGCTACCACGCGACACTTCAGCCGACAGGTGCGACACATTCTGAGAGCAAATAGAAAGAAACCCGGCATTAGCGAGGTGGTGCGCACTCGATGGCGGTGGACTCCGGACTTTCCGCAGACCGGGTTCCGGTTCGGCTCCTTGTTCTGGGGCTTTGGCCGCTCCTGACCGTTCCGGGACTTACCTTGCTCCATCCCAACACGGGCGACCGTTACAGTACGGGCGAATCCTACCTGTGCCTATCTGCTATGCTCGACTGATTTAGCCATATCCGTGCGTGCTAGAAAAGGAGCTTAGATTAGCCACGTGTAGCCACGTGTGTAGTAGAGTGGATGAACGAAGGTGCATATCTGTGTACTGGACGGGGAAGTGTACGGTTGAAAAGGACGGATGGATGGATGGCATCTTAACGGATGTGATGAATAATTTGCTTCGGAACCCATCTTCCATTGTTATCTACTCTTTCGCCAATTCGGATGCATCTCTAAATACTGCTCGGTGTTAGGTGATTTAGGAATAAAGCCCTGATTTAATTGAAACCTCACAAACGTAAGATGTGCTAAAAATGATGCCGAAAACTGGTGTGGTCAGGAATTTGGTAACTGTGCGCTGATGATGATTAGTGTGTGAACGGCGAACTTACTGGTGACGAAGTAGAAAAAGGCCTGTATTATGCTTACTCTCTAACCACACACATAGACTCGCTCTCGGAGGCACACGCTTGTGCTTAATTCGTTTTGTTATGCACGAAAACAATTAAAACTAATAGTAGGTACTCTTGGAACTCAGAAACATATTACTGACACGTATCGACTCGAAGTCACGGCCGAGGCTCGGTGGTCGAGCTTGCGCCCTGTACCACAGATCAGGCGGAGAAGTTCAGTTAGCACATATGCATGGAGGGACTCTGGAGGAAAGTAAGTACACGAGTTACATACAACAAGGTGGTTATCACGTCGTAAACACAGCTACTACTCATCCCATACCGTACGCTTGGGGTTTGGGCGACAAAGTTGGAGACGCCGTGGAAGTAGGGGTCCCAGCGTAACCATGGTTCGAAATCTACGCATGCAAAGAATCTGGCGTAAAGATTGGAAGACTCTTCTGGTTGCTCGACTTGAGAACGATTCAGTGAAGTAAATTATCGATCACAATCGTGAAGGAAGACCAAAACACCTGGAGACCCGTTAATGTCTGCATTAGACAGACCAACCGTCGCGGGGTTCTCCGAGGATGTCGAGGTCGAATGTGGGATGATAAAGGAATGCAGATGGTAGTGCAGCGGTGTGACCGCGACGGGTGGCTACACCGCTACCGTTACACAGTTAAAGGACACAAATTCGGGGAAGTACGCAGGACATCCGTTCGTGCATCTGTCGGGCAGTGGCGGGATTGGCGCGTACCTGATGCGGCTGATGACGTCGATGGGCAGATTCTCCACGTTCAGCTCGGGACCGATAAACACCACCCGCAGCACGGCGACCTCCGGTACGAGGTGAAGGAAGAACGCTTCCCACTTGTCCAGAGTGTCACCTTCGAACTGCAGCTCGGCTCCGACGAGATGGATCGTGAATGTGGTCCCCAGTGGGCGGCCGGCACGCTGGATGGCGTGGAGGGCCGTCAGCGGTGCCGTCGCTATCTGGGACAGCACCGCGTAGACACACTCGTCGCGCAGAGCTGCGAAGCGAAAGGTAGCGCGTTTCAGTCTGACCCGGATCTGACGGGGACAGTGGAGGCCCCAGTGTCTTACCGGCTGAGTTCTTGTACAGCTGTTTGATGGTTTCGTCAATGTTCAGCGGTAGGGGTGATGCTTTAGTCAGGATACGGGCCGGCATGGGGGGTTCGATGCGTCCGAGAATCCGCTGCCGTAGGATGAGCTTCTGGAAGAGGAGGTACGCCTTACACCAGCGGTCGTGCGAGCTCGGTAGGTGCACCGGATGTGCCGCACAGTACGACACCTGCCGGCAGTCGCGACACTCCGTCAGACGCTCCTGCCGCCATTCGCGGCAATCCGGCGCGAGGCAGATGCGTGGAAACAGCACAATCTCGCGCTCGAACGCCTGGAGCGGTCGTCGGGCCATCAGCTCCACTTGGTTGAGCGTGTGCACGCGCAGGGTGCGGTACTCCAGGGCGTTAAGTCCCACGGCCGGCTGATAGATGTGACCTCCTGTGCGGGGTTAGAATATTTATTTATGCATGAATGGATGAAAGGCATTCAAACTATCTTGGACCTAAATATCTGAAGAATGTGTAGCGTGTAGGTTGGACAGTGCTCGCTGTATCGTGTTGCGTCAAGGACATCTTAAGTATCCAGGTCCAAGAGCGAGTTAAAGTATAGAAATACTAAAGGAGTTTCAATGTGGTTGACTGACTTTCTGACTTCAGGGTCAAGTTCTAGTGTGTCGGGAACTCAGTGAGCTATCGTCCAAGCATCGTGAGCTGCGTCCAAGTCGGAATGCAGCCTACGACTGAAAAAATTGGTATGCGTCTCGCTAGCAATCGTGGCTGCTTCTTACCTCTTTGGGCGGCGATTTCGCAGAGAATCGCGCACAGATCTCGATGCCCTGACTGGTCTGTTTGGCGGTGTTCCTCGCCACAGTACGGCACCATCATGCACCGCTCGCAGTGGAAGAACGTCTTGAGCGGATTCTTGCAAACCTACGCAGCGGCGGAAAGCGAGACCACATCAGACCTCGACATCCGGCATCAGAGATGCAACAGCGGCCGCTTACCTGACAGATGGTAGCGATGAAAACCGGACGGGGCATAAACTTGTACTCGATCGTGTCCTCCTCTTCCTCGTCGAGCAGGTCTTCCTCGTCCTCCTCGGTCGTGTCGGTACCGGGTGGTAGCGTCTTCGGCAGTATCTTCGCCATCGCCGCGGTCGCATTGAGTGCGGCCAACTGCTTCTCGACGTTGAACTTCACGTTCACCTCCTGCAACGTGGGCAGGAGCATGCGGAGTGCGTCTTTGGTGAAGAACGACCCCAAGGGATTTCCCTCGAGATCCTGCTCGGTATCCTGCTCGGCATTGTGGGAGGATGTGGCTCCGTTGGTCTCGGCCAATGGGGCCCGACCATCCGTGCAGGATGTGGAGTGACCGTTCTCGACGGACTCTGGGCTACGCTGGCTCGACTGCAGGATACGCAATATGCGCTCGAGGCCTAGTTTCGGTCTCTGCTTGGCGCCGTTCAACTCTTCGTGGTCCGACGTTCCGTCAGCGAAAGGGTAAGCGGTCGGCTCGGCAAGTGTCGCCGTGGCCGATGATGATGATGGGAAGAGGGCCGAAAACAGTGAAGATGGCGAAGCGTTGGATGATTGAAGGGCGGTGGATTGGGAATTGGGGGCGCTACTACTACTGGGGCTGGTGCTGCTGCTGGAGGAGTCGCCAGCGGTGGAACGGGTCCGCTTGGAGCGCGGATAGGACAGCAGCACGTCCGCGATGGTCGATATAATGTCCATGTTTTTCTTAAATGCCTCGGTTCTACTTAGCTCCGCTGCCGCCGGCGACCTGCAATCAGACTGAATTGTTGTCAAATGGTTACTCGGCGCGGTTTGGTTGGGGGTCGTTACCGTCGAGGCCTTGCCGCCCGGCTGCTTGATGGGGGTCTTCATCTTGGCCGCGCTCTTGCTGTGCACATCCGGCTTCGGCGGCACTTCCGGCTTCTTCGGGGTCTGGGGTTTCGGTTTACCGTTAGCGGCAGCCCCGGCAGCAGCAGCGGCCGCACTCGACGCAGCACCACCGGCGGCACCGGGCTTCTTGGCACCGTCCGGGGTCACCTCATCGTTTAGCCGGGCTGCGGCCGCAGCCGAATCTACGTGGTCGTTGGCGGCGGCAGAGGCAGGCGGTGGAGTGACAGGAACGGTGGCGGAAGCGGGCGCTGACACGGGAGAACTGGGGGCTTGGGTGGTCGGTGCAGTTGCAGCCGCTGGCTGGACCTGGACTTTGGCGGGCAGCTTATCCTTTTCGACCGACGGAGACTTCTTCTTCAGGAACTCGGGCTTCGGCGGGGGTTCGGGTTTTTTGGAGACGGGTGGTGTGCTCGGTTTGGGCGCGGGACGCGAGGCTGGGGCCGTCTTCGGTGGAGACGGCGCCTTGGCAGTGGGCGGGGCCTTGGGCGGAGACGGCGTCTTGGGCGATTGAGATTGTGGAGTCTTTTCCGGGCTCTTTCGCTGGGTCTGCGGGGCCTTTCCGCTGGTGGCGGTGGTGGTGGTGTTAGGGGCGATGGCTTCGGCTGGTTGCGGTGGCGTTGTGGGTGTCGTTGTGGATGTCATTGTGGGCGTCGTCGGTGTCTGTTGTTTACCGTTCGCCGGCTTCCCCGGTTGGGCAGCCTTCGGTTCAGTAGGACCCTTCATCACGGCCACGGCTGGAGTTGGCTGGAGTTCCTGCGATTTTGCCTGGGCCACTGCTGCCACTAGTTCAGCAGAGGAGGCAAAATCGCCGCTTTGGCCGTTTTTTGGCCCGGTTGCCTTGCTGGTGCCGTTCTTTTCGTCCTCCGAGACGCTATTCTTCGGGGTCCGTTTATTCCGTTTACTGTTTTTCCCATCCTGCTTCGGTGGCGACAGCTTGTCCTGTTGTTGCGGCTGCGACGCCTGAGTGGCTGGCGTCGATCCGTTCTGATTTTTCGGTTGGTCGTTCGCTTTCCTCTTGGCTTCCTCTTCTGCCGCCTGTTTTTTGGCCTTTTCCGTTTCCTGTTTCAGTTTCTCTTCTGCCGCCTGTTTTTTGGCCTTTTCCGTTTCCTGTTTAAGTTTCTCTTCCGCTTCCTTTTTCGACTTTTCCTCGGCCTCTCGCTTGGCCTTTTCCACTGCGTCTTTCTTTGACTTTTCCTCAGCTTCCTTCTTTGCTTTGTCCGCCACTTCTTTCTTTGCCTTCTCGTCCGCTTCTTTTTTCGCTTTCTCTTCTGCTTCTTTCTTGGCCTTTTCTGCGGTCTCTGTTTTCGCCTTCTCTTCCGCTTCCTTTTTGGCTTTTTCTGCTGCTTCTTTCTTTGCTTTTTCTTCTGCTTCTTTCTTGTGGAAGCTATAGGTGAAAAAAAATCCTCAAGACGAACTACCCGAATGAATAACCCAGAAAGCAATCTCGCAACGTCCGCCCTAAGGTGCTCGGCGGTCAAAAGACGAACAGGCAAGAAACCGCGTGTTTACATTCACGCCGTGTTTAATCAAGAATTTCAAATGGCTTCGACCGTGATACACGTATTTCGGTATTTTGAAACGTACAATAGACGATTAGAGCGATTTGACTCACTTTCGGAAGAATGTCGCAGAGCGTCGAGGTGTAAATTGAAGAGCAAAACAGGAGTTGATGGCACATTGGGGCGAGCGTGGCACCTAAACAGTTAACTGACACATGGGCGCACTTAAGAATTAAATTTTCCACTCTAGAACCTCAGACGGACCTGATGGTTAGAACTGGTGAAAGGCAAACTGTACACCCAGAAACCAAAAGAAGAAGAGAGTGAAGGCTTATATTTATAGACCGAAATGTACGCTTCTAACGTGAAACGCTCTTCCGCGCGCGGCACTGTATTGTCTCCCGGTTCCCGAAACACCCCTCGCAATAATCGCACACTTTATTTCATCACTAACTATATTAAACCATTCTGAGCCGTTGCTCGCCAGAGTCTGATTTGATGTCCTGTTGCACCAGGAACAGTGCTGGAGAATTTATGTAGACTGAAAAAAGTTAATTATGTGCAACAGTCTTGACGGTGGTTTTAGATTTTTTATGGCTATGTTAATGGGTGCACAGTTCAAACCAACGACAAAAATCACACTCAAACTCTGATGTCAGAGAGCGACCCAGCATCAAACCGGCACCGGGGGAACTCGCTACACCGATCGTAAATGTCGCGCAGACCGTTAGCAAGCAAGACACCAGAAGCAAATTAGAGGAAAAAGGTGTTCCAAAAAGAGAAAACGCTCTTCGCCTAACGGGACAGCATGAATGTGGAAGGCAAACGAAGGAAAACAACATGCAAAAGAAACTTAGAAGAAATCCCGAGAGGGAGCATCAAACAGGGCGACAAGCCGGATGGCGGCTGTGCAGAGCCGAACTGCTTGCGAGGCCGACCTGCTGAGTGCGAGACACAGCTCTAACGACAAAATTTTCACAGTTTCAACAAAAATGCTATTATTATCTTCTCCCACTGCTTTCCACCAGGGCCCTATAACATAGCCGGGGTCTCTCGTTCACCGTATCGCGACGGAGACTACGACGTTTTCCATTCCGCATGAACCGGCATTCACCGGGGATTTGTGGCGGTCGGTAAGAACTCGGCCAGCGAATAAGAATGTTCTGCCGTCAATACAGGTTAGCTTACTGTATCGTGCAATTGTATAAATCTTTTCTGTTCGTTGTGCTGCGCAATATTGAAATGAGCTGAGCGTAAGCCAGCCGACGGGATCTGAGCCAACAGAAAATGAAAATTATCTATGCACTTGAAGCTGATTTCCCACACGGTCGCCTGAAATACTAGATTCAATATCTGAGCTTTTATAAAGCATAGGTTTGAAACCGTTTCGAAAAATATATCTATAAGAAAGCCGCTATAAATTAAAATTGAAAACAGAAATCAAGAAAATCGCTTAGTCTACCAAACGACGACCGAATGCCGATCTGCGCAGCATTACGCAATCGGGTCGGAAGAAATGAGTAAATGGATCTCTGCTGACAGGCGAAAATTCTCTGCTGACCACGCTTCGCATGCTTTAGGCATACTACACGCAAGATCGTTCACTATGTCTCTAATCTAAGGCGCATGTGAAAGCCACTGAAACCGATCACGGATCACTGATCATAATGGCAACGCACTACGTTTGAAACCATGAACCGTGCTTTATCACGTTTACCGCAGTTCCACCGTGAGGCACTTCCGCAGAAATGTCCTAATAATGTATGTTGTATAAAGTAATCCATTTCACCTACTTTCGTTCGTTTGTTAATCCTCTGGCTCTGTTCTGTTTCACGTTCTTTTGCCACTCTGCGGCAGGGAGGAGTCTGATTTAAGATCCAATATTAGATTCACTTTTAAAATGGTCCACGAGACTACTTTCGGCACTGCGCAGCGTGTAATTCCGTAACGGTGGTTCAGCTAGGACTGAAAACGAACAACGACGGTCGGAGTGAAGCTAGGCAAATTTTCGACCAACGTACACGTTCGTTCTGGCGTGAGATGATCGTTGCGTAGCTATCGGGAAAAACGGGAAAATGGGGAGAAGAGAGCCTCACATTCCTAGCGGCCGTTTCCGCGAGAGCGAGAGACAGACTGGGGTCTCTGGGAGCGCTGAAAATACCACCCAAGAGATGATCGGAAGGCGAGTACGAAATGGAACCAGCGATCGCGCATAGTCTTACGTCCTCTTGTTGGCAGAGATTTTGTATGGTGGTCGGCCCAGCATAGAGTAAAGTACGGTCGAAAAGAGTGATGCAAAGAAACTGAGAAAATGTGTATATTTAAAAAAGAAATAAAACAAACGGCTGTTTGCTTAAGTAAGACTCCCGCTGGTGGAGGCGCATGGTTGATACCGTTTGCGGCCCACGTCAGTCGCGCAGTGTGACCGCATCAGCGAAGCGTATTTCCCATCTGGGCTGCATGTCACAATTCACTTGGCCTTTCGCTCTCAACGTGCAGCCATGAGACTGACATTGACATTAAACTTTGTTGTGGTTGGCCACAAATGCAAACAAAAAATGCTGGTTTTGAGTGAGTTTTTTTTAACCATTCACAACGCTCGTTTAAGTGTCGCGTAAATGAAATCAATTCAAGTCAGGCATTGCGTTTAAATGAAAATGTTTATTCATAAATGCTCACACAACGTGTGGTTTTCTTACACATTCGAATACCTCCCACTAAATGGCGAGATCGAACATGCCAACGCCCAGCAGCAGATTACGACGCGTAAAGTGTAACGTCAAGAACGGAGACTGCTTCGTAGGGAACGTACGCATCAGGTACGGTTCACCATCACGCACATCCGGATTGTGCGATACGTTCACGTTCTCCCCGCTGATGTCATACACTAGCTTCGTGAAGTCCCACAGCTTCAGCGCACAGTCTAGGCCACCGGTGGCCAGGATCGTACCATCGCGGCTGAAGCACATTGAGTGCACCGAAGCAGAATGGCCCGTCAGTGCGGCTATCAGGTGCCCGTGGGCCAGATCCCAGATGAGCACCCGATGGTCTGCCGATCCCGACGCCAGATAGCGACCACACATGGAAAAGGCCAACGAATGGATCGGTGCCTTATGGCCGGTCAGCAAACGATGATGGTTGCCCACGCACACGTCCCACAAGCGCACGGTGCGATCGCTCGACCCGGTCGCCACGTAGTTGCTGTTGGGATGAAAGATGCAAACGTCCACGTCGGACAAATGGCCAGCAAAAATGCGCAACGGTTGGTGCGAGTCGGTCGCCCACAGCCGAGCCGTTTTATCGTGCGAACAGCTCATGAAGTAGTGTCCGTGTGGTGAGAAGCGCACGTCCCACACCGGGTACTGGTGGCCCTTGAACACGACAACACACGTCCAGGTGTGCAGCGACCAGAGACGGATGGTGCAGTCTTCCGAGCACGAGAGCAACATCGTACGGTCCGGTGCAAATGAAGTCCGATACACGGGGCCACTGTGACCCCACAGCGTTCGACACGATTCTGCCCTTCGATCGTCCAGCATGCGGATCAGCACGTCCTCGGCATCGCGATCGATTTCCTTCAGCTGTTCTGCGCTCTTCATTTCCCGCAGCTTTACCGGTGTCATCGACCACACCTTGATGGCCGAGTCGGAGAATCCCACCGCCAGAAGGCTGGAATCTTCGCACAGATCAGCGCTAAAGCGAAAAGAGAGGAGATGATTAGCTCACAACCAACCACCACAGGAGATCGCCAGAGTTCGTTACCATGTCACGGTGTAGTTCGCGTTCAGCAGGGTGTACATGCAAATCGACGGCAGCGAGTCGGGGCCAAGGTTCACGCGTTTAGATGCCTCACGCAGAGACTTTATTTTTTCCATCTTGTCCGCATCTTTGAGCTTTGGCAGCGGAATGCGATCGATCGGTGGTGCGTTGGGGTCCGACTTGGATTTTTTCGAAAACAATGGATCCTTTTTCGGTTTCTTCTTCTTCGGCTTATCCGGTGCATCCGGATCCATGTCGTCGTCCTCTTCCGGCGGAGCAGCGACAAGCGTTTGTACGTCCGGTTCCTTAAGCAGCCCGTAGTAAACCTTGATTTTGTTATCTGTTGGCAAAAGAGAGCAATGTGAAATATGTTTCTTATGCCTTTCTACTACACAACTGTCATTCCAAACCTTGCCGTTTCGCTTCCCCCGTCATCGCTCCACACGTGGCGTCACATTGCGCCTTATTCCGGGCCACTCCCTCGTAAA
Organism: Anopheles cruzii; assembly: GCF_943734635.1. NCBI lineage: Eukaryota > Metazoa > Arthropoda > Insecta > Diptera > Culicidae > Anopheles > Anopheles cruzii. The sequence goes on along the minus strand of NC_069144.1, from coordinate 16,116,374 downwards.
GATCGAAGTACATGTGCTCGTTAACGATGTTCAATATGACTGAAGCTTTCTTCTCGTGCAGGTGCCGCTTCAGTAGCGAAAGCGTATCGCGTGAAATTCGAATCGTGAAGGCATTCGATTTGAACGTATCCGTGATATCGTTGCCGCTCATCTGGTCTCGTTTCGTAACCATCGCCAGTTTGGCCAGCTCGTCCTGATAGTAGTACTCCTGTTCGGGGCCAAACTTTGTAATCAACTTTTTAGCCTGCGCTTCGTGGCTGTTGTACACCAGTTCGATGTACATGTGCACCAGCACCGGGTACAGAATTAGCGCCAGTTCGTGCTTGTAGATGTCCAGTGACTCGTCCACGAACTTGCGTAGTTCCATGTACGAGTTTTCATAAATATCCGGATCCCCTTCACTCTTGTACGCGGCCAACACACTGTTCACTTCAGCTTCTCCTGCCACATTCTCCGGGACGTCGGTGAGACCGGCTTCCTTTCTCAGGAGTTCTTCGGTGGACTGCAAACATAATGTGTAGGGACACGGAATGTAAACAACGCTAAATGGAAGCGAAGGCAGAGAGCGTTTCATGTTTTCACACTTGTACATACCTTTAAATTGTACTTCTTCACCAGTGCCAGTACAGCCAGCAGCTCGGATCTATTTTGAGCCATTGCCACAGATAAAAGTGTCCTACTTTTGGAGTAATTTAAGATTTGTTTGCTCCCGTTTCGATTTTCCAATGTCCACAGAACATTTGCTAATGATGCCAAAGCTAAACACGAACCAGTTGACGTTTCGGTCGCAACGCTTGACGTTTCGTTGTGCGTGAATCTGGCCCCTGAAATCTGTCACCATCCAAGCGTTTCTTGGCATGCAAGCGTTACTTGAATAACTTAAAAATGAAAATAAAAACCGTTTAAATACCACTTGAAATTTTAAATAAAATGTGTACAATATCAATATTTGCAATTTAAAACAAAAAACGGATTACGGAAGGGGGTGAAACTCATGTTAAAAATCTCATAGCTCATAAAAAAATTTGGGTGAAACTCATGTTAGAGAGAAAACCCATAAATTGTTTGCAATCTAAATGAAAAAGTTATACAAAAATCCTCTAGCACTTTTACAAACATTTGCTAACGATTATGTCATTCTTGCCCAACGTCCTCCCTTGGTGATAGATCAAAGCAACGCAGTGTGACCTTCAAGAACATTCGGATGCTGAAGGATCCTCCGATCAGACCGACCGCTGAGCAAGTGCCAATTATCTGCCGTTAAGAGCTTTTTCTCCAGACGAAACAGAACACAAGGTCAATGAATATTATTAACCTCCACGCTCCCACGCGAAGGGTGGCGTGATGGAGTTCATCAGTTTGGCCCCTCGGGAGCCCCGAAAATTATGCCACAATCAAAACATAACAGCCACAACGGAGTCGCAGTGCTTGTTGCTACTCGTTGTCCCGTTTTCAATCGCGATCACGCCGTGACCCCGAAAAGTGGAATATCAAAATCATTCCGCTCGCAGCTGATAGCTGATTGGTCCGACTCGGTCGGGAGGACACACCTTTCTTTGAGAGGCCCTGCAGAAGTAGGAACATTGGCCTCCACTGATAACACGGTGTTGCGACGCAGAAACGGAAGAATCAGACGAGAGGCCATCAATCTGGGCCTTCTCGTTCGTGGTAGGGAACCGGTGCGAGAAGACTGCGGAAATGTGCTGCGATGGAGGTGTGTGTGCCCTTTTTACTCAACCAGTCTTTTTATGATCGAATGCCGCGAAACCTTCTTATGCTTTGAATACAAAACAAGTCTTCCAAAAGACGCCGTGCCCGCGAAGATCGTTAAACTGTTGTTGCCGCAGAGGTCACTTGCGGGTCATGCACACGAAATCGGCGCAATTTGCGTTTTGATTTTACGCCGCACGCAGACGCCGAGCAATCATGACAGAATCACACAATGAGAAAAGATAACATAATCCCATTCATTCGCTCGCTTCGACGGATGCTTTCTGATAAGTGATGCGTCAAATCGTCCCATCTTCTAATTTGTAGGTAAAAAATGAATATTCTTCACTATTGACTGAACTGATTCGCAATGTTGGGCCCTGTTTCTAAGGCACCCCAAAAGTAAGAAACGAAATAGCACCCGAAGGCATAGAGCCGAATAATATTTGAACAAGCGGTTAGCGCGATTTCGCGGGGGTCAACTGTAGAGAAAATGGACACGATGCGCAACAGGACATAAACACGATTGTCGCCGGTTCTGGATCTTCAGGTTCTTCTGTAGGTTGCCTGGTTGCCAGGTCAGCAGCGGCTGGACACCGAAGATTACACGCTCGGAGACTTGGCGAACTGACGGCTGACTCATATCGATGAGCAAGAGTTGATCTTCCATTGAGCCCAATCCTGGTACCAACATGATGATACCCTTTGCGGTGGGTAAAGGAACGCGTCTTCGAAGATCGCAACCGAACAAAGATGGCCGGTCGATCGGGCCGATCAGGCCTCCCTACCAACGATGAACCGAAGTCCGCTTTTCCGTTTCTATGCGCCGGCTCGTCACAACAAAACCACTATGTCGTGTCGTGATCCACCATTTCAGCCGCGTGCGTGTGGGTCGATTGACCAGAGTTTGCTGCGTTTGGTCGCGGTTCTTCGCCGATAAAGTGTTGGTTGCCGATGGCGCTTTGCTGGTCGTCGTGCGCTTTTCGCGCGGACTTGCGAGCGCAGCCCGCGAGCCTATTTATATGAGACCGCGCCGTCACCTCGGCCATACTGTGCCGTTTTGGAAGTCCCAGCGAACGCTGGTGTCGTGCGGCGGGTATCCGCGTACTCGCGTTATCCACCTCCTGAACCTCGCGAAGTGAACCTGAAACGGAAGTGCTTTGGAGTTGAATTTCGGTTGGCTGGCAAACGCGCGATTTACAGTGGAACGGAGGTCGCGAGTTGGAAAAAATCATCCCCAATCGCTGCTACGACGACGATAAATATTAGCCGTAAATATTGTGTAAGTTTCGTTTCAAGTGAGACCGTAATTTCATAAGGCGAGTGTTTGTTGTGTTGTGTTATAACCGATTGCGTTCACATTTTGGAAAGGCCCCATCTTTTTGGGGAGCCTTCAAAATATAGTTTTAACCGGAAGTGAAAAGAGTCGATCGCTGTGCCAAAGCAAGGTTTCAAAATTGCGCCAGTCGGTAGCACAAAATAAACAACGTGTTCACAAAACGTGTACTGTTTCTCAACCGATGGGTCGAAGGAATATTCCTTTCTGGCCAAGGTCGAAAGAAGACGCGTAAGGGTGTTTCCCGGTTTAGCTACCTGCGATCGTTGTTTCGTTAACTTAGTGTCCTATTAATGTGTTTTCTACTTTACCCTGTTTCTAGCTCATTCCGGTTTAAGTACCTGGTGTTTGCTGTGTTCGCTAACATTTAAAATTACCTGAGTGCGACAGTAATTGGCAAGGTTTTGTAAATAGCGAGAGGAATGGATACGGATGTCCTTTTCTGTTTTAATGAGCACGCTCCCAAATCGATTGTCATAAACGGACGCTGGCTGCCTAAGGCGGGATTGCTGAATAGATTAGTCGTTAGGGCAAGGACCCCCGGGTGCAAAGTCATCGATCGATCGGCCACAGTAGCCACTAAAGTGCGCAGCAAGTTAGAACGTTCTGTGAACGCGTCGTCGTCGTCCTTAACTTGGCCAAACTAATTTGTCCATTTTCGTTTTTGTGTTAGCATTGAGCTAAGTTAAACCGCTAAACTGGCTACACGGTAGGTGACACGGATCGCCGGTTAGCGACCGCAAAAGTGTGATTATGAGTGATGCGATCACCTCATCGGTTTACACCATTCCCTGGTCTGCCTTTGAACAATGGCGTTCGCGATCGTAAATGTGACGACAAGAGGACGTACACCGCGGATAGACAAAACCGTGTGTTCGGTTGCCGAGTCGGCAAGATCTCTCCAACAGAAGACGAGCCCCCACCGAGCGACAAAGCACGCCGAACGCCGACGGGCTCCGGTTTATCAGCTGACCGGCCCCGAACGCCCAAGCCAATTGGCGGTCGCGATTGGCGATGGCGCGTTCATTTAACGCGCGTTTTTCCCTCCACTAGGGTGCTATCTCAAGGCGATTTTTAGTTTTTTGTCACCACATGGCGCCTTGTTGCCGTGTGGGCCGTCTCAATTCACGCAACCGAAAGCACTAAATGACGACAGTGCGCAATCGATTTGACTATTACGGCCAGTTATTAATGATGAAAAAACCGTCATACCAAAAATGCTTCATCATTTCTGTTGTTTTTCGCCCTCTCTCTCTCCAGGATACATCCTGTTCGAAATAAAAACACACCACACGGCAGAAAAAGAAAAATACGCAAACATGAGTTTTCAACGACGCACCTCGGAAAAGACGACAGAGCTAACGGCTTCGGTGCCGGTGAAGCTCCTGACGGCCGGCACTGCGGCTTGCTTTGCCGACTTCCTCACATTCCCGCTTGATACAGCCAAGGTTAGGTTACAGGTACGTTGGTAACATGTAAGGTTAAAGATCATACTGCCCAGCAAACATGCAAAGAGAACCACCTGAAGTAGAACATGAAGCCGAAAACAATCGATGGTCTCGGTCCGCGGTTTGCCGATTCAAAATAACAACGTCCAAGCGGCTTTAAAAACGGGTTGCTTCCGCGATCTTATGAGGGCATTGCATTTTGTTAGTGAGCGATTAACCTAAGTGAACGCGATCGACTACACTAGACGATCGCGTCTACTTCTCTCAGTTCCGCTACGTTCGCTGCGGTTCGATGATCGCCGCCGACGCTGCAATCATAATGAGCGCGTGTCGACAGACCTTCGACACCGGCCGACGGACTGAAGCCCCGTTGGACAGAGCGGCCGGCCCCGTCGCTTGCGGTACAAAGTTCACATTGACAAGTTTCACATTTCTGCCTACGATCGTGGCGCGCGGCACGCGTAACCCTTTGCGTGCTGTTGATGATCGATGCAACACCCCATCGTCGTACAGCATCCGTATAGACGTAGGAAGTAGGGCACAGTCCGTGTCCGTGGGACTTTGGACTCCGGATACGCAGCATCTGCGTCCTTCTGCTTGGCACTAGCGTAGAGTAGGGCTTATGGTGCTCTATTGCGAAACAATGGACACGTGTGACGAAACCCAGAGTGTTAAAACGGCAAAGGCCAAGGGGTCATCAAATCGAAAATGCGCCTAATAAATGGGCAATAAATAAACCCGACTTGAAACTCTTTACCTAACGCGCTCGGTTTAATGAAGAGATAGTTGAAAGATAAGATTACTGGTTTCTTCGCGTCTGCCGGATGGTACACTTCCGATACGTGTGCTGATAATCGCTCCGCCGTTTAAAACATTGCAGATTCAAGGCGAACAACCGTTGCGTACGGTGGCTATGACACCGGCCGTCAACACACCGGCCTCGCTAAAGCTGAACCCTATGCCCGTACCTGCAACCCAGCACGTTCAGTACCGTGGTCTGGTCGGTACGATCACGACCATCACCCGCCAGGAAGGTTTCCGCACGCTGTACAATGGCCTTTCGGCGGGCCTGCAACGCCAATTGTGCTTCTGCTCGATCCGACTCGGTCTATACGATACCGTTAAGACGTTCTATGGTTCCATCCTCAAAGGTGAGTACTAACGCCGGCCACGGTTTGCCATGGCGATAACGTTTTCCTCTGTTTTCGCACACCAGAAAATGAAGCTGGTCTTCAGATAGGAACCCGAGTTTTGGCCGGCCTCACAACGGGCGGTGCGGCCGTGTTGGTCGCCCAACCGACCGATGTGGTAAAGGTACGGTTCCAGGCGGCAACGCGTTCGTCCACCGGTCGTCGGTACGCTTCAACGCTCGAAGCTTACCGTACGATTCACCGGGAGGAAGGTGTGCGCGGGTTGTGGCGCGGCGCAATGCCCAACGTGGGACGGAACGCAATCGTCAACGTGGCCGAGATCGTGTGCTACGACGTCGTCAAGGATTGTCTGCTCCTGTACGCCCATATGCCCAACGATATTCGGTGTCACTTTTCGGCCGCCGTCGTTGCTGGACTGGCCGCGACGGTAGTGGCCTCACCGGTGGACGTGGTCAAGACGCGTTACATGAACTCGCCGCGCGGGCAGTACCGCGGTGCTATCGACTGTGCCATCCGGATGGGCGCCAAGGAGGGTATGGCGGCATTCTACAAGGGTTTCGTGCCGTCCTTTGCGCGGCTCGTTTCGTGGAACATCGTGATGTGGATTTCGTACGAGCAGCTGAAGTTGGCCGTTTTCAATAGAAGCTAAAATGCTACGGCCGCTGCTCGAAGCTCCGGTGATTCGTATCGAGATTCGTCGGGACGCAATGTTCTTTCTTTCTTCTTACGTAGGAAGAACACTTTTATGTTTTAATCTATTGACGCGGTATGAATGATCGAGCAGGCCACGATCGAGATCGGACTGCCAACTGTAGCGTATCGTGCGCCTATGTCCGTCTTTTTAATTGTATAATGTGAATGTGATAGAATGTTTGTATATGTGAACAATGTAATGTAAAATTTTCTGTTTCTTAGCACGAGAAAGCAATAATAAAAAAGGACAACTGTATTATTATAAAAGCCACTCTTGATCACTCTACAACATTTGCCTTAGCTGACTGCAGTTCTCCTTGACAATCTTGTCCAGCAAAATAGCTCCGCGTTCATCATTCATTCGGTACGTGTCCGTTACCGTTGGCAGTTCGGACGCGGAAGCACCTGGCCCCGGGTAGACAACGCGCCAAAAACATTTGATTTCCTGTAGCACCTCATTCAGTTCGCCCAGTATCGTGTCGAGAAGCTGAAGGGCGCCCTCTCGATCGGTTCGATTCATTCGCATCAGCGCACCAGGATCGTGCTCGGTGCGTACCAACGATTGAGTCACGGTAGTGTGCAGCAGAACCGACAGCATCGGAAGCGAATGATCCGTTAGCATCAGACCCAACTGCCATACATGCTGACGTATGCGTGGCGGCTCGATAACATCACTCACTTCCCCGTACACGACGAAGCTTGCACCTGCTCGCTCGCTGTCCGTGAGTGCCGCGATCTGTTCGATCGTACTCAAGCTCGTTCCCTCGATACGGAATGGATAGGCTGGGGAGAGGATACTGATGGGCGGTGTGCTTGTTTTGGGTGCATCATGCAACTCCAAACAGTCCATGCTGTCGTCGAACACAAACGAAGCGCTGAAATCGTCGAATTTTTTACTGGCCTGGGACGGGGTGGAAATGGTCGCCGAATTTTCTTCCGCCCCCCGAGCATCCCACAGTGTGGCAGTGTTATTGGCCGTTTCACAAGGTACCTCTGATACGGGAGGTGCTGGATAACCGCTGACCAGACGAGTTCTCTTTTGTTGCGGAACTTCAAGTTCTTCCGGTTCTTCCAAGAACGGTGGTGGTTGCAAACCGCGCAGCTCGTTTTGAATCTGATCCTCTAGCATGTTCATCATGTCTATGTCTTCTTCATCCGCTTCCACGGGACGCGGTGGTGGTCTCAAGGACGGTTTGGGCTGCACCGGTGAGGATTGCGAATGTCTCGTCGAGGACACTTGATGGTTCATGATTTCCGGTTCACACGGATCGTTTATCAGATGCACCAACTGATCCATTTCGTCATCATCCATCAGTGTACTTATGGCCGGCACTTGCTCTGGTTTGCTTCCAGCACCAAAAGAACTCCGTGGTTGGCTCCTTTCTATCGAGTCCAGATCGACAGCCAGTAACAAGGAATCGTCGTCCGCGTCATCAACAGAGACCCGTGGGGATATCCTGTGCGCTTTTCCTTCGGTCTGTCCCGAGTGGCTATCCATCGTGATTGGCTTGATGTGACCGTAGCTGTTAGGTCGCCCACGGTTCTCAACCACATCCGCTTCTTCGTAGTCGATCTTGGGATTCTGTGTTATCGCTTTGTTCATAGCTCGAAGAAGCACGTTTTCGTACGCGTTACTGATCAGCAAAACATCCAGTTCACCACCGAGGACACGCACATTTTTGGGCTCCAGAAACACCACACTGTTGACGCTGCGCAGCGGACCCGTTAGAAGTAGCTTCACACCCGGGGCTAGCTTTGTGGTGAGACACTTGATCGGGTTGTGTTCCACAGCACAGAACGTTTGTTTTCCATCGGTAAGGGTAAGCTTTAGCATTCGGCGCCTTTAAACGGAAAGAGTTCTAGATTAATGTTCTATTTGTAAGAAAACAGGCGCTTCATTCAATACTTTTTGGTGTGAGTTGCTTGACTTTTTCGCATCTGCACTTCGTCGTCGGCTTCGTCCAATTTTTTATCGTGCATGTTTCTCCACTGATCATAAGCAGACTCGGCTGGCGAAATGAAACAAAGACATAGCCGATCAGTGCGGCGACGCAGATAACCGTTTCTTACCGATGTCGATCAACTGGTGCAATTGGACGGGAAATGTGCCATTCAGCACTTGCTTCTCGGTCTTTCCATTAAATCCCGGTGGCAGCATCGACACCCCGATTTCATTAAGGTCCGCCAACAACCATTGGCTGAACGCGAACTGGAACAGATCCTCATTGGACGTTCCGGGGTTTTCTTCCAAACAAAACGATACACATCCAGTGAGCCAGTCGTCGATTACTTTGATGTTGAACTCCCGGGCAAACCGTAGCTTCACATGCTGTATGCGACTATTCTCGTTTTGGATCATTGTAGTACGTTTTCAAATATTCGTTTGCTAGGATCCGGGACACAGTGATTGAGGTGGTTATTTAATTTTACGGCAAAATGGTTCGTAATCGATGCTGTTTGTTATGTTCTTCGACTAACCGGCTTCAGAAAACACTGTTTACATTGATTCCTGGATCTGTCATCGTCTGTCAGCGGTTTCAAATTAATCTAGATATTTTGAATTTGATAAATCGCTCTGTGCTCCTCATAAGCCTCCTGTGTGTATCCCATGAAATGTCAAAGAAGAGCTAAGCAAATTCACAAGTGTTTGTATACATTTACCGATCACCGGATTGACCACCTTGTTTGTTCCGGCATCTGTTTTGTTCTGGCCCTGTTCGGAATCATGCCAAGTCTAACTATCTGCCGACTGTGCCTGAGAGACGGACCGGACGATTTGAACGAGCTTAAGTTAAGTAACACACCCCTTCTACAGTGCATTGAAACATTTACATCGTTGAAGGTATGATAATTGAATGTATCTCTCTCAAGGGAGCCCGGCGGTCTATCTCACGGGCGCATATTACAAGTATCTTCTTTTCTACATTTCCAGGTATTCGCTGAACCAATACAGCATATTTTGATATTCATATGCGTGCATTGCGAGGTTCTGTTGACGCAATTTCAAGAGTATCGTGAACGGTGTTTAAAACATAATGAGATATTTAAGCTGCGATTGCGGCAATCGTGTTCGGCAAGTGACATCGACGAAAAGGATGTGGACTTAGAACTAATAGAAACGGTGAAACTGAACGAGAGCGTTGCCTCGAAATGGGAGCAATCGGAAACAGCTACGAACAGCAAAGCCAGCAGGAGATCGCACAGCAAATCTATGCTCTCTGGTGTAAGTCGTAGGTCGCAAAGTCGCACTATACGTATCAGCACTGCGGAATCCGACCGAAAAGAGGTAGTCGAAAACCACAAACCAGTAAGAAAGAAAATACCAACAAAGCCGCGGATGATTGCGTGCCCACAGTGTGGAAAGATGATTGTGCGCGGTAACATGAACAAGCACCTGGCCACGCACAATCCGGACCGTCCGAAGAAGAGCTGTTCGCACTGTAAAAAAACTTTTAAGGATTCGCAGCTCCTAAGCGTGCACATAAACAGTCATCACACGTTCGAAAGAAAATACGAATGCGATGTATGCGGAGTGGCCTACCTTCGGCCGAACTCGCTGCGAGAGCACAAACTTTCAAGACATTCCGTGGAGGCACGGTACGAGTGCAAGGATTGTGGCATGAAGTTTTCCAACTTTTCCAAAAAAAGACATCACTACATTGCGGAGCACACGACTGCGAGACCTTTCGCTTGCCAGTACTGTGACAAGGCTTACAAGTTTAAGTAAAGGATGTTTTTGAGTCTTAATTGTGAACCGTTTTTCTGACTTTTAAATCTCGTTTTAGGTGTGATCTAACTGTCCACACTAGGACCCATACCGGCGAAAAACCCTTCTCGTGCGACATCTGTAAAAAGACATTCAGTAAAAGCTATAACGTTGTTATACATAAGAAATCCCATCATAGTTAGGTAGCTTGTTGATATAGATTCAGTGACACGTTTCTTATTTACTGTATATATATGTATATCTGCGCTTGGAATATATTTTTTCAGATATTAATAAAAGAATCGCGGATTGTCAGTCGAAAGTCTTGAATCCGTAAATAAGACACACTTGTCAACCGTACGTGAAACAAGCCCTTTGTTCTGTCACCACAAGAATAAACAATGTCAATGTTATTGCTTCGTGAGCTTCACTTGGGAGGGCTCGAAAATGACCATACACGAAGCGGCTACGATCAAACCAAAAACGCCGGAGGAAGAGGAAGTGTTCAAAAATCTGTGGTCGGTATGTATTGGGTACTATTCCTATAGGGGCCGGTCGAAAGCCACTAAACCTGTGCAACACGTTCGGCAGATACGACCGTGTTACTTATATAATGAGGAGTACGACGATTGTACCAGCATCAAAGCGCGATTCCATCAGTATTTCATCCACGGTGAATCGATCGACTGCAACCAGTGGAAGCGGGATTACGCCAACTGCACACGCTTTGAGAAGAATCCCACCGACACGAAGAGTGCTTTGGAGCTGATACAAAGTGAGGCGAGCCGACGAGAGGAACGCATGCGGGCCCACTACAGCAATAACGTGTGGACCAAACGCACGGCACCACCCGAAGATTGGTCAAAACCACTGCCCGAACATATGCTAAAGGAGTATGAAGGATCGTATCTCGCTGCGAAAGCCAAAGAACTGCGCGGTGGACCGCAGACAGCGGACAGCGATAGTTTTTCTTGCTCGATTATGTGATCCTTGCTGGTACGAGTAGCTTTAGCAACACAAGTATATTCATTCAAATTTACTTGCTCGTCCGTACATTGTAGCTAAAAATCTGTTCCACACGGTGTGGATTGTATTTCTTAACTTAAGGATATACAATTAAGCGGGAGTTATATGCAAACGGGAGTTCCGATGCGATTTCTTATGTATCACGACGTTATAGCTCTTGTTGAAGGCCTTTCCACAGATGTCACATTTGAAGGGCTTCTCTCCTGTGTGCTTGCGGATGTGCAACGTTAAATCCCCCCTGGAAGAGAAAAAGAAATGGATAAAAAGTGTCCTTGCAACTTGCCGGAACCAGTAGCGAACTTGAATTTAAACGCCCAATCGCAGTAGGTGCAGGCAAACGGTTTGGCAGTTGTGTGCTCTTTCTTGAAATGGTGCCACCGTTTGGCCCAGTTGTTGAACATTAGGCCACATTCGCTGCACTCGTATTGTTTGTCGTTGGTGTGTTTTGTTTTTACGTGATCTCGTAGTGAATTTGGCCGAAGGTACGTCTTTCCGCAAATTTCACAGGGATATTTCTTCTCCAGTGTGTGGTTGCTGTTTATGTGTAACTGCATTCGAGCCGAATCTTTGAACGATTTCCCGCAGTACGAACAGAACACTTTGGGCCGGTCAGGATCGTGCGTTAACAGATGTTGTTTCATATTGTTTCGCGCGATCATTTTGCCACATTGAATACACGGAAGCTTGCTTTTGCTAACCGTTGCCACAGCTTTGTTTCTGTTCCGTTTCGCCGGAGCCTGTTGCCGGTTGACCGTTGGGGAATATTCGTCATCTTCGGACTCCTCCTGATATGTGTCCTCGGCAGGTTCAATGATTATCTCTTCCACCTGATGAGCGCTATCGAACTCATCGCTTTCCAACGAACTACTCATCGCTTTCAACTCATAAGAGTTGCAAGGTGTATTTGAGGGTTGCACAGAATGGCCGCGATATTTTTGCCGAAAAATTTCGTCATTCATAACACAGCGTTCTCTAAATGCTTGAAAGCCCCGCAACGCGTTGTGGCAATCCGAGCAGATGAAGTACTGGCAGTTGGCATTTAAAATTACCTACCGAAAAATGAATAAAGTTTAAGTTAAGGTGGACGTAGCTATTCCACAAAGTGCTTACCTCAACCGTGGTAAACGAGCGAATCATTTGCAGCAAATCTTCGTTTTGGTTTAAAAGTTTAAAATCGGATTCGGGCTCCATTCCTTTAGCCATGCAAAGGCGACAAATGCAGTTGCTATTGCTCATGGTGTCTGATCTTGCTGCGCACGAAATAGTACTCGATAGGTTTGGAGCTTCTTATGCTAGCAAAGTATCCGAAGTTGGGTCGTGGACATTGCTATCACATCAGGAACCGCTCACAAGATGCAGCTTCAATGAAGAAGATTGACTCTAGTGTTTCAATGATGCGTTCTAATACCGTGGAACAATAGAACACATCTTTTAAATGCCACTTCGAACAGGTACTTCAGGTTTATTGTTTCGGAAGCAACTTCGCAGCTTGTATTGTTTTTCCTATGCACTGAAATGTTATTATTGTTTGACTCACCGAATTGAGGTTGTCAGTTTGACAGTAACAGATTGCTTGTGCTTGCACATTTCCGTTTAAATATGCCGGTAACTCAAAGATTTGCTTGAGGAATTTAATCTGCATTGTTTCGCTTATTAACACAAAATTGTAAAAATAATAATTAGTAACAACGAACCTAAATGGAAATCTACCCAAATGACTGGCCACTGTCTTTGGTGGCCGCCATTCTCTGTTGGTAAACAAATGTTTACGGCCACATGTCAAACACAGCGTGGACAACTGTTTGTAAATGGACTGATCGAACAAATCGTTTTGTGAAATGGATATATTATCAGCTTTAACCGAAGAAGAGCTATGTGCTGAAGAGAAGCACATCGCCGAAAAACTGCAAAGTGTCGAACAGAAGCTCTCTCGTTTGGAATCCCAGCGGGTCAAACTATTGCAACTGAAAGAAACCATACAGCATGTGCGCGTCCGTAAGCAATCGCAGAATATCTCACTGCAGGATTGGGAAAAGGAAGACTTTGGCTGGTCTGCAAGCGTTCGGAAGGTTCTGAAGGAGGTCTTTCACTTGAACGATTTCCGACCGAAGCAGCTACAAACAATCAATGCGCTCCTTTCCGGACACGATGTTTTACTGCTGGCGCCTACCGGTGGTGGCAAGAGCCTGTGCTACCAACTACCGGCCCTCGTTACCGATGGATTGACGGTGGTGATCTCACCATTGATTTCCCTGATGGAAGATCAAATCTGGTCTCTCCAGAAGCTAAACATTTCGGCAACCCTGCTGTGCAGTTCCACCGAAAGGTCTGAAGTTACTCGAGTGCTCAAAGATTTTAGCAGTGCATCGAAACCTAGTCTCAAATTACTCTACGTGACACCGGAGCGGATGGCAAAGAGCAAACGTTTCATGTCGGCCCTCCAAAAGTGCTATAAATTTGGTCATCTTGATCGGTTTGCGATCGGTAAGTGTTCGCTTTCTGTGCATACTTTTGGATCGCTAAAGTTTAGATTTACTTCGCAGATGAAGTACACTGCTGTTCACAGTGGGGTCACGACTTTCGATCGGACTACAAGTACCTCGGAGTGCTGAAGGAGTTGTTCCCAAAGGTGCCCCTACTTGGCGTCACGGCAACGGCAACGGCAAAAGTTACGGAAGATGTGCAGAAAATGTTGCGCATCCAGAACTCGCTGATGTTTGTGGCAACCTTCAATCGCCCGAATCTGTACTATCACGTACTGGAGAAACCGTCGAGCAAGATGGAGCAGTACGAGCTGTTGGCCAGCTTACTGTTGAAGCGTTTCCGTAAGCAAAGCGGCATCGTGTATACATTTTCTATAAAGGATGCCGAGGATATAAGCAGTGAACTGAACGAGCGTGGCCTTAAGGTGGCAGCATACCACGCCAATTTGCAGTGTGCCACGCGAACACAAATCCACCATCTATGGGTCACGAACAGTTTGCAGGCGGTGGTTGCGACGATCGCATTCGGAATGGGCATCGATAAGCCGGACGTGCGCTTCGTGATCCATCACACGCTGAGCAAGAGCATGGATAACTTTTACCAGGAGACTGGCCGCGCCGGGCGGGATGGGCAGCGGGCGGAATGTATTCTGCTGTACCACTTTGCCGACATGTTCCGCATCTCGACGATGATGTTCGAGGAGTACACGGGATTGAAGAATGCGTACTCAATGGTAGAATACTGCATCAACACGAGCGAGTAAGTCCAATCGATATCGGGACTGTTACGTGTGGACGATGGATCTAAAACGCGATACTTTTCCCTCTTGCCACTAGGTGCCGGCGGAAACTTATCGCCCACCATTTCTCCGCAGTGTGGGGACCGAGTGACTGCGACGAAATGTGCGACCGGTGTGCCAATCGCGATACGGCTGTTCCGCGGGAGATTGACGCACTGCCGTATCTGAAGGACCTATGTAAGATTATCGACCGGGCCGAGCAGTACCAAACGAAGATAACCCCCCTGAAGTTGGTCGACGCATGGCTGCACAAAGGACCGGTGAAACTTCGTCCGGACACGCCGGCACCGTTCATTACTCGGGGTGTGGCGGAGCAGATCGTAGCATTTCTGATATTGCACGATCATCTAAAGGAGGACTTTGTTTACACACCGTACTCCACCCTCAGCTACATCACGAAAGGCAACAAAAAGCTTCCAGGCAGCGGTGAACCGTTGTCAGTTCGTGCCGGTGAGCTTCAGAGGTTATTAGTTGGTACCGCCAACGGTACATCCAGTGAAGAACCGGCAATTAAACGAAAGAGCAACGCGAAACGATCGACATCCGATAGTACCGCACCGAACAGCAAAAGGGCGAAAAGTAGTGCCAGCAGGGTGGCGTCTGAGAAATTGGATCTAAGTGCATTAGATGATGAAAACGATGATCTTTTCTTGACGGTTGATAATGATGTTATCGAAATAGATGGTGATTAATGAACATTTATTGGCTAGTCTTTTCCGACAACCGACGGATCTACATTCGATACTCCGTATCGTCCGCTGTACGTTACATTGCCAGGTAAGGGGCTTTGAAATTGAGAGCATTCCGATAGCGACCGGAGCTTCTCGTAGCCATTTGCCTGTGTCGCCGCATTGCTTCGTGAATTTCCTGGGGCGTGATCGGTTTCACTCCGTCGAGGCCTCTTCCTTGCGTAACTTCCGGGCAGAGGTGGAGCATGTTGTGGGACTTTCCTATCGTTAGACAAAAAGCATGAATGTAAAGCAACCCCATTTAGCCTGATTTGCACACCCTTACGCACCTGATGAAGTAATCCGACTGTAGGGTTCGACGATCCGGTTGGAAGAGTTGAGCCGCGTGAGGATACAGAAGTCGACGAGCACCGCTATGGTTTCGTGGGCCAAGTAGGCCAACGTTAGCAGACAGCTCTGCGTGATGTTCACATCCTCCGGGATGTTGAGCCACGCTCGCATCCGGCTTTTCATTGTTTCCGCGTTGCGGTGCATGAAGGAAGTGCGGCGTGCAAAGTTAAACTCCTCGTACTGTTTGCCGGACAGGAATTGCGAGATGTGATCGGCACGAACCAATCGGCGCACCTTCTCCTCGTCTTTCTTCTCCTGCGCCTCCCGATCCGAGTCGTCATCGGATGGTTCCGAGTTGGCCCCGAGATGAAGATGCGAGAACCGATCGCCGTACATGTCTCGCAAGCGCTTCTTCATCATGGCCATGTCACGAAAGTACTTTTGCATTCGGGCCACGCGCACCTGATTGTTGCGCATGATGTACTCAAAGTCACGCCGCGAAAGCGTGGGCGAGTTCGGCCGAGACATCGCATGGTCGATCGCTTCCTGCATGATGCCCCTAAGTTGCTGGAGCACTATTTTCTCTACGAGAATCACGGACTCTCGCAGTGGTTTTTCACAGTCACCATAACCGCGCATGATTTGCGCTATCTCGTCGTAGAAAATGAACTTATAATCGCCATCGGACGCACTGGTTCCCCCGTTGGTTGGTGGAGTAACGGAGTTCGGGTGTATCGCCACATTGATTGTGGGGCGTGCTTTTTTGGCTGAACTCGCATTTGCCATCACACAACGTACAATTGG
This sequence comes from Anopheles cruzii, assembly GCF_943734635.1. NCBI lineage: Eukaryota > Metazoa > Arthropoda > Insecta > Diptera > Culicidae > Anopheles > Anopheles cruzii. The sequence goes on along the minus strand of NC_069144.1, from coordinate 16,100,198 downwards.
GGAACTGTTTACATTTTTGGGCCTCTTCTGACGTTTCCCAATCGACTCTGCGTGAGCTGCGTACTGCTTGGCTGAGTGCGGAAGCGTGAGTGAAAATAGCGCTGACTGCTAGGATTCGAAAAAGTTGTTAGAAAACATTTCTAACTTGCTAGAAGGCAAATTAATTATCTGCTCCGTTCGTTTAAAATATTTAACATATAAACACTGGCCTCCAAGGAACTACACCACATACAAACCATTGTATTTATTCTGAGCTTTACAATCTAATGAAAAGCTATTTTCCAATAATGGATTACTCTCGCAAGATAACGTTGCCAATTTCTCTTACATCACGTTCACATATTTCATCTCGAGTACAACGCCTAACTAGATTTATTCACCGCAACACCGCACTGTTGAAAGATGGTAAAAAGCAATTATTCAATTAAAGCCGTTGTGACTGTCCTATTAAACAGCCGATGCCTGTGCACTTTTTCGTTTCCGATGGCGGTGACCCATTTTCTCGCGTTCCTTTTTATTGTAAATCAAAATGTCCTTTCGGCTCGTGTGCGTTTCGCACCTTTGGCCGATAGGACAATTGTTGACACGCTTTCGAAGAGAAATTCGCAACAATGACAAAACATTACTTGTTGCACTTTTGAGGTATTGTTGCACAAAACATAATAGTACCAAAGCTAAGGACGGTTCGGGCTTCGAGTTTTATTTGGTGGGGTCCCTTCCGAGTTCGAAGCAAGCGTATTGGTGGTCACCGGCCACCGAATTATGACACCCATATTGCACCCGCCACGAACGCGAAGCAGTAATCATCGTTATTGCCGCAATTATGTGCTTCAGTGGGTTTTTGGCTGGTCGGTGGGTCCCTGCGCTTCCGGGAGGAAATCAAATTTATACCCTATACCCGTACTTATGCACCCGAATGAGCTGAAATGGCCTGTTGTTATGTATTTCAGTCGACTGCAAACTGCACTGTATGCGGAGCCGACTGCCCGACCTGGTAACGTTAAGTTAATTATGGCGATTTTAAAATTGGGTGTCCTTACAGTTCCATGTCCCAGTCCCGGGCACTCCTCGTCGGGATCGTCAGACTCCGGGCAAACAAAAAGCCGATCGATTCATTCACCGAGTTTCCGTTGAGGTGTACTGAAACAATGAGTAATTAACGAGGTAAACGAGTAAATATACTAAAAACGAGATGAAAAGGCGTAAATTCGGGAAAACACGCGAATGGTTTTTGTGGTTTACCGTCTTGGCTCTCATGGCTTGGCATTTGAATAATACAATAATAGCAAAATATGTGCTATCGTTGCGTTGCAACGGTACATAATAAATAGGACATTTAAATTTATATTCGGTTCTAATTAATGACACCGGCGAACGACCTGATCATCTGGATGCCGTGGCCTAGTTATTACAAAGCATACGTAAAACTCACGCGTCACGAGCCCCAAAATTGAAACATAAAGAGCATAGTTCGGAATAGTCACTGAGAGGCTGTGTTTATTCATCTGGCTCTAATTGCTTCGGACACGTTAGTCCACATTAGACTCGACGAATTGCAGGGCTTATGGGACAAGAGATTGTAATCCCAGTGTTCTGTTAATAACGCTGCTTGACAGCATCCCAATTTTACCGGTCCAATAGTTTCCGAATCCGAAGTCCGTACATGAAACGAGAAAATTAAATAAAACTGTCTTTTGTGTGAATGCAAATTAAACACATCCGTTGGTCAACCATCACAAGAGAACTAGCGCGTTATCTGACTCGATATGCTCGAAGATCATGCTCCCGATGACAATGGAGCATCACCGCCTCGGTGTTTCTCTCAATATTTGAGTATCCTGCGACAAAGGCTGGCTTTCATATATTAATCGATTGTTTGAGGGAGAATGTGGTTTTTTGGTCCTCCAAGTGCTCGAACATGTTCGAAACTAGAGAAGTGGAACTACTAGTGGCACCAGACACACGCTGGGAGTATATTCAATTAAGTTCAAACGTAATTATAGATTCAATTTTTCCGCAGAAAGTGACAAGATTTTTAGCATGTCAAGCGGTGATGTGGAACTAAATCGCACCACGGGCTCCCCGATTTATGCTGCACACTGCCTGGACCTTCTCTCACAAAAAATCGCTTCGATTTGAAAGCGGATGGTCCAGAACGAAACGGGAAAAGTGCATCGATTAGATGGTGTTGGAGCGCTGAACTTTTGTGACGGATATTCCTGACTCCTGGCATGTTTGGCTTCGATTACTAATTCATCCCACCAGAGGTTATGTGGCCGTGTCGGGATAATTTTTAAAACAATTTGGAATATTTTCGGGTCAACCACCGACTGAAAACCGGCAGTTCCGCCGGGAACCGACGGAGTTAAGCACGGGAAAATAAAAGGAAAAATGGGTCAGGATTCATACACACAAGTGGGATGGCAACTGGAAAAACTGGCCACTCTAGTTGTGTGAGCGAGTCCCGCTTCGCCCGGCGCAAACGACGACGCAGGGAATTGGCACTGGCTGGAGTCGACAGCTCGAGAACTTGCAGAAGCGAATAAGTGAAACTGACGTTTTAAATTCGATAAACCCGCGTGCCTCGCGTGCGCTGCACCCAATCCGGTGGGTGCATCATCGTTTCGGTCGTCCGGACCGACCGACCTACCGTCCGACCGAAATGGAAATCCAAGAAAAGGTAAAATGGCTTGTTTCTGCCGACGGTGAGAGACGGTTCTTGAGTCCTGGTGCTTGGGGCGGCAGCACACCAGGCACATACGGCGACAGGCACACGGGATAAGCAGATTCATGCAACCTGGGGGACACAGTTCTCCACGCGTCTGACTCCGCCTAGCTATATTAAAGAATGAGAAATCCTAAACGGACAATTTCCTTACGAATTCCTTCCCGCAGAAAGGATATGCACCGTGCAGGGCACGTGCAGTACGCCCTGGGTGTAGAAACACAGCAGGATTAAGGACACACTGTCACCGGTGCCATTGTTTCAGGGCTTTGCCTTTTTAACGGGCTATTTTTGCTCTCGCCGGTCCAGTGTCCAGTGGGATGGCAGCTAGAAAGAGAGACCGACAAAGAAAGAGAGAGATGGGGAGCCCAGGACATTGTTAAAATAAAGCACCCTGCCACGTCATCCGGCGACCGATCGGCGCCGGGGAACTCTTGGCACCAACCCCGACACCCGGCCAGGCCGGACAATTGGCAAATTGTTTTTCACCGACCGACCGGTACGGTTGACACTTTCGACACACAATTTGGCGAAGCTGGACGGATTTGGTGCTGTTGGTCAACTATTCGTTCTCCCCAGCGGAGAGGTCTCCAGAAGTCAATTCGTTAGTCGATTCGAGTTGTCGTTGCAACCTCCCGGTGGGAGTTGGAATTTCCGGTGGCTGCGGGTCTCAACTTAGGCCATTAGGGTTTTTCGGTGTATGTGACTCAAAGTTGGGCAAGAGAAATATAAATGTGTCGTACAAATTGGGGATTGGGGGAGCCATATTTGCATCGAGACTACTACTACTACTACTACTCTCCGCGTTCCGGGTTCTAAGGTCAGTTGGAAAGCGCACAGCATGCATCTGCTTGAATATTTATCAATTCTCCTAGTTGGGCGATCATGGATCAACACTGAGCGTTTGTTAGAGGAAATTAGTGTCCCACGATCGGTTCAGCTTAGCCATCCATTACTCTTCTGTCGGAGTTACGCTTCATTCTTCATCCAGTTATCGGCTTTAAAAACCAAACGTGCCGGC